>NW_022589753.1:7376728-7703381 GCF_004348235.1 Phoca vitulina | reverse complement strand
GGCTATTGTGGACATTGCTGCTATAAACATCGGGGTGCACGTAGCCTTTCGGGTCCCTACTTTTGTATCTTTGGGGTAAATACCCAGGAGTGCAATACCTGCAAATATTCTTATAATTTTCACTCTAGCGTGTATTTTGAGGAAGGCTCTATTATGGATGAGCATAAATTGCAATTCTTTTGAAAGTAAGGAGTGTGTATGTGGGTGGTGGGGGGTGGGGATGTGGGCAAGCATGAGCTCATTGAGATGTGGTTCTGAACTGGGGGCAGAAACTGCGTTAGAACCTGCTAGCCCTTTGACACATCAAACATAATCCTGCCTGCTCTGTGAACACTCACCTCCTCCGAGCCGGGGGTGTTGGGTTGCTTATTATCTAAACCAATTTCCCACATGGGTTCTGACTCATGCAATTCACCCTACATTTTCTGACCCTTTCAGGTGACATTCCTTCCTCTTTACCTTTAATGGATGTGTAATGAAATGACATATTTCAAAGTCATTGCTGTGCTTCAGGTTAGGGTGGACTACTTTTTTTTTTTTTTTTTAAAGATTTTATTTATTTATTTGAGAGAGAGAATGAGATAGAGAAAGCATGAGAGAGGGGAGGGTCAGAGGGAGAAGCAGGCTCCCTGCTGAGCAGGGAGCCTGATGTGGGACTCAATCCCGGGACTCCAGGATCATGACCTGAGCCGAAGGCAGTCGCTTAACCAACTGAGCCACCCAGGCGCCCGAGGGTGGACTACTTTTATATAATGTCTCAGTAGAGGGTCAGAATAAAGCCTGGGGCACTCACGCCCTACTTCACCTGCCCCCCTCAATCCCCCGCCCCTCCTCTACACCAGCGAAAACAAAGAAGTCCTCAAATATGTGATGACTTTCCAGGCTGAAGATTCTATGGGCTGAAAGGACTTAGAGTCAGTCCTTAGTATTTCAGATGGATGAAGAGCACAGGCATTGGGGTCAGTTTGCCTCACTCAAAACTTGGTTCTGCCATTTTTTTGCTGTGACCTTGAGTGCATGACTTTGACCTTTCTCATCTACAGCTACTTCAGCTGGAGAATAACTGATAATAATATCTGTGTTGCAGGGTGTTTATGAAGATCAAATGAGACACATTATGTAAGACTAGTCTAAGCACAGTATGTGGTATATGGAGCAGGCTCAATAAATGTTGGCTCTCAGATGATTGTCATTGATTTGGTCCATCAGTAATTGATAGGTGACTCATGTCTAGCTGGGTGCTGGAGAGATCGATGGATTAATTATAATCACAGATAATAGAACAAAGCTTCATACAGCACACATGGGAACAGAGAGACGGCAACGAGTACTTCACACGGAGGTCAGGGCAAGTATCCCCAAGGAAGTGGGCCTTGCAGGAAAAGTGAAATTTCCCTGGAGAAAGAGGCATTCACCTTGGAGAGGCCCTGTGCAAGTAAATTTGTGGGTGTGTTTGGTCTTTTGTTCATCAATCCACATATATTCATTGAGTTCCCACTATGTGGCAGGCTCTGTATTAGATTCAGGGGACACAGTGGTGAGCAAAAACCTAGGGAATTTTCATTCTAGAGGCAAGACAGGCACTAAACCATAGCCTATATGGCCATCAGAGGGCGTGAGGGCAAAGATGTCATTAGAAGATAGAGCCTGGAGACTCTGATTAGATGGAGGGATAGGGGGGTGTCCAGTAGGGCTCTGCAGGTAACTGAGATTTGAACTAAGACCCATAAGGTGGGTGTAAGCGAAATAAGGAGAGTGTAGGGAAGGCTCTGTGCCAGGAGAGTCATGGTGCCTTCTGGGGCCTGAACAAAAGCCAGTGTGGCTGGAACTTATGACTCATGTGGAAGGTGTAAGAGAGGAGGCTGGTAAGATAGCTTAAGGAAGACTACAGAGGGCCTTGATGGTCATCCTAAGGGCTTGGCTGCTTGTCCCAAGTGCAATGAGAAGTCACTGCAGTGTTCTGTTTTATGCACAGAAATGCTGGTATCAGACTTATGTTTGAAAATATCTTCTGGGTGCTGTGTTTACAGTGAATTAATGAGGTTACATGGAAGTGGAGAGACCAATAAGTAGTTGGATTGGGATATTGGCACAAAAATACGTAGACAAAAAATAAACAGTTGCGGGGTGCCTGGATGGCTCAGTCAGTTAAGCATTTGACTCTTGATTTCAGCGCAGGTCATAATCTCAGGGTCTTGAGATTGAGCCGCATGTCAGGCTCTGCGCTTAGCGCAGAGTCTGCTTGAGATTCTTTTTCTCCCTCTGCCCCTTCCTCTGCTTGCAGTCTCCTTCTCTCTAAAATAAATAAATACATAAATAAAATCTTCAAAAAATCAACAGTTGCATCTGGTAAACTCTGAGGGATTTGGAGTAGCTAGAGAATAAAGTTGGTGGTGTCAAGCTACTAAAGTTACCTACTAAGGTAGGTAGTGCTTTAGCCAGCTTTGCGGGGACACTGATGTCTTAGTCCATTTGGACTGCCATAAAAAAATACTGTATACTGGGTAGCTTTTAAACCACAGAAATGTAATTCTCATAGTTCTAGAGTCTGGGAAGTCCAAGGTCAAGGCACCAGCAGATTTTGTGTCTGGTGAGAACTTGCTTTCTGGTTCATAGGAGGCATCTTCTTGCTGTGTCCTCACATGGTGAAGGCATGAGGTAGTGCACTGGGGTCTCTTTTATAAGGACACTAATCCTGTTCAGTAGGGCTCCACCCTCAAGACCTATCACCCTCCAAAAGTCCCACCTCTTAATACCATCACCTTGAAGGGTAGGATTTCAACATATACATTTGGGGAGCCACAAACATTTGGTCAGTAACAACTGTTAAGATATTTTATGCCAAGAAATTTGCATTTATACTATAAAGAGAGCCAATGGAGGTTAAGAAGTTGGGGAATGAAATAATCAGGTTAGGGTTTGTGTGGAGGATATTGACTTCTCTCCTCCCCTATTTCTTGAGCCAGGCATTCCTTAAATCTAGAATAAGATGAGAGATAGTGCTAAAGGCAAAGACTGATGGGAGATATATTCTTTTATATAACACAAAAGAGATATACTAAGGGGAGGTTAAATTTGTTAATGTGCATTATTTATCTTGTAAATACCCTGAGGCCACCAGTGCCGTCTCTCACGCAGCCAGTCATCACAACCCTTGAGTGCAGCAGGGGATCTGGATGTAACTGAAGGAGGGACAGCCATTTTGGAAATACAGTAAGCCAATACCCTTAGCGGGAGGGGAGTAGTTTATAAAAGTGTTAACATTATGAAAGTTTATAACAGGGACCAAGTGACTGTGGGTTAAAGGAAGGAAAGAGAGCATGTCTAATGGGGAAAGCTTTCCCTATTGGGAAGAAAAAGGTGATGCCATGCAGACTCTAAAACAGAGGCCCTGTAAACCACTGAGAAGCTGGGAGTAAGCCAGAGAGTGGGGAAGCATGGGACAAAGTCACTGTCTGTCTTGGAATATAGGACTTGAACCCCGAGTAGAGGGGCATTTTTGGGACTTCTGACACTCTATTCCTGATTATTGAAGAGTGAGATGACACAGTTATGAATTGGGCCACCATTCCCTTCCTTCCTCGGGGTGGATGGGTGTAAGTTACCTTCACTGGGAGTACCCTGAGGGGTTAGAGTATTTGAAAGGCTTTCCACGGAGATGGGGATATAGTTCTGAGAACTCTTCACTGGGGAGAATCTTCTGGGAGATAAAAACACCAAAACGAGCTTTCTATCTCTGTGAAGTTTTGAGCTCACGCCACCTAATATGCTTCAGAAAATATAAAAAGGAAGGTTATTCACTGACATTCCTTGCTATGTATTAAGGATAACACAGAAATAATTCGCAGCTTTCAAAAATGCACTTTTCGGTCAAGTGGTGTTCATGTGTGGTGTGCCTTCCACTTACTGTGCCTTCCCTTAGTGTGGTGGTGTTGACTGGGCGTGTTCGTTCAGGGAGTGTGATCAGATTTGCAATTGTTCATTTTTCAGGTTACAGAGCTCAACAACGTGAAGAATGTAGCTCGGTTGCCAAAGAGCACCAAGAAACATGCCATAGGGATTTATTTCAATGATGATACCTCCAAGACCTTTGCTTGTGAATCAGGTTCGTCCAAGGCAGGGAGGGCTTTTGCTTTTAGCTTTTAAGCAGGCGCTGGGCATGCATGTTAATCTTTTGGACATTTCCACAGATCTTGAGGCCGATGAATGGTGCAAAGTACTCCAGATGGAGTGTGTGGGCACGCGGATCAATGACATCAGCCTCGGAGAGCCTGACTTATTGGCTACTGGGGTTGAGAGAGAACAGAGTGGTATGTAAAGAAAATTCTCTCCTTTGCTCTCTTGAACACTGTTTTTGTCCCACCATAAGACATCTTCATTATGTGACATTTTTGAAGTTACAAAAAATGTATAAGGAAGTAAAAAGAACCTTTTAGTTGACCCAGATCCTGTGTTACTATTTCAATGTGTTTCTTTTCTTAATGTGTTTTCAGTGCACAAATATGAATGTATCTGTATGAATACCGTCAGCTAGGAATCTGAGGAAACCTGCAATGTGCCAGTTTCTGTGGCAGATGCATTAGGTCATTTAATTTTCCCGGCAGCTCCATGAAGCAGACACCATACCTTCCCTCCTTTTACAGATGAGGAGACTGAAGTTCAGAAGAGCTACACCTCTTGCGCTAATTCCAACAGCTTATGTTGGATACACTCCGGACCTGTATTCATAATATACTGATTTTACCACATAATGGGTTTTTTTTTTTTTGTCTTAAGTTTTTCATTAGAAGTATTTCATTGAAAGCTTTCCAGTGTTTTTAATAGAATCCAAACTTCATGACTGTTTTCTCAGGTTCAAACCTACCTAATTCTGTGCTTTTTTTTTTTTTTTTAACTAAACACTTGAGCCAACGCCTTGAGCTCAACACTCAACATGGAACTAAATCATTTTAGGTAATAATGACCAAAATACCCATGAACATTTCAGCAAAACTCAATATTGGTTTACAGTATGAGCCTGGAGGTGAGGAATTATTTCTTCGTTTCCAAATAACCAAGCCTTGTGACAGGGCGGATTGGATCCCAGAGTCCTGCTCTTTTGTAGCCCATTGACTTGATCTGTGAGGATGGAACGCACCAGAAAAGGCCACGGGTCCACTGGCTTGATAATGAGCGTGGCAGAGGTGGAATGTACTGACCCCTTCCATGGGTGCACACTCCAATTGTTAATAAAAAATGCCCTTGCTTTCACTTGGAACTCTGTCTTCATGACACCTTTACAGGCTGGGACTATTTTGGATGCACCGTATCTGCCGTAACCCATCCCCACGGAAATGTTATTGACTGAGGCTTACAAGTGCTTGGCTAATTCAAAAAAAGTCTCTTTGTAGACTGGGAAGCTGAGCTGTAGAGAAGCCAAGCCATTTTCCAAGGTCATACAACCAAGCCCTGGGCTCTAACTTGTGTAGTTCACTGAATCAGGATGCTCCGGGCTAAGAGGATGCACCTGTGCTGCTTCATGGACAGATGCATATGAAGCCAGACATAAAGAGGAAAATATGATAGATTTTGATTTTTTTTAAAATCTAGAGTGCTCATATCAGCACCTGGTTTTCACAAATTTATATTTATGAAGCAATATCCCAATCGTGCTGCAAATGAATCCAAGAACGGGCTGTGCCTAGGTGTTCCCTTTACCGGGCTAACTGTGCCTCAGTTTCCTCTTCTGTCAAATAGGAATAAGAATATCCCTGGTACATAACTAGGAAGGATTATTACAAAGCTCATCTATGTCTTTGAAGGCACTTTACGATATTAATTTGCGTGACTTCAAGTAATTGTAACTTAAGCAGTCACTCTTACCACTGTTACTGTTGTTATCCTTGAGTGAAGTAGAGTTATAGAAGAACTTTTAAGTGAATGAATTGGTAATGGTCTCTCTTGCTTTTTACTTAATGATGACAGTCTTTCTGACTTATTCTAGAACTCCCCTGGGAGAGATTTTACTCCATTAGAATACACTTTTAAAATAATAGTTGCTAGAAAGCAGCAAATAATTAGTTATTGGGAGTTTGAAATAACTTTAGAAAATTTGGAAAAATAGATCCATGAAATCATGTAGTCATGACACTCCCATTTACTCAACTCAGCTAAAATCAACAAGAATTCTAATGACTTCCTTATTATAAAATAATTAATTTAGAATACCACTGATAAGATCAGTGCCACACTGTTTTGTCAGATAATGGGCGATCTACCATAATGATGGATAGGTGAAAATGTGTTTGGTGTAGTAATATTTTTGCTCATGTTTCGCTTAGAGGTTTTGACTCATAATGTCCTAAATTAATGAATTTTCTAGAAATATAACAGAAATACCATGATGGAGTCTGTGGGGATGAAAATTTGGTTGCAGTAATAAGCCAAGTCATTTATTGAGAGTAATCTTGGTTAAATATTAACAGTCATCCAAATAAGCAAATGGATATTTGTAATTGGCTAAAGAGAGTTCTTATTAAAACTAATTCAAATACATCCATTGGATTTTTCCCAAACTGGTGGTCAGTTAAGTGCATGGTATTAGCGTGGGGTTTTATTGAAATAATTTGGGATGTAGTTTTATTCATTTAGTTATGAAAATTATGAGTTGATCAGTATAACTTTAATATCATTAAATTATGTGACAATTATTTTGCACCTGCATCTTTTGTGAACACAAAAATGTGGGTGTAATTAATACGTACTTGGCAGGAAAAAAATTGTTTTTAATGGTTTCATTGCTTTAGTCTTTTATTGGCATACAAATTTTTTTATTATGCAAATTCAAAAATTCTAAAAATGGTCTTTGCTCATGTAAATAGTGTTTAGTGTATGTTGACAGCCAGACTGTGACATTATTATGTTACTTAACATGGTCTTCATTTAAAAATTCATTTTCTGGGACTATGAATTTATGAGAAAGGTTTATCTTCCTGAATGTTCAACCTAAACCTAGAATATGGGCTAGAATTATTTTTGAAATGCCTCTTTGTTCCTACAATGTCTTTGATGTTTTATTCCCGGGATTTTAGACTAACCTTTTGTTTTTCTCCCAGAGAGATTCAATGTGTATTTGATGCCATCCCCTAACTTAGATGTACATGGCGAATGTGCCTTGCAGATTACATATGAGCACATCTGTCTTTGGGACGTCCAGAATCCCAGAGTCAAACTCATCTCTTGGCCGCTAAGCGCCCTGCGGCGGTATGGGCGAGATGCTGCTTGGTTCACTTTTGAGGCAGGGAGGTGAGTTTCAAGACTGTTCTTCTACTTTTTTGTCTTTCCCCAGGGTTGCATATCAGATCCACCCTGAAGCATGCTTCTGCAACTGTGGAGAGCTATGACCCTACAGTGCTAGGCATATTATAAAGGAGTCATCTATTGAATATGGCTTTATTTCCCCTGTGGGATTCTAATGTTTCATGAATGTGACATGAATTTTCATTGCACGGTTTGATTCCGTACCACAAACTGAAGTTGAATTAGGTAAAAAGGCTGAAAATGTGCCATTTCCTGGGTCATGCTGAACACAGGCCAGCTTCTTGGGTTTGGAAAACATCCATATTTTTATTCTGTTTATGTTTCCTTGTTGGCTTACTATGGTAGATTATCAGTATGAGGGGCCATTCATTTCTGAGGGTGCCATTGATTGAGTTCCATCCACGGTGTAATGAATAGCGCTAACACTAGGAGGTTGATTCTAGAGCTGGCTTATTGCAATCAATACCCAATAAGCCCTTCTAGGGCTTGCCCTTTTTCCTTTCAGAAGTCAATTTTGGAAAGGGAAGAGGGTGCCAATAATATTTGGGTTGATCATTAACTACAAAGAGATTCATCTAATCAGGATCTCACTTTTCTCCCCCTCACCCACCCTTCCTCCCTCAGAATTTGGGCTCTTTTTTTTTTTAAACGCCGAAGATTAATTTTGTATTTTAGAATTTTAAATGACTAAATTTTAAGAAATACAAGTCCTTCTGTAACATGGCCTGACATTTACATTAAAGTTGAAAGCAGTCAGCTTGTGACTTTGAAAAATCTTTTGTTTGTTTGTAAAAGTGGATGGTTCTTCCCGACAGGGATACAATACTTGATATAAGGAGAGTAAAAACAGGAGTTCCAAACATGTAAGACCCTAATTTGTGTGAATATATAACAATAATGCTCTACTCAACTTAGTGTGCTCATTCTGTGATAAGCAAAGCCCAATTATTTAAGCTTTGCTTTTCAGAAATATGATCCATTTGATTCTCCTATAACTATCCTCAAAGGTTTTTAAGCTTTTCTTTCCCAAACAGCTCTTTCCCATTCTGTTTTATTTTTAAGTACCTGGAAATTGAAATGTTATAAATGAGTCTGTGAATCTCCCAGAGATGACAAAAGTCCTCATGTTAGAAAACTTAAAAAAAAATATATCTTCAGAGCAATGTTCTTTTGTCAGAATTACTTGTTTATTATCCTTATGGGAACATCTCTGTAGAAAGATCAGAATTTGTTTGGGAAAGTGGGTATATTTCCCTGTTTGGGTCTCAGAAATTATTTATGTATTAATCATTACCAGTGAAATCTATGTATGAAAAATGTTTTGTGATAGAAGTAGACTTTTCTATTGATTATATGCCTCATATCATCTCCCACTTGTGTTTCGTATCGACGCACAATAGAATTCTGCATTGATCAGGATATTTGGGGCCTATCTTGGGTAGCCCTTATTCAAACATTAAAATTTTTAAATTATTCCTTGGATTTATAGGAATAGTAGTAGGAAGAATATGTCTTTCCATCATAATTTCTGAAAGTTAAAACCTTAGTAAACTTTTCTAGTATCTCATGACTAATATTAAACTTTTTTTGACATTATCTTTCAGGTTTTAATGTTACTCACATCTTGCAAAAGTTTGATTTATTCATATTAGTCTAGTAGACTGCTCAGGATCTAGGAGATTATTTTAAAGACTGATATTTCTCCTAAGTGTGATAGGAAACCATAGAGATTTTTAAGCAGGTGTGTGTGTGTGTGTGTGTGTGTGTGTGTGGACAATGGAATAGAGGTGGCAGACGTGCATATGGGGAGATACTGCAGTAGCTCAGGTAAAAAAAAAATGGATGAAAATTATGGATATATTGGAGACGTAAATTTCAAAAATACTCCTTTGACCAAAAGCCATAAGGTGCTGACTCGGAAAATGAAAGCACTTTGTTCCATGACTTTGTACTTTGTATGGTCTGACCTTTAGGGTACTTTGTCCAAGACCTCCAGCTGTTAGATGACTACAGTACCTCCAACCCACACCCCACAGTGTTGTGTCTCAAATATTGTAGGGACTTCGAACACTTTACTTCTGAATCCCATTCTTATTCAGTGGTCAAGTTTGTGGGGCTGGTGCTAACTGGAGAGTGAGTCCTCAGAAGGGAAAGTGTCGGGATGGTGCTCTTAAGATCTTGTTCATTTCTCAGACAGCACGGTGGGGTGGAAGAAGCACTGAGTCAGGAGTCAGAGAGGCCTTAGTTTTTAATGTCTGTTCTTTATTAGCGGTTGACTTTGAACAAAGGGTTTAACTTCCCTTGTAAGTTTATCCAAGTCATAACTTCCTTGCAGGATTGTTGTGGATAACAGCAGTGATGATGCACGCAGATGATCTGAAAGGGTGCTGAGCTTCCCCTTAGTAGTGTCTTTGATATTTTATTATGATTACTTTTGGAGTAGGACTTGAGTTTGCAGGATACAGACAGTGTTAAACACAAGGTAATATTACTACTTTACATTTTGCCTGAAACTCAAATAAAGATGAATTTTTATAGTTACCATCAAGATGCTCAGGATAATAAGATCATTTGTGTTCCCTCAAGTATGAAGTTTTCATATCTGCCTTGCTTTATTAGTGAAGATAATTTTTTCCTTGGCTATTTTTTTTTTTAAAGATTTTTTATTTATTTGACAGAGAGAGACACAGCGAGAGAGGGAGCACAAGCAGGGGGAGTGGGAGAGGGAGAAGCAGGCTTCCCGCGGAGCAGGAAGCCCGATGTGGGGCTCGATCCCAGGACCCTGGGATCATGACCCGAGCCGAAGGCAGACGCTTAACGACTGAGCCACCCAGGCGCCCCTTTCCTTGGCTATTTTTGAATGTGTTCAAAACAAAGCAGTTTCATATTAACTAATATAATTTTCTCCCTATCTCATGTCAATAAATGAAGAGGAGTTAGGCAAATAGTTTTCATGCATCCAACATGCGTCTGCAAAGATTTTGCAATATTGCCCTTCAGAACACAAGGAATCTCCCCCAAAAACTTTGGACAAAGTTCTGCTCACTCTTAGCCTCTGTTTAGAATTGAGACTGAGTGTTATTCCTGCTCAGTGGGCCCACTCTACCCCACCAAGACTGACACCGGGGCATGTGTAATAAACTGGATGGGCATTGTGGAGGAAATGAAATGAGATTGCAGCTCTCATACTGGCTTTGGACCTTGAGGGAATGACCTAACTCTCTAAGCTCTATTGGCCACCTGTAAAATGGGTACAATACACTATGTACCTCAGAAGATTGCCATGAATATTAAAGAAGGACCTACACAAAAACCTGCCATAGTGCCTGGCATGTAGTAGACAGTCATATCAACCAAACCGACACAACAGGAAAGAAAGTCATTGGCTCACATAACTGAGGGTCAAGGAGGTAGAGATGGCAGCAGGCTTGACTTGATTCAGAGTCTAAATGACCGTAGGTTTCATCTCTCAGTCCTGTTTCTTCTAGGAGAGCTTTGCTCTGGCTCCGCACGGTGGCTTCCAAGAGCTTTGGGATCTTCTCACACCGTCAGCCAATAGAAGAGAGAGAAATTCCTACCATATATTGACCATCACATTCGCTAGGGGTCAAGTACTATACTGGGGACTTTACACAAAGCACACAGGGTACAAATACAGTGGGGTGGTTCTCCCAAAGCAGGAAGAGGGTACCGATGCCATCGAAGAGGGATGGATGTAAGGTTTAAAACGAAAGAAAATCTAACAGAATGTGTCCAATACAGCATTTAATAATTGCTCAAAGCAAATAGGGCGAAGCAGCTATTGGACTGTAATTAGTCGTATCACTCATAATGGTGCAGAGATACAGAACAGTGGTTCTCAACCAGGGATGTGTTTGTCCCAGGGAACATTTGGCAATGTCTGGAGCCATTTTCGATTGTCACAATTGGACAGGAATGCCATTGGCGTCTAGTGGGTAGAGGGGCCAGAGATACTGCTAAACATACGCTACACAGAACCACCTCCCACGACAAATAGGTATCTGGTCCAATTAGCCAGTTGCAAAACTCTGTTCCAGCAGGCATGCCAGCCACTGAAAATAATCACTGATATTTATGGAGCTGTTACTACGTGAAGGTCACTATACTAAGCATTTTGCATGCACGGTCTCATTTAAGTCATTCACTCCTCATATAAAGTAGGGAATATTATCATTCTCATCTTAAAAGGAAACTTGGAAACCTGGATGACTGGTCCAGAGACATTAGACTAGGAAGTGGTGGATTCAGGAGTCACACTCCGGTCTTCTTACTTCCAAACCCTGCAGATATCTAGGAAGGCTAAATGTCATATTCCACTAGGTGAGCCTAGTTCTTCACTAACTTCTACGGAGCTAGGGAAGAGAAAGCGTTCTTACATCACCAGAGCACCCTAAAACCATTTGGATGTGTGCTAATGTACGAATTTTCTTAGTTCCTGGAACCTCCTATTCTTTTAGAAGTACAGGCGCATAGAGCCAGGATTGCTCATCTCTCCTGGACAGCAGGATCATGATCATAGGTCATTAGACTCTTCTAGATGTTGTTTCTCCCCCTCTCCACCCAATAGAAGCAGATCAGATCATATCTCTGTTTTTTTTTTTCCTTGAAGAAATCCAGAGTTGAAATGTAAGCTTTTTAATAAAGTGCAGTTGCACGATTAATTGCCACTCCTAGCCCCTGTAGACCAAGAACTGTTAGTTTATCTGGTGGGCTGAGAGGCATATTGCTTACTTTGAGGTTTTTCTGGTCTTTTGTTTGTTTCTTTCCACTTGGAAGCCCTGAAACTTCAGTGAAACACATCAGGCTGGCAGGGGCTCTGATTTTTTTTATGGGAAGATCCAACTGACATGAGGTTCTAACGGCGCCAACATCTCCCTTGGAACCATTCTTGAAATATGATTGTTTAAAGAAAGGTGGCAGGTGTCCAGTAAGTACCCCTGTTAATTTTATAGCTGGCTGCTGAGTTAGCTTGCTCCAGTGTCAGGCTCTGCCTTACCTCCTGACTGATTTAAATTAATACCCTGGGTTTAGCACCTGCAGGAGTGAAAGAAGCTCAGGTGACATTTGGCAGAAGGTACTGAATAATTACCACGCGTGAGGGCTTCTCTTTACCAGCCAGAGAGAGTCTCTTTTGTGCTTTTGACATCATTTTAAGAGAAACTTTTAGGTATGCCAAGTATATGTGAAAATCGACATTGTATGTACAAATTATTTTTCTTAAAGGGAGTGCACAAATTTGTGAAAAGTTTTTTGGGGTTTTTTTGTTTGTTTCCCCCTGTAATTGATGAGTTTACAGGACCACTCTTCTAACATAAATTGTTGAATATTCTCTATTTCTCCTTTTGATTCTAAGCTACTTACTAATCTCTCATTCCTGAATATTTTAGGAAACATATACCCATTCTTATTAAATGATCGGAAGCAAATTGACAAACAAAAAGTACTCCATTCTTCCTGCCATGTTGAGCGGAGAAATTGGCATAAAATACGGGCTTGCTTAGAAGTGTGATTCTTTTCTTTTGCAAGAAAATGCCAACTACAGATGTGCCATTTATGTGGCCTTTGATTTCCCATTAGCATTTATCTCAAGAGTAATTTTAATTATAAAGGTAATGCACCCATATTATAAATATTCCTTTAATGGAGGCAGGTGTGAAAGAGAAGAGAGAGCTCTCCTTTCTACTCTATGGAGTAAGCTTTTTAGTAATCATCTTCAAGAGATCTGTGCTAGGTGTGAGGGTGTGAACACAGACAAGGCAAGGCCACATCATACATAAGAAGCTTAGCCAGGTCCCTTCTACCTCCTTGTTGTGATTTTAACATGTGAAATCCCTAAAGGAAAGGATGACTTTCTCATGACCTTTGGGGAAAACCTCTCATCAGTACATCCTGTCTTGTGGCCATCATTTTTAAGAAAAATTTTTATGTATATTTTTTATTTATTTATTTTTCTAGCTTTCTTGAGGTAGCATTGACTTATAACATGGTTTAAGTTTAAAGTGTACAATGTGTATATTGCAAAATGATTACCACAGTGAGTTTAGTTAATACCTTCACTACCCCACATAATTATCATTTTTGTGTGTGTGGTTGAGAACATTTAAGTTCTACTCTCTTAAGCAACTTTGAAGTATACAATACAGTATTTTTCACTGTAGTCACAATGCTGTACCTTAGATCCCCAGAACTTACCTTCTAACTGAAAGTTTATGCCCTGTGCTCATCTCCTCATTTTCCCCACCCTCCAGTCCTTGGTACCACCATTCTACTGTCTGATTTTGTGAGTTTGGCTTTTTTATATTCCACGTACAAGTGAGATCATATGGTATTTTTCTTTCTCTGTCTGACTTATTTCACTTAGCATAATGCCCTCGAGGTCTATCCATGGTGTTACAAATAGCAGGATTTACTTCTCTTTTACGGCTAATATTACAGTGTGTGTGTACACACACACACACACACACACACGCCACATTTTCTTTATGCATTTCATCCATTGGTGGGCACTTGGCTGTTTCCATGTTTTGGCTATTGTAAATAATGCTGCCGTGAACATGGGGTGCACATATTTCTTTGAGATGGTGATTTCATTTTCTTTGAATATATACCCAGAAGTAGAATAGCTGGATCATATGGCAGTTCTATTTTTAGTTTTTTGAACAGCCTCCATACGGTTTTCCACGTGGCTGTACCAATTTATATTCCTGCCAACAGTGCACAAGTATTTCCTTTTCTCCACATGCTCTCTGATACTTGTTATCTCTTCTCGTTTTTCATATTAGCCGTTCTAACAGGTGTGAGGTGATATCCTATTGTGGTTTTGATTTCCCTGATGATTAGTGATGCTGGATGTATTTTCATGAACCTGTTGGCCATTTGTATGGTGCAGCCATCTTCCTGCAGGCGATGATCCACTAGTGTATGTGACCACTTTATATGTGATGGTACCTCACATTCTAGGAGGGTGTAGTAAAAATGAGTCATTTCCGTCTTACATCAAATGTTTGCTGAGTGCACCCTAAGAGCCTAGTGCGGTTCCAAGCACTCTAGATGTAGCAGTGAATGAAACATACAAGTGTTCTGCCCTTTTGAAATTCATTCTGTAGAGGAAAGGGGATACAGACGATAATAGACATTTTAAAAAGTAAAAGAGATGTTAGATTGTTTAAGTCCACAGCAAAAACTAAAGTCATTCAATAGAAAGTGCCACAGGAGGGAGTGAAATTTTAAATAGGGTGAGTGGGACTGGCTTTGCCAAGTCAGTGATGCCTGACAAAAACTCCAGGAAGAATCGGGGGGAGAGCATTCCAGCCAGAAGAAGGAGGTGGGGAAAAGGTGCCGAGGTGGGGGGTATATGTGGAGTGTGCAAAGAAGAGCCAATGGGCTGGCATGACTGGGGCAGAATAAGGGAGGGGGGAGCAATGTATGTAAAGGTAGAGATGCAACAGGGTCAGGCTGTGTGGGGCTTGAAGACCACTGTAAAGAATTTGGCTTTAGTCTTAGTTGGGGTGCTACTGGCAGGTAGAGGTGGGTCACTGCAAGGTTCAGGGAAAGAGTCCCCGAGACCTTCTGCGCTAATAATAATCCATGGTGTTACAAATAGCAGGATTTACTTCTTTTTTATGGCTAATATTACAGTGTGTGTGTGTGTGTGTGTGTGTGTGTGTGTATACACACACACACACACATATATATATGCCACATTTTCTTTATGCTGCATTTTCATCCATTGGTGGGCACTTGGGCTGGCATGACTGGGGCAGAAGAAGGGAAACAAAAATGATCTCCCAGGTAATCGCCAACGCCAAGGCTAGACAAGATTTTTTGGACAAGATTAAATTCTTTACTACATAGGAAGTGGTAAGCAAAGAAGTGACATGGTCTCACTTTTTTTTTTAACTAGACTCTCAGGCTAAAACCAATTAGGAAGATGTTGTAGTGCTCACAGTGAGGACAAGAATGACTACAAGGATGTTGGTGACAATGAACATAGGCTTAAGTGTTTGGATACTGACATCTTTTGAAGCTAAAGCCAAAAGGATGTACTGACTGGCTGGACATGAGTTGGGAGAGAGAGGAGTCAGGATCCTCCAGGAGCAGCTCAAACTGCGGAGGAACTCCGGGGTGGGGTAAGAGGGGCAGTGTGGGGATGATTGGACTTCAGTTTCGGGTATATTAATGTCAAGGCTTGTTCAGCGGTTTCCCTCTGGTGCTAACCCAACTTTTCATTCTCCTGGGGATGAGCAAAGCCACACATGGTGTTTGAGTTTAGAAATTGGGAAAGGCACTTCCAATCGCTACAGCAGGAAGAATGAGGGGCAAATGGCGCCGTAGATCTAGGTCAGGGCATGGGGAAGCAAAAGGGGAAAAGGGGATGTTTCTTTGACTTTACCTGTTATGTGATTAAGAACAGATAAAATTAATAAATCAGCACTGTCTCTTACACGAGCCATGTTTTATGACTTTGGATAGTTTAGCTTAGTTTTGTTTTGTTTTCATAAACTCTCAAGTCCATACACATGGGGTTAGAATTTAAATCTAAAAAGTGCTAATGTGCACATTTAAGGGAACCGTTAGGAAGTCTGGTGATGGGCGCCTGGGTGGCTCAGTCGTTAAGCGTCTGCCTTCGGCTCAGGTCGTGATCCCAGGGTCCTCGGATCGAGGCCCGCATCGGGCTCCCTGCTCGGCAGGAAGCCTGCTTCTCGCTCTCCCACTCCCCCTGCTTGTGTTCCCTCTCTAGCTCTCTCTCTGTCAAATAAATAAATAAAATCTTAAAAAAAAAAAAAAAAAAAAAGGAAGTCTGGTGATGCCGATAGCGAAGCCACGGGAGAAAGGACATCATGTGACAATCAGTGCACCCTCCGAATTGGGACCTTATCTTCACCTCGCTCACTGGGCTGATGAGCTTTTTTTTTTTTAATTTTATTTTATTATGTTATGTTAATCACCATACATTACATCATTAGTTTTTGATGTAGTGTTCCATGATTCATTGTTTGCGTGTAACACCCAGTGCTCCATGCAGAACGTGCCCTTCTTAATACCCATCACCGGGCTAACCCATCCTCCCACCCCCTCCCCTCTAGAACCCTCAGTTTGTTTCTCAGAGTCCATAGTCTCTCATGGTTCTGATGAGCTTTATTTAAGTTGTTGCTAACACTCTGGAACAGACACAGTATACTACTTCACTGGGGCTGGAGAAACAAAACCCCCAGTCATTTGCATTGTAGTTTTTATTTAGTGAAAGCTGCTGGTTTTCTTAATGGGAGAATCCTATTCCTGAATTCGTATTTCCATTCTCAAAGAAGAAGTTTGCATTATTCTGTTTTCATAGCCCATGAGCCTCAAACATAGACTTTCTTCCCCAGCCACACACCTTCCACCACCAGGCATCTTTTGCTCGCTTCCCCACTGTTCCGGGATGTGGTCTCCCGCGTTTCCTTCCAGGCAAAAATGCGGTTTTCCCTCCCTCCTGAAGTTTTCCCTGAGGACCACGTCCTCATTGGCTTTGACATTTTAAAGGGTTAAAATAACAACAACAAATCCCAGTTCAGTGCTTACCTTGATGCAAGATCCTTTGCTAAAGATAAAATATAATTTCCCAGTACCCTCAGAGGTTTGGGTGATCTTATTACTCACATTTGGGATATGAGGTCATGGAAACTTGGAGAGGTCAGGATACTTGACCATGATTCCAGCATATGAGGGAACTGGAGGAGACTCTGTCTTCCCTACCTCTCTCCCACCCCACCTCGAGGAGGGCTTCAGGAAGCACATCCACATTTCCCCAAATGTGGGGTGATTTTAGTGATAGAGGCATAACTAAATGAATGTGACTTGCACAGCAGTGAAGTCTTTTTCTTCCCAATTACCTTTTTGACCCTTTTGATTAAATTATAGAAAAAACATTTCAGTGGGGTGCTAGCACATCTAAAACACATCTTCTAACACTTTTCTAATTTGCCTGTGTTACTAACAAGTGAGCACACGTCCCATTCAGATCTTTGACAAGAGGACCTAGACAGAGTTCAATAACATGTTTTGTTTTCATTGCATTCATTTTCACGTCTGCCTTCAATGTATGGCGGAGCATACCGGCTTATGATTATTGATTTGGTGGCTCATGGACAATACATTTGTTTAGGGGAGGAGAAACCTGAGTTGATTTTAAAAGTATTAAATAGGCAGCACAAAGATTTGACGACCGAAAGTTGTGCGAGAATGACTTGACATTCCGCAGAGCTGCCGCATGCTCGGCGGCCTGAGCGGAACAGTGATGCATCATGTAGGGTCTTACACTGATTTCTCTTTCACACCCCACTGGTCTCAGGAAAGGACAGGACAGTCATCCCATTAGCAGGCAGCCCCGATTGCCTGGTCTCCAGCTAACACACACACACACACACACACACACACACACACACACACTGGCAGGGTCACCTGCCACCTCGTCTCAAGCTGAGATCCACTAGGCTGCGGCACCAGTGACTGGAATGGGCAAGACCACACAGACCACAGGCGGGGGATGTACTCTCTGCTTCGACCTGAATACCGTCTGTGGCGAAGCAGCAGCTCCCCTGAACCCAGAAACTGCCTTATGAGTATAACCTCTCTACCACTAACCCGTAAGTTCGGTGCTCCCTCGACCCCTTGTGTTTGGTCTATTTCAGTGCTTCTCAGCTGGAGACATTTTGCCACCTCAGGGACATTTATCAGTGTCCAGAGAGAATTTGGGTTGTCACAACTTGAGGATACTACTGGCAGCCAGTGGGCAGACACCAGAGATGCTGCTCAACATCCTACAACACACAGGACGTTCCCACAGCCAAGAGTGATCTGGCCATACAATATTGCCGAAGTGCCAGTGTAGAGAGCCCCTGTTCTAAGTTACAAGCTCCTAACAGACCTTTTCCCAGATTTTTCTTCAAGCTGGAGCCACCAGATCCCATGTGGTTAAGCCTCTTTACTTCGTTCTGTATGTCTGTGTGTCTGTTTTTCTTACCATGGTGTCTCTGGCCCGCTGTAGCCACAGGGGGGAAAGGGTCACACTCCATTTGTTCACCTCACTTTCACGGACAAATCAACGTCACCGTTCTGCAATGCTTTGCTCCTGATTTTGTGTCTGTTCCGTGAGGTGCTTCTGATCGATTTCTCTCAAGTTTTTGGCTCCTGATTTTCTTTGTTACTATGTAACATCGACGCCCACCCCTTTCCCCAACTATACTTTGCTTATCAGCTGCTTCTCTGACCACTAAAGCTCATTGTACCATGATGTTAGTCTCGAACCAATTCACTTATATAGATCTTACTTAGCCAAGTAAATTGTAAACTCCTGGAAGAAACATCCCAGGTCTTTACCTTTACATCCCTTGCTGCTGTTCTTATGATTTGCCTTATGTTTGTCTGACAAGTACTGTATTCTTTCAAATATTATGTAATTGTAAATGTGAAATGTAACATTGACTTAATAACCACTTTGCAGGGGTGGAGAGAAGAAAAGATTACCATAAATACACATGTTGAGTATAAGATACATCCTGCTTGTCACAGTGTCCAAAAATTCTAAACACACAGGGACGCACACACATGCCCACGCACAAAATACATCTTGACCGTGAGGCAATGTAGAACTGACTTGGATTCTGATCTCTTAAGTTCGCTTCTTAATACTGTCTGCCATGAGGTCATTTATTTTGGTTTTCATAATTGCAATCCCATTAGTATTTTTCTCATACAGGATGTTGGTGTGAAATGTCATTGGCAAAGAGAGGGAACAGTTTCCAAAGTTGGGCATTCGTGCCTCTGGGAACTGTTGCCCTCAGGTGGCAACTCTGCAGAGTGAAGCCCCCGGAGCTCCAGGAGCATAGGCTGTCCCTCCTGCCACCGTCTCCCTGGTGTGCTGGGTCACTCAACTTTGTCCCACCTCAAGGCGTTCTATGTGCAGTTCCTTGCCAGACTGTTCTTCCTGCTTTCTCTGCCAGAGCCCTGCCCTCCCCAGGGTGGCTCCGTGAAACCTTAATTTAAATAAAACTTCCTCAAGGAAGCCAGGGTCAAGTTCTTCGTTAAACCTTTGCCTAGCACCACCTGCTATTTCCCAAGCCATTCTACAGTTCTTTATTGAGCGCCAGATACAGGGCAAGCCGTGTTGTAGGCAAGGGTTGAGGAACTGTGAATAAATCAGGAACAAATCTCGTCTACGTGGAGCTTACCTACCAGTGGAATAATGGACGTGAAGGTTTCCTTTGTGTACTCACAAATCCTGTCTAACACTTTCAGGACATTTAGGTGATGGTTACTATCATTCTATTTATTTTACAAACGGAAATGCAGGTGTAGAGAGGCTAACGTGTACCAGCTCGCAAAGCTGGCAAGGGGACAAGCCAGCCAGGCAGTCTGGAATCCTGATTTGCTTCATATTTCACTCTGCCTTGTTACAGACTTGTTATATGCAGGCATGAGTAAATTTCCCAGTGCTTTCTGAGCTCCTGATTGTCTTCTAGATTCTTGACTAAATTGCATAATCATGGTTTGGAGTGACAGGCTTATCATGTAGACAAAGTAATTCTGGGGAAATTCAACACTGTTAAGTGTATCTGTAATGGCCACCATGTTCTTATGTCTGAATCCTTATCTTCGCAAAGGACGTAGGAAAGACCCAACTAAAACTCATTATTTTACCTTCTCTGGGCTCTGGGTTTCCATCTGTTGGCTTCTATTAGCATAAGGCCATGAGGAAAGTGTGTTGGGGCATTTGGGACCACTTTGGCTGCTGGAAAAGTGTCCAAGGTAAAAGTCAGTGGATAAAGTGGAAAAAAAAAAAGGGAATCCAGATTGATTTTGGAAATGAAAGAATCCTTAAAGCCTTTGTCTCTGAGGAAAGAACAGAATCTGGGAGTCATAGAATCCTTCTTCCACCTCTGTGCTGGATGACATAGTCTCTGATGAGCTTCTGATTCATGGGCAGTCATGAAAACACAGTTTTGCTCAGGTGCCTCTTTGAAAGTGGGAAGCCAGAGTACTGGGATTATACTAAGAATCAAGAAACAGCTTTTTATTAACCTTTGCTTCTTGAAAAAAAAAAAAAAAAAAATCAGCACTGTGTTAGCCTAGAATGAATGGTTTCCTGCCCATATTAACAACAACTAATTGGAAATTTTGATTCTAGTTAACTTCGTTTAGTAAATGTGGACAAGAATCCTGAACTCATATGAAATAAAGGGGTCTGGTTTCATGGAGTATTCTAGGTCCTCCGTGCATGGAAGTTCTTGGAGCTGGATTTTCAAAAGCTTTTTGTTTTTGTTTTCACAGGATGTGTGAAACTGGGGAAGGGCTGTTTATCTTTCAAACGCGAGATGGGGAGGCCATCTACCAGAAGGTCCACTCTGCTGCCTTGGCAATAGCTGAGCAGCACGATCGCTTGCTCCAAAGTGTGAAAAATTCAATGGTACGTCTGGAATGTCTTCCTTATGACCCAGTGCATACCCTTGTAGAATGCAATCTTAGAATCTTTATGCTGAAAATATGGCCTGCATTATTTGAGCAGATGGCTTTCTCCTGTACTCAACAGTGTATTACTTGGATTTAATAACATCCTTGCAAAGCCTCAAGAGCCAGCTGGTAGCACAGTAACTGGACATCCCTGTTTATCTACTTTGTGCCTCGATTATTACTTGTGTGTGTCTTCATCAGTTTGGGCTCTTACAGCAAATACCATAGAACTGGGTGGCTTATCAACAATAGAAATTTATTTATTTTTCACTGGGAGGCTTGGAAGTCCAAGATCAAGGTGCTGGCCTACTCAGTGTCTGGTGGTACCGCCTTCCTGGTTCATAGATGGCTACCTTTTCTGTCTCACTGATGGATGGGGCAAGGGAGCTCTCTGGGGTCTCTTTCATGAGGGCACTAATCCCAATTGTCAGGGTTCTGCCCTCATAACATAATGTCCTCCCACAGGCCCCACCTGCTAACCCCATGACCTTGGAGGTTAAAATTTCAATATATGAATTTGGGGAGGGGACATCATCATTAGTCCACTGTCATGAGTATGTTCATCAGAATCAATTTGGATGCATATGGATATCTGTGGACACAACTATATAGATGATCTACCTACAGATATATATTTATAGCTGTACCAGACATTATCATTTCAGTTGGTAACAGGGGCCAGAGAGAAGAGGGGTGAGGGGTGAAATGTCAAAAGCCCAAGTCCGGAAGGCTGTTGATGAGACTGTGGGCTCCATGTACTGGGCTCTTGATTTTTTCCAGAGAAGCCAAGGATTTGAGTCTGTATATAATATCTTGTAGTTTGTAACTGTTGGAAATGAATTCTAGTTAAAACCAGCAACAAAACAGTAATACTTTGTGGGCCAAGGGAAACCTGTCCAGAGACTCCATCCTGCCCAGAGCCATGCATCTCCCATCTCTGGTTGATCAACCTTCGTGGACATTGATATATAAAGACAGCACAAACACAAATACACATGAGTGTATAGCTCTCTGGGAATACCTCCGCTGTTCATTGCATTGTGCTAGGGACTGTGACTTGCACAGAGAGTTAGGATTGAAATCTTAACGCACAACAGTTAAATAATGCAAATCATGCATCGTGGCTGCAAATACATGCATAAAGCTTCACATCTGGAAAGAAATCTGCAAAACCAAAAGGAACTGGGTTGGCATGGTAAGATTAGGGTAGTTTGAAAATTTATGATTTAAACATGTGGAGTGGTTGGATTTAAAGAGGGGGGAAAACATGCCAGAAATATGATCTGTCCCAGAGCAGCCTCAGATTATTCCCAAATGACTTGTTCATGCAGTGGTCTGGGATTTTAGAGCAGAGATCAGCAAAACGTTCTGTAAAGGGCCAACCAGTAAATACTTTAGGCTTTGTGGAGTAAGATGGTCTCTGTTGCAACTACTTAACTCTGCCCCTTGTTGTGCAGAAGGAACCATAGGTAAAAACATAATCCAGTGGACATGACTTGGCTGCAAAGCAACTTTATTCATGGACACTGAAATTCAAATTTTGTGTAATTTTCACACATCATGAAATATTCTCTTGATTTTCTCCCCACCGATTTCAAAATATTTTTTTAACTAATGCAGTCTTGGTATTCATTTCCCCATATGCTTACCAATTCTGGATATTGCTATAGAGATGGATGGATGGATGGATGAATGGATGGATGGATGGATGGATAGGTAGGTAGGTAGGTAGATAGATAGATAGATAGATAGATAGATAGATAGATAGATAGGCAGGCAGACAGATGGCTGTAAAGTAGAATTCAAGTCACTTGGAACTTTACAGGGCAACATGTCATTGCATTAAAATTGTTTAGCTGTCCCATTAGATGCCTTTAAGCATCTGAAGGAGTTTTTCCAAGATTACCTTACTGGTAAAGCCATCAATTAGCATAAATTGCTTTGTGCTTGAAAGGCAGGTTCTATATGCACATGTTTTTCCATTTACAACCTCCTCATTACTTCCACTAAAAATTAATCAGGAATACGAGTAATTCATTTAGATTATCCCTTTGCAAATTTAACTGGAAAATAATGTTGTTTGCTCTTAATTTGCTGTATGCTTAACGAGTTCCATAAAATGAATATGATTTTTAAAGCAACAACATCCTGTTTTAGATGGAAATGAGTAAGCTTCAAAATGGGATCTGAATCTCAGGGACGTTAAGTGGGGATTATGGAATGCTGAAAATTAATGTACGTGAGTCAGTCCCCGATTTGGGGAGAAAAGAGATACCCCATGACAATGAAGCAAATGAAGACAACCCTGCTGGCCCACCCTCCCAGGGTTACAGTACTGCGTTTTCTGGTCACTGGGAACGGATCCACGTAGATCTGGCTATATTCTCAACCTGGAATTGCGTGTTCACCACTGCTGGCTTCTCTGAGATAGTCAAGGTCATAAATGGAGAAAGATGGCGATGCTCATCTCTGGGCTTAGCCTCATTAGAAAGTCCTGACCCACTGTTGGCTGCCTCTGTCGTAAAACTCCGAAGACCCCCTCTACAGACAGATGCTTCCCCGCGGGGCCTGTACCAGTTTGAAGTTAGAGCCTTAAGTGCATTGGTTGGGATCAGACTTGTGACCTGAACCCAGCAGCTGTAAAGAGGAGGCTTGTGGGTCCCGTCACAGCAACAATAATAATAGTGATAGGATGAATCATGGTTCCAAAGATGTGTCCTAATCCCTGGAACCTATGAATGTGTCCTTACGTGGCAAAAGGGATTTTGCAGATGTGATCAAGTTAAGGCTCTTGAGATGGGGAGATTATCCTGGATCATCCAGGTGAGCCAGTGTTATCACAAGGGTCCTTATGAGAGGGAAACAGGAGGAGTAAGAGTCAGAAGGTGATGTGATAGTGGAAACAGAGGGACAGAGAGAGAGATTTGAAGTTTGTATGCTGATGGCTTTGAAGGTAGAAGAGAGAGATGTGACCCAAAGGATGTGGGTGCCCCTAAATGCTGGAGAAGGTAAACATTCTCCCCTGGAACCTCCAGAAGAACCCAGCCCGGCCAACACCTTGACTTCAGCTCTGTGAACTGACTTTGGACATCTGGCCCCCTGAGCTGTAAGAGGATACATTTAGGTTGTTTTAAGCCCCCGAGTCCTGGTAATTTGTTACCACAGCCATAGCAAGCGAGTACAATAATGATATCCATAACACTAAATATGTATCTTGTCTCTACTCTGTAACAAGTAATATTTTTAGGGCTTTCTAACCCTACAACCACTGCTGTATGGGAGGCCCAGGGCCACCAGCTTGGAAGTCATGGGACTTAAATTTGGAGGAGGTGTCCTGGGGTAGCCCCCACTTTTCTCCTCACGACCTGTTTTCTTTGTCCTTGATGAGATTAGCTTGCTGTTCTAAAAATACCAAATTAGTGACCAGCATTTAAAAATTGAGAGGTTTCACATAAAACTCAGATTTCTATGCTATCTTTGAAAAGTGAAAAGGTCTGACAGCACTGATCTCACACCCCCACAAGGCAACAACAATCAGATAAGCCCAGTCCTGTCTGCCCTCTTTGGGCAGACTGGGGGGCTTCACCCCCACAGTCCCTACCTCCCCCTTTTGTTACTCTCCGCAAGTGGTCCTTCTCTGCGTGTTGGCTACCCATGCTGTGGACAATCAATGTCTGGCCTGTTTGTTTTCTATTGTTTCATAACAAAGTCCCAACAACTATGTACCATAACACAACACACATTTACCATCTCATAGTTGCTGTGGGCCAGGAGTGTTGGCGTGGCTTAAGTTTCTCACAAGGCTCAGATGCTTCAGGTGCACCTCAGGGTTAGACTGGGGAAGGATCTACTCATGAGCGAGCGGGGTTATTGGTGGGTTTAGTTGCTTGTAACAGTCAGATTGCGTGCCTCAGTTTGTTGCTGGCTGTGACCTGGAGGCCATCCTTAGCTCCCAGAGGCCACTGTCAGCTCTTTACTGCATGGGCTCCCCCAACACACCACTGACTTCCTTGCAGACTGCAAACCATGCAATCCTATGTATCCTAACCATGCAAGTGACATCCTGTCGCCCTCTCTGCTGATTAAAAGCAGGTCACAAGTCCTTCCTGTAGTCAGGGAAGGGGCCCACACAGAGTGTGAACACCTGGAGGAATAGACCTTGGAGGCCGCCATCTTGGTGTTTGTCGCCACACCGCACAAACTTCTGGAATAGTATTTATTTAGTGCTTTGATTTTACCTTTGTAAATATTTCCTACTTGAGGGTGTTTTGCTGATAATACCGTGCACTTACCGGCCATCTGCTGTCCTCCTTTAGTCTCTTCCATCATAGCAGCCAATACCATCTACCAAGCCTCCTATAATATGCCAAGCACTTCACTTGCTCTTTCTCTCATCACTACCTTAACTGGATGGCAGACTCATTCATTCATTCCTATTCATTTGTTCATTCAAGAATGTTCATTGAGGACCTGACATGCTCCGCTCTGTGCTCCAGGATATAGTGGTGAATGGACGGTAAGGCTCAAGCTTTCATTGGGCTCACAATTCAAAAGAGTATTATTCATGACCTTTGACCTGGGAGGAATCACAGTCTCTATCAGAGACAGGAGAAAACTCACTCTCAGTGTGGTTCAGTCACCTACTTGGAGCCACGGAACTCCTTACTACTGGAGCCAGGAATGCGAGATCCTTTTGTCTGATTCCTAAACCTCTACCTCTGGCCACAGTGCCTTGCTCCCTTGGACACTGTGAAAGCTCTTATAGCCCTCATATGTCCCCACTAAGACCTGGCTTAGTGTTTGCAAATTACCTTGAATATCAGAGTGCCTTTCAGAAATATCTATCAACTTAGAGTATGCCTAAGAAGATCACGGTTACAAGAAATCCCGTTTCTTTGGGTAGTGTTGGCACCAAATAGCAATATTATATCTCAAAATTCCTCTCGAACATTCTCGCTTTTTAAATGCAATGTGTTGTTATTCTGTACTCTAAGTGAGTGCTGGAGGCTGGGGTAGCTGGAGTATCAGGAGGGAGGGAAAGACCAACTATTGAATGAGACTGAGCAGCAAGAACTTGTTTGCTCACCAGCCACCAGCTGGCCTCCTGGAGAAGCTGCAGGGACTCTGCAGGGACAGCTCGGGACTCCCCCGAGCAGCTTTTGCTATTTTTGCCACCTTGGAGATCAGTGTCTGTGACAAAGTCTAATTTTGGACCAAGGAGTGGCGGTGTGTGGGATGTTCCTCATTCCACTCCTGGGCCTGTCGTTTTCAGAATTTCCTTCAAGGCAAATTGAGTGACAAGATGGAGAAAGACTAATTTAGCAGGCTCTCCCTAGGGGCTGCAAGTGAGGCTCCATCCAGGTGACATTGAAGCCCCAGGGCACAACTTCTCCCTTGTGCTCTAGAGCCCTGGATGGCACCCAGGTTTGAGAGTTCATCTGAACCATTCTTTGTCACATCTTTTTTTGTTTGCCTAATTGATAGGTTCACTTCCAAACTTGGTTTTGCAAATAAAATGTAATGAATTTGTAGAATTCAAGTGACACTCTTCCACAATTCTGGAAACCACAGTAATTCTTACTCAGCCTGATTTAAAAAGCCATAAACTATTCCATTTTTTTAAAATAGAGAATCAAAGAAATCATAGAATCAATTTCATTACTATTCAGACACTGAAGTAAGCTCTTCCTTGCTGGGTTTTTTTAAATCTTTTTTTTTTTTTTAATGTATATAAACCCTCTTCTCCCAGCTCAACCTGCCTCTCTGTTCCCACCACTCCCCCTCAAAAAAATCAGGTTTTATCTCTTCTCGTCTTTGTGGGCTCTGGTTAATTGGGTTAACTTATGGATTGATTTATTCATTATTTAATTTATTTGTTTGTTTCTTTGTTTATTGTGTTCTGCTTAAAGCAATTATCAGCTTTTTTTCCCCTCCCAAATAAACCCTTTTTATATCCTGGCGTAATAATTATGATTCAAAAACCTTTTAGCGAACACCCATCTACTGCTTGCAAAGAAAGCATTGTAGTAAGTCTTATGGAGAACATAAACATTAAAAAAAACCCTATTGAATCTTTACAGAAGCTTAAAATTTCGATAAGGAGTTATGATTTATACCTTTCAGTGCATGCAACGGTATAATCCTGTGAGTTCAGTTTGCTACGATCTCACTGGAGGACAATTTGTCCTTATTTATCAAAATTAAATTCACTTATCTCTTTATCAGCAATAGTACTGCCAGGAATTTACTCTAAAGATAGGACAGAAACAGATGAAACTCAGGTTTCTTCCTTAAATTTGCCATGACTTTTGTTTCTGTATTTAGGGGGGAAATGTCATTTTCGGAGAAGGTCCTTTCCAGTCTCTTATAATAACTTAATAACTTGCGACATGCAGTGGTGGATTTTAGTAGTCCTTTTCCTTGGTTATTAAGTGCTGCCCTAGCTTATGCTTATGCAATTCCTCCTTGTAGCTAGGCTCCTGTGACCTAGTCATGGTCATGGTCAGCTGGTGGCTGTGTCTCTACAGGGAAAGGAATGATGCTAACAGGTTGTAGCTTTGTTTGTAAACTCTGACACTAGTACTATGTTTAAGATGGCAGCTCTGTAAGTAGGCAGCCCGTGGAAAGCCCGATGGTGGTAAGAGACAGGGATGGTGTTGGGGATGGAGAGACAAGTCGGATCATTTCAGTGCCATTTTTAATCGATTTTGAGAAGTTAGGAAATGAGGGATGTATCCATCTCCACCAAGGGTTGGTAAACATTTTCTGTAAAGGGTCAGATGGTAAATATTTTATGTTTTGTGGGCCACATGTGGTGCTGCTGCGTTCTCCTCCTCCTCCACCTCTTCTTCCTCCTTGACTTCCTCCTCCTCTTCTTTTTTTACTTTAAAAATGTAAAAACCAGTCTTGCTTCTGGGCCATACAAACACAGGCCACCAGGATTTGGCCTTTGGGCTGTAGTTCACCGATAACCCCTCTGCACCTTGGTTTTAGGTGTTAGACACAAATGTGCTTATATTATTAATCAGTCCCTCTCCTCTACACCATGTGGATTTGCTTTTTCTCCTTGGAGTTTACTGAAGGCAAAGCAATAATCCCAGATGCCTGTCAGCAAGACCGGAGGCCATTTATGTGATTTTAAGAGATCATTCAACAGGGGTTTCAGCTTTTGGTTGCCCCAGCAGATGTGTTCTGCCTTGTATGGCTCTTTTTTTTTTTTTTTTTCATGCTATTAAGGTGTTGGGTATGACCAGAATCTGACAATCAGAATATTGCCTAGAGAATGCATTCAAAGGTGATGTCAGGATTGACTCTTGTCACCAACTATGCGAGTTTCAATATTTTAGGGAGATCCAGTCGATTATTTTTGCGGAACTGGAAATTGATTACATATTGTGTACCTACCCAAATATTTATCAGCCCATCCAAGCATGAAATACAATTCCTTCTCCACTATGTGACTAGCCAGGGGGAGGGGTAAAATTATCTATTAGTTCAGCTTCAGGCAGTAAGGAAACTTTGGGAGAGTCCCCAGATGGCCAGAGCAGGGAAAAGGAGTTAAGATGGCCCAAGATGATAGCACAGGTCTTGGGAGCTAGCGCATGCAGACCACTTTTTGTTTGGTTTACAAGGTATTGGCACAGGCGATATTTTAAAAATTAAATTAGTTCCCAGCATTTACGATGGGAGGTTTCACATAAAATACATAGCTGTACCTTTTGGAAAAATGAGAATATCTGGTAACACTGTGTCTGCTTGAGTTAAAATTGAGTAGCAGCTACCATTTTGGGAGGATTAATGCCCTTCAGGGTTGCATAGCTCTTATCGTTTCTTGTCGTCTCAATAACCAGAAGACTTCACTGATTCCTGTTACCTGCATGACCCATGTAGACATTCAAGTTTGTAACCCCTGGTTTAGGGGAACAAACCTCTTGCCCTTATATTTTTGGCAAGACATCTGTGTCCTTGATACATCTTTTTATGGAGGATCATGGCCATTTGCCTGATAGCAAAGACTGGCTCTTACTGGGGAGAATGTCAGGGTGGATATGCATCAGGGAATCTATGATGGAAAATGCAAAATGTGTAAGCATGAATATGCTGCTTGGTGAATAAAACCAGTTGTGCAGCCTGTTACTGAAGAGCAAACCAGGGACACCTGGGTGACTCAGTCAGTGAAGCATCTGCTTTCAGCTCAGGTCATGATCCCAGGGTCCTGGGATCGAGCCCCGCATCGGGCTCTCTGCTCAGCGGGAAGCCTGCTTCTCCCTCTCCCACTCCCCCTGCTTGTGCTCCCTCTCTTGTTGGCTCTCTTTCTGTGTCAAATAAATAAATAAAATCTTAAAAAAAAAAAAAAAAGAAGAGCAAACCAGACTTTTGTATTTTTCAATCAATAAGGCAAAAAAAAAAATCACATGGTGAGCTTTTAAAGGCTCTATTACATATAATCAGTAGGGTTACCATAGGAGTTTTTTCCAAGCTGGGAGCTTTTGAGAGTCAGGGTCAACCTTCTTAAGAGCAGGATTGGACATGTAATTTGTAGACCTGATTCAAAATGAATATGTAAGGTCCCTTGTTCAAAAGCTAAGATTTTTCAAGATGGTGACGGCAGAAGATCAAATCAAGCATGGGGCTCTGTGTGACTACACAGGTCATCTGCCCTTGAAGTTGGCCCTGATGAAGAGTAATGCCTGCATAACAGATGTAAACAGGATTCAGCCAGGAAGACTGAAATGTATGGTCACCCTAAACCAGTGATTCTCAGTGGCTAGCAATTTTGCCTCCCGGGAGACATTTGGCAATATCTGCAATCATTTTGGTTGTTAACACAGGGCCCAGGGTCGGAGGCCAGGGATGCTGCTAAACATGCTGTAATACACAGAACAGCCCCCCACAACAAAAAGTAACCTGATCCCAGATGTCAACAGTGGGAGGTTGAGAACCCTGTTCTAAAGATAGGCAGGTTCTGCATGAAGGCTGGGCCAGAAATTGATGGGTCAGTGTGTCTGGGATTGAATGTCACTTCCAAGCTATGTAGCTTGGCCTCCTTTTGCCTTGTTTATTTTATGTGTCATATGGGAGTGATAATAATAGTGTTTATGCCTCACAATGTGGTGCGATTCACACGGGTTAGTACATGTAAGGCACTTAGGAGGGACATAGGAAGAGTCAACAAATGTGAGCTACCGTAATGATTCCCTTTTTACTCACACAAACTGGCACGGGATAAGCCAGGAGAAAGAGACTCACATTGAAGCAATGGGAATGTTAACGGGCAACTCCAGGAAATCGGGTGATGAGGCTGAATACTGTTGTTTGTTGTCTCATTAAGATATTCAGTACTGTTTGTGCATGCGTGGCAGCATCAGATTGTGAGGTCAGGCCCCTGCCTTAGGTGTGGGGCTCCAGCAGGGGCTGGAACTCAGCAGGGCTGCATAAATATGCCCAGAGTGTTTATACCCACTCTGGAGTGCAACAAAACAAAGTATACCATACCTACATGTCCCACCTGGGCCACCAGCCCACCACTCCACTCAGTAGATTTGTGCCTGGAGTAAGCATAAGACAGAAAACACGAACCACTCCTTTGCTCCCTGGTCTCAGTTCTAGCATGTACCCTGCATCTTGTCCCCAAGGCACCTGCTTCTGTTGAGGTGAGCTGCTGAGTTCAGTCTGACCCTATGGGATTTTTGCCTCGTGCATTAGCTTCAAAAGCTGACCGAGTAACTGGCCATTCCACTAGAAGCTGGAAGCCTCTGGAGGGCAGAGGCTAGGCTCCATGTGTCTGTAATATGCTCAGGTTCTGGCACAGGACTTGCTAAATGTTTGTTGAATGAACAAAAGTGGGGGCCAAATAGGTCATTTTATGAGCATAGAGAAAAGGAAAAATGAAGCCCAAATACCAAATCCAGTTCCCTCTTAATGCCATGCCAGGGCCCAGGTTTTAAGCAAGTCTGCTTTAAGAGGTTGTGGAAAACAGTCCCCAAGGATATCAATTTTGATGTACGGGTAGGAAGAGGATTTCCTTAGTAAGGAGGCATAAAAAGTTACCAGAAGCAAAGGGAGCAGTGATTTTGTTTTATGCATGTGGCTGAGAATTCAGATGGCTCTGAATAAATTGATGCAAATCACTTTCATTCCCCATGAAAATAACCATTTGAGTGCATCTGGTGTTCAGCAAAATGCTTCACTTGGAAATTTGGCCCCAAATGGTTGATTTCACTAACAGTCTGCTTTATCAAAGCTGGGGGTGACAATGGAGGCATTGTTTTAGCTAGTTCTGTACACCAAGTAGTGTCTCTGCTGCATTTTTCCTTAAGAGGAAAGTGGTGTTGCTCTCCTACCCACTTTTTCTTTTCTCTGTCTCTCTGTCTCTCCTTCTCTTTGTAGCATTCAGTAAGTAAGCCTCTGCGTGCTCTCTTTCCTTGACACTTCAGTAATATTCTGTGATACCTCGGTAACATTTTGATGATGGGAATACCCATCACTTTTCCTGCAAATGTCAGAACAAGGGAGAGGGGTTAGAGGAAGTAAAGAGCTCTTTTGGTGGTTTATGCCAAACATCTGTCAGAGCTGGAATCAGGATCAGACTGCCATGAGAATGGGTTTCATTAGGAAGCCAAGGAAGACCACATGTTTGGCAGATTGCTAATTTCCACTTGAGAGAAGGCCCCTGGGACAGTGGGGCTCTGAGGGCCTGGTAGAATCACTGGTAGATTCGGTTGCTCAAGATGGCAGGGGCATTACCCTCTCCTAGCAGCGTAGACTTTTGGCCATTTCTCTGAGGTTTGGAAATAAAATTCAGGTGCCTTTTATCATTCAGAACAGGATTTGAGCCCATCTTTTAAGGCCTTTGTAACATCCTCAGTGCTTTCTACAACACACTGGGTTGTGATAGGAACTTTATCTCTGGAGTAATAAAGAGGCCAGGTTGTAAATGCTGACTCAGTGTCTTTGGCAAGTGACTTCACCACCCTTAGTGTTTGCTCCTCGCTCGATAAAGGGGGGTTTTATTAATACTTACCTGGCCAGGTGGGATAAGACAAGTGATTTCTTGACATAGTGTCTGACACCTACTCAGTACAAATCAACCTGAGCTGTTATTATCATTGACTTAGAGTAAGAAAGGATAAAATGGCAAAGGGGGGGGTGAGACATTATAGAGGTTTCTTATTCGCTTAGTGATTCAGTCATTGACCCGCATCTTACTGCACACCTCCTGTGTGACAGGAGGCACCAGGAGCAGGCGTGTGACACACGCACATACAAGAAGTCTTCTCCCCTCCCCCCACCTGCATGAAGGAGAACTCGGCTGACATGAGAGTCTGTTCCCCTTTTGTAGAGGAAGGAGTGCCATTGTGGAGGCAGATGGCGGGCTACATGACTAAAGCTGGCCCTTGGCTCTCCGGCCATTTACTATAAAATCCTGGGGAGCAGAGGAACTGTGTTTCATTCATTTTTAAGTTTCCAGCCCATGGCATTAGTGCATGACTTAAAGGTGATGCCCAGAGCATACAAATGAATGCAATAAGTGAAAGAACTGAAGAACATTCAGTACAGAATCCACTGAAAGGGGTAAGGGGAGAGGAAGGGCTGTTAGGGAGGGTGTAAGCAGCTAACCAAGTTAAGGGGCTTAGTCTAATAGAGGGATAATTAAAATTGGAATGAGTAGCTCCATCTGGCTCTGTGCTGAGGATCTGAATGCTGTATTTCATTTAATTTTCACAGCTCTCTTAAGACATGGGGGTTGGTTTTTGAATCCTGTTTATTTTTACAGAAACACATGTATGTGAAATTTAACTAACTGCAAAGATATGATCATATAGATGATGATTAGTACTACAGTATCTTCTCTCTTCATAATTTATGCATCTCAATCCCTCCTTTCCCCTCCTTAGCAACTCCTAAATTTTTTGTTCAGAAGTTTGTATTCCTTTTTCCAGGTTTTTCTCTGTATCCATATAATCCTATACAAAAATCCATATCTGCAGACACACATAGATAGACACACACGTAGATATATATATGTAAGATGGGTGTTTGGAAGCCATTGTTTGTATTATAAAATTGTGGTCCTATTAAACATTTTTAAAACTACCCCCTTGGTTTTCTTGTTTAATAGTAAATACCTAATGGAAATACAGTACTTAAAAGACATATAGCTTAGGTCTGACCCAAAGGTTAGCGATCTGTGGCCCATGAGCAAAATCTGGCTTATGTCTGTTTTTGTAAGTAAAGTTTTATTGGAACACAGCTATGCCCATTCATTGATACGTTGTTATGACTGCTTTCACACTGAAACAAAAGAGTTGATTCATTGGCTTGATTCAGACTGGATAGCCTGCAAAGCTACTTGCTATCTGGCCCTTGACAGACAAGGTTGCCAACCTTGCTCTTATTCATTCTTTTAAATGGAATGCTTGATATTTTAGGGTCTCGATGTGACACTAACTTATTAAGCTTATCTATGGTAATATCAGATTTTGGGGGGCCACTAATAAACAGTTCTACACCATACATCCTCGTATACATGCTCTTATGTATGTTAACTTTAACTGAGTTTCTGAATGTTACTTTATTTAAATGAATTTTCTAAACCCAGGAGCAGGATTGCTGAATTAAAGGTTGTAACTATTTTTAAATTTAAATAGGTGTTGCTGTATTGCCTCCAAAATACTGGAGCACTTTGTATTTCATTGGGAGCACTATTAGGTCTGTTTCATAGAGGGAGAAACTGAGGCTCAGTAGCTCACAATTAGTAAGTGAAGAGTCAGGAGAGGAATGTCAAGCCCAGGACATGGATTCAATGGGAACTGACAGGGAGGATCAAATCTGGGGACTTTATGTAGGTAGAAAACTGAGGACTTCTAGGGCCCCAGTGTGTGCTTGTGGGCTGGGCACGGGGGGAAAGGGTGAGAGAGTCGGGGAAGGGAGACTCGGGACAGTGCTTCTCCACCTTCAGATTGCATCAGAGTCACCTGGAAGGCTTACTGAACCACAGGTCACTGGGTTCTACTGCCAGTGTTTCACAGGTCTGTGGTGGGGCATTGGAATTTGAATGTCTGGTAAATTCTCAAGTGATGCTGATGCTGCCGGTCCAGGCACCACACTTTGAGAACCACTGCTCTAAAGTAACTCTGAGAATCTGGCTCCTTGGTCCCTGGAAGAAATGGAACAAGAGCTAGAGACAGCGCAGCATGGGACCACATGCCTTGATGTTCTGTATCGGGAAGACATAAGCCGAGCAGTGAGCATACTCCTCTGTTGGGAACAGAGTGTCAATGCGTGCATAGTTCCCTCATTGTCTAATTATTGGACACTAACCACTCTTTACATGTGTATCGGTGGTCTATGTTTACAGGGTTTAAGAAAGCAACAACATGTGAAGAACGCTAGGCCATTTTAAGAAATCATTCCTCCTCCCACACAAAGGGAAGGGTACCTGTCCAGCAGGTGGAAGAAGGCGGGCACAAGAGCCTCTCTGTACACCACCGTGAGAATGAATTACATCTTCTCATGCACCATGTGGTTGCCCCACAATGATTACAGAACTTTTTCAACAGCATTTGCATCTCTGTTCAGGAGGGATTGGTTACCACCACTTAGCGTACCAATTAGCATTTTAAGCAGTTTGTATTGATTAAATGAATCTGCTTCATCAAGCAGAAAGAACCCCACAGAATGCAGCAAATGTAATTATCTCAATAAATGACTCCTAGCACCAAACCGTACAAGATATATTTGCTAGAACTTTACAGTGTGTTTGATAAACCTCAGAAATAGAGATTTGTCAGACTTGGTAAACAGATTGCATGTTCCACAAACACATGTTTGATCTTTATGTCTTTTTTTTCTTTTTTTAAGTATTGTCTAAGACCACTGTTCTCTTTTAAGGGAGACATTTGGTCTGGATTTTGTAAGAATAAACCTAACATTTTGAGATTCAGTTCAAAACATATTTACTATTCATGAGATATTTGAAGTACTTTTCTCTGGCTAGAGATCTGAAATTATGTTTTAGCCTCCTCGAGAACTCTTTTTTCATCTCCTTTTAACTTCTCCTGGTTTTCATTTTCTCTTAAGTCTCATTTGGAGAAGACCCAAAGGGGTAAGGGCTGGGGAGGGGGAGGACCTGTAAAGCTAAGTGTCGGAAGCAGAGCGATGTTTGCTCTGTGCAGGCCTAATCTTGGAGGAGTGCTGTTCTTACACATAGTCCTCAGTACCCTATTCAGAGCTACAGAATTCTTTAAACTAGTGAATGGACAGGGTGTATTTGAGGGAGGAAGCTGTGATTTATTTTTAGATGCATTTAGTATCAAAAGGAGACTTGGATTAAGAATTGGATTTGTGCATGATGTAAAATGCAAATCCTGCATGAGGACCTGCAGTGTAATATAAGTCTCTCTCCCATGCTTTATCACCCCAGACCCCCAGTTTACTTTCTCAGGAGCAAAGTCTTTGCCAGATTCTTTTGTATTCTTCCAGAATATGTTATCACTTATTAGATAGAAAACATATCTATTTATTAATACATTCATTCATTCTACAAATATGAGTATCTACCTTGTGGCAGGCCCTGTTCTAGGAAGCAGGAGTACAGCAGAGAACAAGAAACAGTCCTCGTCTTCAAAGAATTTGCTGCATTGTTGTGGGGGATGAGACAGACAATCAACAATAGACATATAAATCTATATCAAGAGTTTATGAATGCTCTGAATAACAAAGAACATTACAGTGTAAAGCAGGAGAGAACGATGGAGGTTTATTGCTCTGATGGGGTGATACAGTGGCAGAGAGCTGAGGGAAGTAAAGAGTGAGCCTTGAAAATTTCTGAGGGCCAGTTGTTCCAGCCAGAGGGGACCTTAAGTACAAAGGTCCTGAGGCTGTTTTATGCTTTGCATGTTCAAGATCAAGAAGGCTATGATTTTGAAGCAGATAAAGTGGGGAGAGGGAGAATAGGGGGTCTGGTCTAGAAGTAACTAGAGGCCAGGCACTATATGACCTTGTAGCTGTGATAAAGACTTTGGATTTTTCTTGGAGTGGGTTGGGAAGTCATTTGAAGGTTTTGAGAAAGGTGAGATATGCTGACTTCACTTGTAAAAGGATCTCCCTGACAGCTATTTGGAAAAGACTCCAGGTAGGTAGGATAAGAGTATCAACAGGAAGACACATTAGGGAGCTATTTCAGCCATATTGACATCTAGGTGAGTGCCATGACATGGACCAAGATGGCGGGTCGGACATGGTGAAAAGTGGGGGGTTCTCAACACATTTTGAAGATTGGAAAAACCAGATTTGCTGATGGGTAAGCAATCCTGTAGGATAGAGAGTAAACAAGGTCGCCTCACGGGGTTTTTTCTGCTTTAAGCAGAGAAACAGGTAGAATGGAAGAGCCATTTATCTAGAAGGGGAAGAGATTGCAGGGAGTGGACAGTGAGAAACGGTAGTTCAGGAATGGACGTGTTAAATGAGAGTTGCCTACTAAGCACGTAGGTGGACATGGGATGTTGAATACACAAGTCTGAGGTTTAGGGGACAGATTGGAGCTCCAGATGCGCATTTGAGAATCATCACAGTGTGGATAGATGATACTTAAACCCATCCCAGTGAAGAGCTCTCCCTGTGAGCGTGTATAGATAAGTAATTGTGGCTCCTTATTTTTAGGATTGTTTCAACATCACTTCACAGAGGCCTACCTTTTTCTTTTTAATGGCTACAGATTAGTCTGTTGTATAGATGCACAGTAATGTGAAGGTAAGACAGCTTTGTTTAAGAATAAAAACAAAATTATCAACTCATCTACTTTTCTGATGTTGTAGCATTTAAAAGTAATTTTTGAGTCACTCTAAAATCCAATTTGACATGTAAATTAAAATTAAGTTTTAAAATTCGTTTATAAACTGGTTATTGGAATAGTTGTTGATAGAGTGGGTCCCAGAATAAAAATTGTGGTTAGCAGAAAAAAAATGTTAGGAAGGAGATTGGGTCAGAATTTAATTCCACGATCTTGGGGCGCCTGGGTGGCTCAGTCATTAAGCATCTGCCTTCGGCTCAGGTCATGATCCCGGATCAAGCCCCGCATCAGGCTCCCTGCTTCGCGGGAAGCCTGCTTCTCCCTCTCTCACTCCCCCTGCTTGTGTTCCCTCTCTCGCTGTGTCTCTCTCTGTCAAATAAATAAATAAAATCTTTAAAAAAAAAATTTTAATTCCACGATCTCATCTGGTAAATTAGAAATGGTTAAGGAAATGAGAAAATAAAGTATGGCACAGGCAAAGGATGGGCTGTGACACAGACATTAAAATGGCCATGTAGAAGATAGTAGTGTTTAGGAACGTTAAGGTCTATTCACAATATATGAAATGTAAAAAAGAGGATGGCATAACAGCATATCCACAGTCATGCAGTTTGTGTTAAATACACACTATGTATGCACATTAAAAAAAAAAAAAGACCGGAAGGTAATTATTAACATGTTAAAAGTTCTCTTTATTTCTTTGCTTTTGTTTTTCCTAGATGATGTGTATAGGGCTTATTTCAAATCTACCTTATATTCTTTTGTGTATTTCCTGAACATAATAAAAATATATCAGTACCAGGGAAGAAAGAATACAATTTATTACAAGTTTTAAAGAAATGGATCATAAACAAAATGTGGACCTCCCTCCCACCCCCTTTTAGGTACTAAGCAAAATGCTACCAGATGTATAGGTAGAGGTGCCTTGGAGATTTTAAGCTCCCCAAGGTGGGGGAGAGGGAGACTTTTGTTTTAGGGGGACTCTAAAGCTTGTGGATTTTCTCCTTTTCCTACAGTTATTCCATGTGCCCACACTAAGAGTTTTGTTCATACTTATTCATTGAATGCATTGTGTACTGACTGGGAACAGGTGATTAAATGTATTCTCTAAACATATTTGTGTTTTTTATTTAATTGGGTAGCTTTGTTTGTGGTTGTTGCCTGAATACTTTTTAAAGCTTCTGTTGTGAAGCCAGGAACAGTCCAATATCAAATATTTAGGTTTAAAAAGATGTGAATGTTCCTATTAGGACCCTTTTCAGAAACTCTTGCTAAAGACAATATTTTGATTGATATGGGCTTAATTACAATAATGCTAAATTTATGGAACTCCACAATAAGCCATGGATGTTCTTAAAATTAACTGCAAAGTAGAAGCTATTTTTTTCTCTCTCTTTTTTACTGATGAGATAGTAAGGAGTAAAGGAGGTTAAATAACTGGCCTAGAGTCATGCAATAATTAGTGGCAGCTTCTAGACTTTTTCCCAATTTTTGGCCAAGTTTGGGCTCTTACCACAGTGGAAAACTTTTTCCCCCCTAGCATGATTGGTCCAAAGGACATAGGACAGTGGTTCTCAAAGTGTGGTCCATGGACCAGTAAGATAGAACCATCTGGAGACTTGGTAGGAATGCAAATTTCTGGTGGGTGGAGCCCAGGAATCTGCATTTGAATGAACCCTCCAGGTGATTCTTCTGCTTGCTAAGGTTGGAGAACAGTTGACCCAGGGTCTGGAAAGCGTAGGTAAGGCCTATTTTCAAATATTCTTTTCACTGGAGAATAAGTAGGCAGAAGATGAAGGCATAGTTCAGGAAGCCCAATGGAGAATGTCAGTGAACAGGGAGGGTGGTGTTACCAAAGCTGAGTGGTGAGTGGAATAAAGGAGACATTGAGATGCCGACTTTTTTTGGAACACAGTTTTACTATTTCTCTCTTGAATTGTCCCTCTGACTCAACTTTGCCCACATTTTGTGCTTAAAATATCTGTAGAAAATAAGTTGGTTTATATATACCTAAACTGAGGATACTCTCAGAACTGCATGAGCTCTGGAAGTCTGTCAGGTTGAGCAGACATCCTGGCAGAGAGGCGGCTCTGACTCACAGCTGAATCTCATTGTCAAAACTGTGTCCTGGGTTCTGTCACTTCAGGACCCAGGTGGAGGAGATGGAAAATTACGATCTGATTTGCATATGCAAAGTTGCTCTTGCCACACCCCCGCTGTAGTTACTTGAAGGAGCAACCTGTGCAAGTTTAAGAGCCTGAGGAGGAGGGAGTGAGTTCTTGAAGTACTAACCTGCTGTTGTGATGATGTGTGCCTGTTTCTGAATGGGTCCAGACCGATGTCACAGACACAGCATATGGTATTCATGATCCACCATAGCAGCAGACAGCGACATCCTGTCGTGCTGTTCAATTTCGACAAACACAATGCTCTGCCGTAAAATAGTTGGACTCCGGAGAAGGACAATATGGTGGTGTATTTCGGCTGAGACTCACCACTGCTCTGTACTCCTGTTCTCCTACTCATAAAAGAAGTGCTTAAGCAACAGGTGTCAGCCAGACCAAATGAAGAATACAGACACCAAAAATGTGATTGGTGGCGAGGAGGGCAGTTTTTTGTTTGTTTGTTTTTCTCACCAAGAAGCTATAAATAGCAGTCATTAGAATTTTTTCTCTCCCAAGAGGGTTGATATGTTTTGCCCGTCATTATGAGAGAAGAGCCTGGGCAATGAGCATTTCCGTCACTGTGAGCCTTGGGAGGTCTTTAAAAGGATCTGTCTTTGTTATTGACAATGATAATGATGGGCGACCATGCTTGGGCCAGGTGTCACTCAAGCTTAAATGTCACTTCCCCTGGGACTGATTGACCAGAAGTCATCACCCACTAACTTATTATATCATGAATTCTTTAATAGTCTGGATAGCACCTACTACTATCTGATTTTATTTTTCTGAGGACAGCTTACTTAGATATAATTCACATACCATGCCATACGCCCTTTAAACTATACAGTTTGAGCGGTTTCACTATATTCACAGAGTTGTCTCCGTCACCACCATCAACTCCAGAATATTTTCAGCACCCCAAAAAGAAACTTGTCTCCTGTAGCCATCAACTGCCCAGCCATAGGCAACCACTAATTTACCTTCTCTTTCTCTCTGGATTTACCTCTTCTGGACATTTCGTATAAATGGATTCATACAACATAATGGTCTGTTGCAAATGGCTTCATTCACCTGACATGTTTTCAGCTGCATCTATGTGGTAGCAGGTAGCAGGACCTCATTCTTTTTTACTGCAATCTGATTACTTTTTATGCGTTTAGTTTGTCTCATTAAAAGGGAAGTTCTATGAGAAAGGGCACCTTGAGGCTCAGATAAGAGGAGGATGTGTCCCATACCCCACCGTTCTCGTAGAGCACAGCCTAAACTGGAGCATGGTCTCTGACTCTATGGTCAATCTCTCTTCCTAGCAACATAGTGTTTTTGTGCCTTTGAAACCCTATCAGTTACAACCATTGATTGGTTGAGTATTTCTGGCCACGGGGCAGCATCAGTACTCACTTAGCCTGGGTTAGGAAGAGACCTATGTGCATCCCTCTGTTTAGGGAGAAAGTTCAAGTGTTCAAGTACAAGACGGCATTTGTTTGACTTTCACGAAGCCTGTCTTTCTTCCCTGGTGGCATCTTGAGCTAACACTGCTAATAGAATGAATAAATGGGTAGAGTTGAACTCCTCTGCTGCTGGACTGTCCTGGCCAATTGTGCATCTGCATGTAGGCAGGTCTTTCCCTGAGGCCTTGCTGCAGCTCATCACTTGAATAGCAAAGTAGGATGGAGCAGAGTCTTATTAGCACGTCCCCCACAGCCAGTGAAAACCAAGTTAATTTAACCTGGACCTAGAGCTTCCACAGGAATTCAGCCTTGGGCTAACAGTGCTTCTCATTTGCTGGGTTGACTAGGATTGATTTCTGAAAACTATTCCCTGCTACCTGGGCAAAAGTGGGGTTCTTTCATTTGTTCATGCATTCATTCATCCGGTATGTATTTGTGAAGCCGCTGGAGGCCCTAGTGAGGTGCTGGGGATATGGAGGTAAAATATATACTCACCGTTTTCCAAGAGTTTATGGTCTGGGGTAGAGCTGGGGTAGTCTAGCAACTATCAACAAAACAATGAGATGATGAGAGTAAGAATGGAGCATGAGGGGCACCTGGGTGGATCCATCCGTTAAGATCAGGTCGTGATCTCAGGGTCCTGGGATGGAGCCCCAAGTGGGGCTCCCCGCTCAGCAGGGAGTCTGCTTGTCCCTCTGCCCCTTCCCTCCCCCCACTCATGCTTGTGCGTGCACACTCTCTCTCTCCCTCTCTTTCAAATAAATAAAATCTTTAAAATAAATTAAAAAAAAGAACAGACCTAGAGATATCTGGTAGGAGCACTAGATGTCATTAAGGGAGAAGAGATGTCAGGAAAATGTTGAGGGGTTCCTGAGCTGACTCCTGAAGGGATGGTAGGCATCAACCAGGTGAGAAGTGGGGAAATGGGGTGCACACAGACCACACACAGCCTGTCTGTACTCCCTATTTGGCGGCAAGCCCTTCTTTACCCTTATGGGTTGGATTCACTCACGTGCTTGCAAATGTTTAATAACTGGCTCTGAAAAACAGTGCGTGCGTGTGTACACAGAGTTGGGAAATGACATAGAGAAACACGCTATTTTACAGTGTTTCTACCAGGTAGATGTAACCGACTCAAATAATTTCAGAGCATAGATGATAGTGAAATACCCAGGAAGTGATGAGTCTTGAGTAATACATCTGTTATGACTTGAATAACATCTATACAATTGCATATGTTATATACACAGTTTATTTAACTGTAAGTTTGTATAATTTAATTTTTATTGATGGCTGCATTTAACAACCAGCTCACAAAATGCCTGAAATGTAATACTTGGCTTTTGCAAGCTGGTTCGAGCCAGCTCTCTCACATTATTGACTGGATTCATTCTTTCCCTCGGCAAGAGTGTGCCGAGCATCTACTGTTTACCAGGCACTGTTCTGAGAGCTGAGACTACCTCAGTGAACAAAACAAAGAACACAATTCCCTTCTGGTTCTAAAATTCTGATTTTTAGTCACTGATCTTTCCAACCAGCCTTGAGCCTCCATGTTCCCTTTGCTGTCTCCAAGCCTTGTCTTGCACTGACCACAGTCCGGGCTCCCTGGGTGTATCATTCCCAGAGCCGCAAGTGCGTACACATCCAGGCATCTCAAGAGTCTAACATTTAGAAGCAGCAACTAAGGACACCTAGTCTGACCTCAGACATCCTGCAGCCCTCCTGCGGGCTGGAGGTAGTCTGAGAGATGTACTAAGATGCGGAGCTACCAGAACCTCTGTGACCCCGGGGGAGACGGCTGGGGATTAATCTGTGTTCCTACCTGATTGCTATGTTCCTTTGTCACTCCTCCTGCTCAGATTTTGATGCCCTTTTCCTGTCATCCCAGGGCACCCAGATTTCCTCTGCTTTGCCCTTACTGTATTGTCTTAGACACAAGCTCTTTGAGGTTATAGACTGTGCCTCAAAATCAACAAGTATTTGATGATAAGCTGAAGAAATGTTCTTTCCATTTATTTGTTCAGGTGGCCAAACCTTGTAAATTTATCATCTCTGGAAAAATCAAACTTAGCATGTTTATGTGCACGTATAAAGACTGCTCCCCACTTGGCAACCATGGTTTTAGGAGGCGATTTGAATGTGACCTTGAACTTGAACAAACGTGGAGAACAAATAGGTGCTGGTCAGTAGGTTCTGAGAGATGGAGTTCAGGTCCTGGGACGAAGGGGCCAGCTAACACCTTGCTGTGTGAACTCGGGTACCGATTTTTTGGCTTCTTAACACAGGCAGCTGGGCTGGATATTCCCGTAGTTTGGTGTTCCATGACTGTATTAAACTTTCCTAATAGTCGCAGGATGCAAAATGGATGGTTTGGATAATTTTTCTGTTTTTTTTTTTTTTTTAATATATATAGAGTTCAAGGATACCTATTTAATGAAAAGGTGGGAACAAGACTATCAGATATGGTAGACAGTTCTACTTCAAACACCATTTCCATATTCACATTGAGTTGAGATACATTTGATAAATTGGAGAATGATTTATTCTAATATCAAAGTGCGTTGGTGCAAAAAACAAACAAACAAACAAACAAACAAAAAAAACAACCCACTTTTCTTTTTTCTAGGCAAGGGAAGCCCAGAATAGTAGGAATAGAATTATAACCTTTAGCAGGAAAGGGAAAAGCCCTCAGTAAACTACTGCACAGCAGAGCCTCTTCCAGCTAGAGTTTAAGAAGATAAGAAATTGGCAGAGGCACCAAAGGCTCTGCCCGGAGAGGTGCATCCCCACCGTGTACAGCTCTGGACCAGCTCTTGTTCACGGGGCCACACAGCCAGCAGGGCAGACCCTTGGGGAAGAGCCTACATTCCATCTACATAGCCCGGACTTCTGAAGACAGCATTTCTAACCAAATGTTTTTCTGTGTGTGTGTTTTTTTAAACAACCCTTGCAAAACCTCCAGCCTCTAAGCCTCCAAGCTGCCTCTCAGAGGAGCGATTCCTTTGCTTAGAAAGCAGCATACGTTTTGAGGGGTCGTCCCATAAGCCGATTTTCCCAAAAGAATTGCAGATGGGGAGGTTTTTCAGAAATGTCCGTGTCTCGTTATAGCAGAAATAGCTGTACTTCAAACGTTTATGGTTTGGGGTCATCTATTTTTTTGCTCCTTAATGTGAAATTACTATGATTTTTATAAACGAGAAAAACCAAACTATATAAAAGTGTATAAGGTTAAAAAAGAAAAAGGAGGAAGAATGCAACCTTTCTCTCCATGTACTCAAGATGACCTAATTTTAAATCCTCCGAAAATGTAGCGTTACTTTGTATTTCCAGCTGTGGTGTCAATGAGCATCCATTCATGTCCCCTGCACTGGGCGTGGAGACTAAGACTCAGAGTGCCTTGCAGCAATAAAGAATGAGGGTGGAAACTTCCCTGATAGGTATCTCACCAAATGACTTCTCACCCTTAAAGAATTGCATTGTTAAATAAGATTTTTTTTTTTCATTATTTTTCTCTGGAGACAATTACGATGCCCCTTTTTTCATGAACTACGGTAATCTTCCAAAGGGTTGAGGAAGAAAGAGAGAGCCAGGCTGTGTAATGTTCTCCATGAAACATGATGTTGGTGTCATTGCATTCTTGTTCCTAAATAAGCTTTCTAAAAATACAGTCAAATCATGCTGGCCTGCAGGACTATATTCACGGTACTGCAGTGAATAAGTTGAAGGGACGGCTATTTCCCGAATGTTTTCTTTATATTAACTTTTTTATTGTATTAAATAGAATATCTTTTTATTAAGAAAATCCAATAATCAGGACCTTGGAAATCCAGCTCTTTTCCTTTATTTATTTATTTATTTATTTATTTATTTTTGTGTTCCGTGTAAATGAGGTTGAATGTCACCGGAAGTCACTGGTAAATAGGTTTCTGCTTCTTTGTTTTTGTTTTTTGCTCTTAAGCTTTGAGACTTTCATGTGTACAGAAATAGAGAAACAGAACTTTTCTACTAGCTTTGTGCTCGGCTCTTTGCCCTTTTGATCCGACAGGACATGTTTGGGGAAGAAAATGTCCCTATGAAACCTAGTACTAATTCTACCTGGGGACACATTCTGGTAATTGTCCTATTGTGATAGGATGGAGAATTCAATCCATCGCATGTAAATGCAACACATGTAAATTAAATTATCTTTGGAATAAATGGCTCTAATCTTTTTTTCAAGTTCAATCTCATCAACTAGAATGAGTTTTGGTCACTGGGGTATGAATCCTCCTATTATTTCAGCTTCACTGAATGAATGGACAGATATTAGGCCTGGATCTACCATACTAATAAGGTGTGTAGAATGGAGAGTTTTCTTAAAAAAAAAAAAATCTCTAAATGGGCCTTGCAATTCAAAGTAATAATGATTATATCCCTCGTTTTTTTCCTGTACCTAGTTTGTGCTAGACAGGTGCTGAGCAGGTACTGAACTCTAAGACAACCCAAGTGGGCAGGCATTTAATGTCACTGCTTCTCATACAACCAATTAAAATGACATTCCACTAGAAACAGTGGTCTGCAACTCACCATTTCCCTAACAATACAATATGTAAATGTTTCCTTTTTCGTTGACGTGAATCTACCTTCCTCTGGTTTGCAGTTGCTAAGTATGTCCTAGTGTCTCAGTGCAAATAACCAGGTCCTCAGCAGCAGAGACTCAAGCTGCCTCTGGTTGGTTGGCGATGCTTGCAAACTATGTCCCACTGCATAAGCTTGTGCAGATCTGTGTATTTCTGGGCACATTTGTAAAACTGAGGTGGGTTATTTGATATTCAGACAACTCCGGGAAATCAAACATTGCAAGTAGTCACTTCTCCTGTTAATGTGTAATAAAGCTAAACCATGATTGCATTTAGACGGGGCTGAGATGAGAGGGGGGCGGGGAGGGCTGCCTCACATCACACTCATGCTCTTCCAGCTGTGTTGTCCCTGTGTACCTGTCCTTCTACTCAACTCCTACCCATCCTACGAGGCCACCTTCTCTCTGAAACTTCCCTTGTAAAGCCAGTTCCGCCAGTGTGTCAGAGAGGCCACAGACGACTCCCCAGGGCCCCGGGCCCAAGAGCCCCGGCTTCCCCTTCCCTCCATCAGTATCTGGAACAGGGATCAGGCGCTTGGAAGAGCAGACAGTGTTTTGTTCTGATGCTAGTGACAGAATACCCAGTTCAAATCAGCTTGAACTGAAAAGAGATAATTGGCTCATATAATTGAGAAGTCCAAGGCCAGTTTCCAGGTTTAGGTGGGATCCAAGGTCACCCCCTTTTCTTGGCTGTCTTCCTTGGAATCAGTTCATTGACTGGCAGGCTCTCCCTTCGTTGTTCCAAGGCAGGCTCCTGTTCATCTCCTGTCCCCAGCAGCCCCACAAGGAAGCCCATTCATTCAACGCAACGCGTATTTATTGTGCACCGACCACGTGCCAGGAAATATTCTGGACCTGGGGGAGAGAGCAGTGAACCACACAGGCAAAAACCCTTGGCTTACCTCTGTTCATTTTCTCTTCCACAAAAGTTCTAATAACTGTTCCCAGGGGTTGTGTCTTACTGGCCTGACTTGGGTCACCAACCACCCCTAGAATCAGTGGTGAGGTCAGCGCCCTGTAACCGGATGGATTGAGCTGAGCTGGGGGGAGGTTCTCCAGAGGAAAGTGGACACACTGTTGCCAGCAGGGGGAAGAACGGATGCTGCTAACTAAGCAAAAACAATAGCTGACCCCGCGGCTCGGCGGGGAAATGCCCATTGATTTGCCCACCAGCTGCTCTCAGGTTCTGACTCCCAGCGCCCCAGTTCTCAGTCAAGTCTTTTCCAGCCCCAGGGTCGCTGACACACTCCTTTCTTCCCTCTGTGCAGCTCCAGATGAAGATGAGCGAGCGGGCCGCCTCCCTGAGCACCATGGTGCCCCTGCCCCGTAGTGCCTACTGGCAGCATATCACGCGACAGCACAGCGCTGGACAGCTCTGCCACCTGCAAGGTAAGCGCGGGGCCAGGTGCCCGGGCAGTGCGCCTGGCAGCCCTGTCGGGGGGAGCACAGTCAGCCTGGCTGTCCCCTTCCCCCCGGGGCCAGGGCCCCCATCGAGGCCACACTCCGGGGCACGTCCTCGATCACAGCGTCCTGGGGAAATAGTTTAACATGCGGATTCTTCTGGAAGTGGCTGAGCAAACCACCTTGATCAAACACCTGCACAGGGTGGGGTCCACGCGGCGAGAAAACAGGCTAGTAGTGCACTCGGCACCAGCAGCATCGGCATCACTTGGGAACTTGCTAGAAGGCAAATGTTCAGGCCCCTTCCGGGATCCTGAAAGTTCCAGGATCAGGCACTCTGGGGTTGGGGCCCAGCCATCTGTGTGTTCATCTAGCCCTCCAGGTGATTCTCGTGAATGCCCAAGCTCAGGAACCATGTGCCCAAGCTCAGGAACCATGTGCTGTTGGAAGGGGATGCCCTGGGGCGGGGTCCTGGGTTCTGGTTCTGCGGGAAGTCTAAGCAAACCCTAGGAGGCCTATCTTCCAGAAAAGTGGGCTCAGAAGCAGGATACAGAAGGGCCCATGGTGGGGACAGCAGAAATGATTGGAAAAAAATTTTAAACATTTTCTTATCTTCTCAAATGCAGCTTTTATGGTTTACAGTATGCAAGAATAGCTTGTGCATATGTAACTTATAAAAAATAAGTAGGCCTCTGTGGGGGACCCCTGCTGAAGAACTTTGCATGATCAGCTGCAAGACGCCAGAACTTTGAAGGGCATGCGCGAGACGGCACCTAGTTCATATGCAGTAATCTGTCAAATAAATGAATCTGAGAACAAATGAAGGGCCACAGAGGTGGCCGTAAATAGCACTGACTGTTCGCTAGTCACTGAGCCTTTTCAGCCCTTCCTGGTGGCCATTTCTCCCCCGGAGAGCTTTTCCCGTTCTTTCTTCCTGGAAGCCTGGGCCTCTCCCCCCATCCTAGGTCACTCTTTTTCATCTCTAGGTCTTACCTCCCGACTCCAAGGTAACCCTCCCGGACTCCCGTATAACTGGCGTGGGATCTTGACTATGTGTGCTCCCAAGACGAGGGTGCTGACCCCCCTCTTTAGAGTCCTTATCCCAGTGCTCACATCATGTTGAATTGTGTGGCTAGTGGACTCATCTTCCAGGAAGCAGTAAAGCCAAGGAGAGCTGGGGCTTTTGTCCTCATCATTTTATCCCCCCAGTGCCTTGAACCAGTGGCCGTCCTGAGTATTTGTTGAACGAATGTGTCCTGAGGGTACTTACATTCTAGTCTTTGTGACTGTAAGTTCTGCTCCCCAGCAGAGAACATGGCACAGTGTGGATGCTCAGAAAATATATCCTGAGTGCCTGTGTGAGTGAACAAGCTTGCTTCCCAGGACATACCCACAGAGAGAGAGAGACAGAGAGTTGGGTTAGATCAGGTTGTCCCGAAGACCATTTGTTCCCTAGCATGCTCACAAATTTTTGCAATATTTGAATTACGTTATCAGCATTTTTCTCATATGCATACCCCCTGTACTATTATTCAATTTTATGCGGTCCCGTCTCCTTAAATAAATTCCTTTTTGTAAAGAAAATTATATGCCACTGCCTTTATACTATTATAGCAGCCGGCTGTGTGTTTTTTTTTAAGATTTTATTTATTTATTTGAGAGAGAGAATGAGATAGAGCATGAGCGGGGGAGGGGCAGAGGGAGAAGCAGACTCCCTGCTGAGCCCGGGACTCCAGGATCATGACCTGAGCCAAAGGCACTCGCTTAACCAACTGAGCCACCCAGGAGCCTAGCAACTGGCTATGTTTTTTAATATACAATAAGATAAATAGCAGTTATTTTTATTTATTTTTTTAAAATTTTTTATTATGTTAATCACCATACATTACATCATTAGTTTTCGATGCAGTGTTCCATGATTCGTTGTTTGCATGTAACACCCAGTGCTCCATGCAGAACGTGCCCTCTTTAATACCCATCACCAGGCTAACCCATCCTCCCACCCCCCTCCCCTCTAGAACCCTCAGTTTGTTTTTCAGAGTCCATCGTCTCTCATGGTTCGTCTCCCCCTCCGATTCCCCCCCTTCAGATAAATAGTAATTATTGAAAGTTTAAAGAAGTATGAATAACATAAATTCACACAAAGCTATTAAATTGCTTTGTAACTTGACTTTCTACACTTAACCAAGATGATCTTTACCAAGAAAGTATGTCATTTGAGATTCTGCATGTCGGGCCTGCAAAGAAAAGTTGGGAACCAAAGTGATGTAGGCTTCATAGGGAGGAAATTGATAAGTGACCTTAATTCCTGAGATACTGAGTGGTAATTTGAGAAGTCGGTTTGCATCAAAGGTGATGTATGGTGGGATTTCCCTAGAATAGCATGTTTGCAAAGATGCACTGACAGTGGGATAACCTGAACACTTAGGATATGTTGCAGTTTTAGAATTTATTAGTGAATATCCCAGAGCTTAAGAAAAGCTTAAGAAAAGATGCCATATGAAGAGCATACTAACCTTCCTCTCCTTAACTAATCAAACTATCCTTAACCCAAATGAGCAGACATTCATCAGGAATGACAAAGCCTAAGGGTCTTATCAGGACCCTAATGGTATAATAATACTTTACAAAATCTTTTGGGGTTTCGAAAAACATCTTTTTAGGTAAAAAGAGGATGTTGTGGATACTGTTACACTCTGTTTGTATGCTCCCAAGGTATAAAAGACTGTTCTGACAACATCTACATCTGGTTACTGTGAAGGAAACAGCTCTATTTCCACAGCATACAGACACATTTTTTCAAGAACAACAACAAAATTTGCAAATTCACCTGCACGCAAAAAGCCCATATTAAGGGTGGAAGGCCATACACAGCTCACGGGTCTGGGATGATTGTCAAAGACTAGTAATCCACTAATTCCAAAGTAATAGGAGTGATAATGGTACCTCTAGAAGTAGAGAAGAGCTATAAACAGCATTACAGCAAAGAAAGAAATTCGCATTCTTTGAGAAGTTCCCATTATTTCCTTTTATCGACACTAGCATGTCACAAATCAACTCATCAGAATTAAACTTGGGTTTATTCCCTTTATTGTTTTTATTATTAATTATCCCTACAATCTATCACTCAAAAATAATGAGAGATTACTGTAAAATCAGGTTCCGGTTTCTTGGTATAGATTTTTCAAGTGATCACAGACATAGGAGTCCCGGAACAGTAATTCGAGGATAGTGATTTCTTAATTTCTAGTGAGATTAATGGCCACCACAATGAGAATGAATACCACAGATTTCCTGCAGAGCTGATGGATTCTCAAGCTTTATATTGATAATCTATAGGGTTTTGAAGATGATTGTGTTCTAGGTTTTGAAGATGATAATTAAAGCTTCTCTTGGTTGCTCTTTGTCACATTATGATCTTCATTGAACATGAATTTCCGTTTGAGTTCTTACAGTTTTTCCCTGTTTGGCACACGGATAATACTTGCTGAATACTCTAATATCTTAGAGTATCTGTATGCATGAAAATGGCATGATAATTGTTACAGAGTTATTTTTTGCTTTATGTTTTGGTACCAGTTACTCCATCAGATTATTTGCTTCTACATACTTTTGTTCCCCGTGTCGGTGAATGTGTTTTATTTTTATATTTAATTTGTACCAATGTTTACGGAGAGATTTCTTCACCTACATGTTCTGCGTTGATTTGTCTACATTTGTTTTATCTTGTGGATCGCTTTTGAGTCACCAGTATTCATTGACATACAGGGCCAATATGTGGTCTATGTGTCGTATGGGACTCAATTTACCAGTAATTTGTTACCTTAAGAAAAAAAAAAAGTTCTCAGACTACCTAAAATTATCTTGTTTATTAGAGGTGGTCACTTACATGACAAATAGGATAAGTTCGTGTGTTGATCTGCATATGCTACCTGTCTTCCTCCTTCCCCTCTCCCCACCCCCAGAATAAAGTTGAAACTGGAAGAAAATGAATGACATCATTGCCTGTGTGTGCCATACATTGAGGTTACATGGCCCACGATGTCTTCTTGTTTGATGGTGTTTGTGAGTTGCGACTCCTCTGGCCAGCTCATTTACCTGGGGGATATTTCAGGATGACTTTTCCAGATGACAGATCTGGAAGTTAATCTTGGAAAACATATAGACCCTTACAGGGACATTGGTCCATCTGGTTGGAGAACAGTTCAATTCCTCTCCAAATTCAGTCCTACAGAGCCACCTCCTGGTTGGTTTTGGAATTATTCTCTTATTACTGTCGGTGGTGGGGAAGAGGGGCTGGCTTTGACACAGCGTGGTGGGTGAAGACAGATTTAATCCACCATCACTGCCTCTCCTGCCCCATTTCCAGTTTCCATATCGAAATGCCTTCGAGGGTTGAGCATATACAAAATCAACACGTGAAAGAGGTTTATCACGAATCCTGGAGGAAATTCATGAAAGAGAAGCATTTATCAAGTTGAACACTGTATTCACAGGATTCTTTCAGGAATGCATCGCCTAAAATAACCACAGAGCGGTGGGTTCCCAAGTGTGTTCCGTGGAGTATTAGCCCCAGTAGATATGGCTCTTTCCCAAAACAGTACTGTAGTCCAGTAAGTTTGGGGGAAATGCTCCATGTTACGTTAAATTCTCCTCTTGGAGTTTGAGAATGCCAATCACTGTTTTCAAGGTTTCGAGATGTCCTGCCATAAAGAATCTGTTTAATTTTGTTTAAACTAGAGCTCTGCAAATTTATTTGCACACGAAACCTGTTCTCTCCTTTTTTAATGTAAATAAACATGAACAGACCACTAGTGAAGTGCTAGATTTGTTCCTCACAAGGCAGACAAAACATACTGAATGAGTATCTTTTATGAAGATAGCCTTTCTTAAAGACCTGCTTGGGGGCGGTAGGAGACAGCAGGTGTGTCCCTCTTCAGTGGGGGCCCTTCTTAAACTCTGTCACTCCCTTTCAAAGTTATCCTCTTAGGAATCTTTCTTTTACTTCAAAGGTGCTCCATTGCTTAATAGTTCCAGAATCCTTCTATTGGAATTGCCTTGGAAGACAGTGTCCCTTGTTTATAAACAAGAAGAAAATAGGTATCATTTATCAGATTTGACTTTAGATAATTTTAGGAAATCAGAGATTGGCACCAGATGTTTGTGTCACCATCTTCCTGACATCCTTCACGTTGCCGTATATGGTTCTCCTGGCAACACTTGGAGTTGGAAAAAGCAGGACTGTGTTCTCCATTTCCATGAAGGCAGAACCTGAGACCCTTGGAGGTCAAGTACTTGCTCAAGATCACATGGCTAGTGGGTGGAGGGACTAGCGTTAAAACTCCTTTCTTTTATCGTATGTTCTTACCCGTGAGAAGAAATTCTGCCACCATGGGTGTCTCAAAGGCACATATCATAGAAAGGAAAGAGCTCTTCCAGAGGATTGGTTCCAGCTCATGCAATTTTCATGTTTATTTTAACGATGGTAGATTCCTAGAAGCAAGTGGCTACTTCAGAGACATCAACACTGGTTTTTCAATATTAATTCTAACACAGTCACATATGTGGTGTGTGCATCAGTTAAGAGAGAATAGATTAAGATCTGAGCAAATGTGAAAGGGTAACAAATAAATGAAAGTCTCAAGCTCTCATGTCTATCAGGATCAGGGAGGATGTGCAAACAGTGAGACAGGGCACGGATGGGCGTGGTGGGGTCCCTGGTGAATCCCAGGAACCCTGGGACAGAAGAAGGGACAAGAGAACAGGGAATTAGACACCTTTATGGAAGTTTGAAGTTAACTATTGACCATCAATTCCAAATGTTTTATGACCTGTGCAGGCCGGAGAAGAAGTCTGGGCCGAGATAGGGTCTACGGGCTGGTCCCAGCTCATGACCTTTGTGTGACCTGCAAAAATATGGGGCAGGTGATTCTATCCATTTCCTGGCTTTAAGCTAAAAGTAGCACTGAAACCAAACCAGAAAGATTCTGTTAGCGAGCATGATGATCGAGGCTGCAGGGGCTTCCATTCTGATGTGACCCCAAGTGAATACTATCAGTCACTTTTCTCACATGCTTTTACAATCTAAGCAGTGATAAATGAAAGTTCAGGAAGGGCTTTGTTCTTGACCGAAGATTTGGGTTTTGCATCCATACCGTTTGCACGCTTGTCTGCTTCCTGTGGGAACTTTTATCAAACTGTAATAAAGATGTATGGGGTATTTACCTGAAGTCCTCAAACTCATTAAGTAATCTCTACACCCAACAGGGGGCTCAAACCCAACCTCCTAACCATTTTGAACACATTGTATTTTCTTTCCACTGCACACATACTCATACCCACATACTGTAATACAGAGAAACAGTGTTAATGAGTTTAAATACTACTGCCAGCAGGTGGCAGTAAAACCTCTTGTTTGTATAAAATCAAGTGCTCTGTTTACGGGATCGGCCAACCAGGGACTGCCGGCCAAAGACAGTCCACTGTCTTGTTTTTGTGAACAAAGTTTTGCTGGAGCATCCATGCCCATTCGTCATGTATTCACTGTGGTTGCTTTTATGCTGCGGGCAGCAGAGTTGAGTGGTAGCAGTGAGACCGTATGGTCTGCAAAATCTAAAATACCTAGTATCTGACCCTTTATAGACAAAGTTTGCCAACCCCTGTCTTATCTCACAGAGGCTGCTAACACGGGCCCTCTGTGTTGCCTTCCTGACTTCTTCACTTGTCTTGGTTTGGAGTCCAAGCCTGAAATTAGTAAAGCCTAAGGAGTCCTTACAACAAAATTTCCTAAGTGTAAATATAATATTGGCATATTTCTTTTTTTTTTTTTTAAGATTTTACTTATTTATTTATTTGCCAGAGAGAGAACGCGAGCACAAGCAGGGAGGGAGAAGCAGGCTCCCCGCTGAGCAGGAAGCCCAACGTGGGCCTCGATCCCAGGAGTCTGGGATCATGACCTGAGCCGAAGGCAGACGCCCAACCATATGAGCTACCCAGGCGTCCCAGTATTGCCTTATTTCTAGCCCGGTTTCCAAAGAGTATCCTAGACAAAAGTTTTCATAGTCCTATGATTCCTTCTCATTTCCCTTCAATATCCTGAACAAGGAGCTGATGAAGATAAAAAATTAAGGAGGAAAGTAACCGCTAGTAGTCTGATCATAGCTCAGTACAAAGACCACGTGCAAATGAGATGTTAATCATGTAGTCTCTCCTGACTCTTATTTGAGCGCCCTCGGAAACAAAATCTGATGTTGTATGTTACTTATTTCTCTGCTATAGAAACCTGTTGCTAGCTAATTTGATCGCGTGCTTTCTTGAAATATAACCGCCGGTTTTAAATTCTTTTCGGAAAAGATGTCACCAGCCCTCTGAAGCTTCATCGGACAGAGACTTTTCCTGCCTACCGATCGGAGCACTGACAGGAGCTGCCGAGAATCGAGAATCGTTGTGTAACACACTTGTGATGTGTTGGCCGCCGCAGATCCACCAGGAGGCCACAGGATCACAGCGAGGGGAGCCACGATGGAAAGAGGCGGGAAGTCCTGGCTAATTGTGTGGTCATTGGGAAACTGCAATGCAATATTTGTCTTTTTCTTTCTTTTTTCTTTTTTTAAAAAAATCTTAGCGTGATTGAAACATGCTCTATAGATATCGACTTTTTGTTCCCTCTTTTACAGCTGGACAGAAAGGAGTCGATGCCACAGAATGATTTTCTATTGTAGATACCATGTCCCTTGCACTTCTCTGAATCTATCCTTTTGTGGATTCTTGTGATTTTCCTTCTGAGTGTTTCAATTGTGCGACAGTCAGTAATGATAATAAAATGGTTCTTCATTATTTGTTATTCGTTGATACCGTATTCCTCAGTTGGTAATATTATGGTTCTGGTTAACTACGGGAAATTATTTTTTATGACGTTACCAATTAGTTAAATCAGTGCTTTGACTGGCTCTTACCTATTAGGTTAAGAAATAACTTTCAAGGACCCTTTAGTCTTCTTTTCAGGGTTACAGTTTTGCTCTCACACCATCTTCCTCCTACCCCCTACCTTCCTTTTTTTTAAAGCCTTTGTTTTGTTTGGAGTCCCTTCGTAAAACATTTTAAAATAAAAGAGCATTCTTCACCCCTATGTTCTTTGGATTCTGGTGATCTGGTTTTCTCTTCTATCTTCGGTATTTATGAAGGTACGTGACTATCTTCCTTAGGAGCCATGAGCGGTCTGGCATTGCCCTTGATTTAGTGCAACCATTTATACATTCGCCCACTTATTCATTCAGCTGGTCTGGATGGAGCATTTTCTAGTTCCGGACACTGTGCTCGATAGAATCCAGGGATAGAGGGCTAAAGAGACGAAGGCCCTGTCACCTTAAGTGCAGAGGAGTATGACAGGGAAATAAAGTTGCAATTAAAATACAGAGTGACAACCGCTAAATGGGTCCCCAGTGGTCATGTGCCTCTGAAGAGGTGGTCAGTCTATGCCCCAGGCTTTCCGACTGGGATCTGCCAGATGGGAATTCCATCTTGGGAGGTCCTGAAGCTAGAATGGTTATGGCTGCATGGGAAGGAGGGATGGTGTGTGTCTCGGTCACTACCCTCTTGTCAGTAGTGTTCCCGGATACAATATAGGACATCTGGTTAAATTTGATATACGATGATTTAAGTTTTTAGTGTAAATATATCCCAAATATTGCATGAGATATAGATACACTAAAAATTATTTATTGTATATCTCAGATTGAAATTTGATGGCATGCTCTGTATTTTTCTTTGCTAAATCTGGCTGTCCTATTTCCCAGGCTCTAGACCTGTGCCTTACACGTAGCTCATGCTTGAAAAATACGTGATAATTGAATGGATAGATGAATAAACTCTTATCCTGGTGATAGAATTCTTCCCATAAGGGGAGGCAAGTTAATATTGATTGTGTACTTTCTCAGTGCCAGACACTGAGCTAGGCCCTTCTAAAATTAGTTTTCCCCAGAAAAATCTTTCCTGTATTTTCTAGGAAAAAAGTGAGTTTTACTCAGGGCCATAAAAAAGGTTCATTTTCATTTGTGCTCCTTCCCAAAAGTGCATAATTTCTCGAAATGGAGATTGACCGATGAAACCCCAAAGGACCTGCTAAAATCCAGGTCTGCCTAGCGAAAATCCCCATCGGATCTGAGTTAGTTGGGGTTTCCAAGGACACTGTTGGTTAGGATGTGTTTGTCTTGGAGGTGGAAAAAAATCGGGGGGGAGGGGGAAGGAAGATTAAATTCAGCTAAGAATTAGTGGATTAGGGACACAGACATGACACAGTGCTAATGGCTTTGCTGGAATGCTTTTGTGTTCTCTGTGTTCTGTGTAGCTACTTTCCACATTATGTTAGCTCATCCTCCTTCTCCCAGGTGTATTCAGATTCATCTTTTAAAAAATCTGGTTCGCCACAAACATTTGACTATTTCTTCACCGTTTATTATTCTAACTCTAGCTGGCTCTTGTTTTTATTTTCTTTCTCTTCTAAAACTGTCTCATAAGAGGTTCTCCCTGGTTCCCAGGGCCTTTGCTGCCAACATGGGGGCTTATGTTGAAGAAGGAGATAAAGGAAATGGAATTAAAGAAATAATTATCATTTTAATGAAGTCAAAATTGCTGAAGCAAGTCTAAAGCCTAATGAGCGTGTAAAGAAATGTCGCTGAATGTAGTAAACTACACATCAGAAGCTCCTTTAGGAGTTTTTAAAAAAGAAACATTCGACCAAAAAAGAATTAGAGTCCTACTTGGTTTCCTAATGGTTTTTATTTATTGTCAAGCACCATTCTAAGTGCTTTACCTGTATTACTTAATCTCCACAATGGGTCCACGAGGTAAGTATAATTCTTGGTTCCATTTTATAGATGGGGAAACTGAGCTTTAAGGAGCCTTAATAATCTAAATAATATGCCCAGGATCTCTTAGCTTTGTTGAAAGGTAAACGGTGACATATTAACGTTTCCAAGTTTATTTGAGCAATAGTCGTTTGAATTGGGCAGCGCCAAACCAAAGGTGGCTAGGGGTGCTCTGGGAACAGGATCCCAGACAGGAGCCAGGGAGAGGTTTTTATAGAGAAGATGAGGAAGCAAAGCAAAGAAATTATTTGATTGACTCTAGTTTAAGTGGTTGCTTTATTTGAGAAAGTCTCGTGATTGGTTGTGCTTGAGTTTCATTTTCTAGGATTCCCATGCATTGACTCTGGCTTGCGTTTTGGTTGGCTTATGGAGGCTACTGGTGCCTTAGCCCCACCCCATCCTTGTTTAATTACTTTAACAGCTACTAAAGGGCAGACTCATATTTGAAAACCCAGGCAATCTGATTCCTGAGCCTACTATATCGAGCCCTAACACGTGCTGCCTTAGAGAGCAGCACACTTTTCTTTAACGGGTGAGAATCTAAATATTTTAGGCATATGGTCCCTGTTTCTGCTGTGCAAAAGCAACCATAGATAATACATGAGCCGATAGGCATGGCTGTGTGCCAGTAGAACTTTATTTACAAAAGCAAGTGGCAGGCTGGATTCACCCACCCTGTAGTTGCCAACCCCTACTCTAAATTATAAGAACCTCAAATACTCCCTTTTATTGGTTTCAGGTTTGGGATCGAAACCATGAAAAATTTAAACACCTTAATCCTGGAGCTTAAATAAAGGGAATAGGGACTTGAACTGATTTTTTGTCTTTTTCTAATCTCTAACCCAGGTGATGACCATGTAATGTAAGAAAAGGGGGAGGTTTTCAAAGCCTTGTGGATTTGTACATGATTCAAACTATATTCTAAAGCACCCGTGCCAACATTGGAAATGAGCTGAATCTGGAGGTTAAGCTACAGAATTCTTCTTTGACATAGTTGTTGTTTCTGCTTTAATTATATACTAAGAAAAGCAACGATTTTTTTGGTGGGAGGTGGGATGGGAGGATTGGTGAATAAAGTATATGTTCTATGTGTCCCCTTTGCATGCAGGGCCAGTGATATAAAGATCTTTTACTCAGTTTGAGGCCGATTAATGTAGTAGTTATTAAAATGCTTTCTAGGGGGCGCCTGGGTGGCTCAGTTGGTTAAGCGACTGCCTTCGGCTCAGGTCATGATCCTGGAGTCTCCGGATCGAGTCCCGCATCGGGCTCCCTGCTCGGCAGGGAGTCTGCTTCTCCCTCTGACCCTCCCCCCTCTCATGTGCTCTCTCTCGCTCTCTCATTCTCTCTCTCAAATAAATAAATAAAATCTTTAAAAAAAAAAAAAAAATGCTTTCTAGGGTAAGACTATTTGGGTTTCTGAAAGTCATTCATTCATTTCCCAAGTACTTATTCAGTATCATCCCTGGGTGTGCCAGGCTGTGTGGGGGAGTTTACAGGAACTGTGTGGGTCCACTTATATGTGGATTTTTTTCCGTAAATACAGTACTGTAAATGTATTTTCTCATAATAATTTTCTTAACATTTTCTTTTCTCCAGCTTACTTTATTATAAGACTATAATATATAATACATACAACATGCAAAACATGTGTTAATCAACTGCGTTATTGGAAAGACTCCTAGTCAACAGTAGGCTGTTGGTAGTTAAGGTTTTTAAGTTAAGGGGAATCAAGTTATTCTCAGGTTTTCAACTGAGCAGGATTCAGTGTGCCTTTCCCTTGTGTTGCTCAAGGGTCACACCTGTGTTAACAAAATCTTCTTCCCTCTAGTCCCAGGAAAAAAACTACATCCATTCTCAGATTCCCATTAAGACAGCAAACTCAATACTTGCCATTCATATTGAGGTTTTAAGTTCTTTGGGTTAAATATTGGAGGTAAGGCTGCCCATCTTCTGAAGAAAGTCAACAGTTGGCTGATTTCAGAGTAAGCCCATTGGCTCAATCTGTGATAATTCGATTCAGCCAAGGCAGGACCTTGTGATAATCATTTGCCTACAGCTGTGCTGAATAAGATGGAACCACCCGCATTCTACTCTCTGAGCTTGTAGTTCTCAAATGTTGGCAAAAGATACTGGGGAGCCCGTGGTTCTACATTTCCAATCAGTGTCTCTAGGTAATTCTAGGGCAGGTGGTATAAAATCCCGTCTTAAACCTTGAGGAGATAGAAATGGTGAGATTTGGCCCCTAGAGGCAATCATTAAGGTGTTCTTAACCAGGACATGGCCAGGAAGTCAGGAGGAAGAGCTGGGATGCCAGGAGATACGGGAATTCGGGCACAGAGGTACAAATGTGATTCTGCGTGTGGGCTACCCACAGGACAGGGAGATGTGTTGTGATTGTGGCTCTGGATGTGGGCTCCCACATGGCCTTTTCAGTGCCTCGGGGATATTTTCTTTGTTGCTATAACAACTAATAAGGAGACTTGGTTTGACCTTCTTTGTTTCTCTAAGATGCCGGAAGTGCAAGGTCTTCCCACACTGTTCTTTTTTAATAGGAAACCGCCCCCCAAGAGCTACCTGTGAAAACAAAGCACAGACTGGAGAAGATGAGCAGGGTGAGGAAGGGGCCAGAGTCCAGTTGCTATTGTTGACGACTCAGGGCTGAGCTACTAGCCAGCTGGCCTCCCACCCCTCCTCCTGCCCCAGGTTTCTCCCAACCTTACTGCAAGAGCAACTTGCTTTTCTTTGGCCTTTGGTACTGTTGCATTTCCCTCTGCTGAAAAGCAGGAGCTGCTTGAGCGAACTGAAGATGTTGAAGATGGGTAAAGATCAGTGTTTTTGGTCTGAGCTTTGGCAGACCGTGACGGCTCCGCTCTGAGTCTCTGTATTGTTTACATGTTGTGTTTATTTGCTTGTTTACATTGGAAACCCTAAGAGGCAAAGAACCAGTTTTAATCATTTGTCTTTTCAGTAGGTAGTTACCCTTTCTAGGCCCAAACAATGTGGCGCACGTGGAAGCCCTCTTTTAGAAAGGGTCTGCAAACTGGCCAAAGTCGACCTACATCCTGCCTTTTTTTTTTTTTTTAAGATTTTATTTATTTGGAGAGGGCATGAGCAGGGGTGGGGAGAGGGAGAAGCAGACTCCCTGCTGAGCAGAGAGCCTGACATAGGGCTTGATCGCAGATCCCAGGACCCTGGTATCATGACCTGAGCCAAAGGCAGACGCTTAACCGACTGAGCCACCCAGGCGCCCCTACTAACTGCTTTTGTAAATAAAGTTTTATTGGCACAGGGCCATGCCTATTGGTTTATGTGTTATCTATGGCTGCTTTTATGGGACACCTGTAGAGCTGAGTGGTTGTGACAGGGCCGTATGGAAAGGCTTGTTGGGTCCTGCTCTGTATGAGCCCGGCTGTCCCCTGGCTGATGGCTAGGATCCTTGCTACTGCACATGTCTCCCATTTTCGGTGTTACCTGTGAAATGAATGTTCTCCGTGCACGGGAGTGCTCAGCCCTCCCCCATGGCAGAGGTCATTGTTTCTACAGTTCCACTGGCTTAGAAAAATCTTACCTTCCTCCACTCTTGCCAAACTGACCCTTGAGACTTCAACTTATACACCAGGTTGTCGGAGTTCCTTCCTGAGACCCCCAGACCAGACAAAGTCACCGGTCCTAAGTTTTTATGAAGCGTTCGTGCATAGCACACATTACTGTTTAGAATGACATTTTCCTGTGGTTATTGGATTGTCTGCCTTTTCCATGCTTCTCAAGCTCCTTGAGAGCAGGTGTTATGTCTGTTTGGCTTAGCTTTGTACTCCCGGTACTAAACAAAATACCCAGTGAATTTAGTGGGTGCTCAACAAATATTCATTTTATAAAGAAATGGAAAGTGAGTCCACAACAGATGCATCATTAAATCACGGTATACGTCATACGGGTTCTACCTCGGATGAGTAGTCTCTCTCTTATAGAGAGGTCCATGCCGGGAAGCTCTAACATTTCTGGAACTTGTGTGTGCTGAACATAATCCTTACATCATCCCTGTGAGGTGACCTCCTGTCCCCCACTTTATGAAGTAGAACCTACAGCACTGAGACTCAAAGCAACTTGCCTCCAGGACAGTGTAACTCCAGTTTCGACACTCTTTACTTCTACACTTGGGTTTCCCAGACTGTGTGCTAAGGTGCCCTGGGGTGCCGCAGTGAACTCACGGAGGTGCTGTGTGTATACTGAGTTTTTGCAGGAGACAATGGTACTCAACATGTATTGGACCCTTGGGAACTGCTGGCTAGAGGCTCTTCAATTTCCACATTAGATCACACTAAATTCACTTCTGTGATGCCCTTTTTGGGAAGCTGGGTTTTGGGAACTTGCTCTGATAAAAAGCAGAAGTACTTTAGCAAGGGATTAAGCCAGACACTGCACAATATAAAGATGACCAGTAAAACTCATGCTAATAACTTAGAATTTTCATTTTTCCTACGATGACCTAATAGCAAGTGAGAAACATGGTGATGAGTAGGGGAGAGCTTGGCATTTCATGACATTTCATGTTCCTTAACTGGCACTTCTGCTTTTTGCACAAGGAGCTCTGCATTTTTGTTGGTCTCAGATTCTGTGGCCAGTCCTGTGCAGAAGGTGCTCCTTGAAGGAAGGGCGAGGTGAGCAGGACAGCGGATTATGTTCGGGTGTCTTTCTGGGCCTCTCTCCTGCTTCCACACGAGGCTCCCACCCAGAACTGGTGCTCACCTTTTAAGCTTCCAGTCCAGTCATTTGATAATTGACCTCTATTGAAGACACGGGGCACAGTTCCTATTTTGAGCGAATGCCCCAAGCCAGTCACAGTGACTGCACCTCGCTAAATACTGTAGAATTATTTTCCTCATCACTGAATTCCTTTTAAAGTTGTACCTTCATAACAAAGAAAGAGAACCATTTGGTTATCAAAGGAAGCCAGCCCCCAAATTTACTTTCCTTTAGCTGTCATGCAAATCATGAGCCAGAGGCCTAGCAGGATGGCTTTGAAGATAAAGATCACAGTGCAGTCCTAGAAAGGTTTCAATAGGGTTTCTGATGATCCTGTGATTTACTTGGAGAAGGAAGAAAAGAGCAGAGAACAATAGGAAGAACGGGCTCTGAAGTTATAAAAGCCCAATATCTAATTCTGGTCCTTTCGTTGCCTGGGGGAAATGTCAGTTAATAGTGAAGGGGTCAGACAGGGCTTGACCAGGATTTCCTCAAGTGCATTCCAGGAGATGCCAATGCAGGTTCCTGGGGGGTGGGGGGGAGGGAGGGCGGGGAGGAGGGCAGTTTTGTCCTTAAGTGAATTTTTGGTAAATGTAGAGTCAGACTAGTTTTTTTACTTTGTGAACTTGAAGCCGGACATTGAGTAAACGTAATGTAATAGTCTAGAATAGGTGATCGGATGCAGAATTTTTGTCGCAACTGGACTTACACCTGTTTGTCTGGTTGTTGTTGGTACTGAATTAGCAGCTTTCAGTGACTAAAGGTAGGTGAAGGCAGGTCTCCTCGCTCTCACACATGGCCATTGGAGAGCAATTTACAATGTAGTTGCGCCAAATTTTCAAACATCTGCTAATAGTAACTAGCCATCAGGTACAGAAACAGTGATATGGCCCGAGGGGTGAGCTCCCTGTACTTTCAGATGCTCTGATTGTGGTAAAGATTTCACTGAGGTGGATGAGACCATATTCTAGCAGCAAGATTGAGCTAAGTTTCTAGTGGGAGGTGGGAGAGTCTCCCAGCTATCAATCGAAAGGAGGACCTGTCGGGAATCCTAAGCCTGCAAGGGCACCATTTTGCCAGGTGAAGGTTCTTGGGTCTGCAGGAGTCTTACTGCCTAATCCTGAAAGGGATCAGAATGTCTACAGCTTTTCTAGCGATTCCATGGATTCTTAGACACCCCTTTATTCAGCAAGAAAAAACATTTCTTTTTTTTTAATTTTTTAATTTATTTATTTGACAGAGAGATAGAGAACACAAGCAGGCAGAGAAGCAGGCAGAGGGAGAGGGAGAAGCAGGCTCCCTGCAGAGCAGGGAGCCCGATGCGGGACTCGATCCCAGACCCTGGGATCATGACCTGAGCCGAAGGCAGCCGCTTAACCGACTGAGCCACCCAGGCGCCCGAAAAACCACTTCTGACATCCATTATGCTAATGCACAAAACTTCTGGTCTTAACCAGACATAAAGACAGCAGAAGCTGCTTTTGGAGTGAGGGATTTGATGAGTATTTTTTTGTTTTGTTTTCTTCTTTTTGCAGATCCCAGCTCATAAATTCTGGAATGTAGGTTTCCAATGAGGGTGTTGCAAGTATGAAATGTGTAGCTTAAAATGAACGTCCTCCTGTATCACCCTCCTTGTTGTCTTTACTAATTTAAATTTTATTATAGATACTACAGTAGTTTCTGAAATTTAGGAGAGCTCTTTTCCCTGGGGCATCCTTTAGGATTGGGGTTGTGAGGACCCCATTTTAGGAACTGATGGGTGTGAGGAAAGAATCTCCATCTGGGCGCCTCTCAGCTACCGAGTAGTTGTGTTACTCTGCTCCATGCACTTAACCTCTCTAAGGATTCTTGGATTCTTCTCTCAATGATGTTGGGATAATAATAAAAGTTATTTTTTAAAATGCCTTGCAGGCTACTACAAAAGAGAGTACAAACTGGAAAAGTTCCAGAGATAGCTGAAATGCAGACTCTTGACCCAATATTCCCATCTACAAAATAATAGCACCAGTTCTCCTGCCCATTTGGTTAAGACCCCAGAAGTCATAGGTGCCAAAATTCTTTGAAAATTGTAAAAATACTTAAACTTTGGAGTTCTTCCCAAATCAAGTGCCTCTCCTCCAAGATGGCATGAAATGAGAGACTATGTTTAAAATGAAAGATGCTTCTGGCCTTATTTATGAGACAACCATGACCTCCATGTTGTAGAAGAGAGAAAAAGGGAGTAATACTGAATGAGAAATTGCTATTTTCCAGAGATTTTTAATAAACTATCTTGTCTGACCCTCACCTACACATGAGTGGTATTATTTTAGGAAGAGGAAGCTGAGATGCAGAGGAAGCTGAGAGGTAGCAGAATTATTTAAATTCTCACAACCGGTGAGTAGGGATTGCCTTGAATTAAGCTGGTCAGAATTCTAAAACAGGCATTGTTTCTGGTACACTGGGGAGCAATTAATTACATTGTTCTGCTTGGCCTTGGTGTTCCTTGCTGTGCAATGGGACAGTATTGGCTGCCTTTCCAGAGTATGCCAGTGAGAATTACAAGTGGGCTTGTCACTATTTCATCGAACAATCTGTCAGTAAGAGACAGCATTAGTTTTTTGGATTTTGTTTTTGTTTTTTTTGTTTTTTTTTACTAAGATAAATTAGTAATGGTCATATTTAAACTGAAGGCCAAATTCACATGCCTGTGGGGGCCAGACAAGTAACGCCAATAAGGGAGGTTGGGCCACGTTTGGGTAGTAATGGAGCCCCGGTTCAGTGGGGCAGCCAAGTGTTGCCATGCAGAAACGTGAGGCCAAGAGTTGCTAAATCATCAGGGTTTTTGTTTTTGTGTCTTTGGTTAATTCAAAGCTGGAACTCTGGATTTGTGAAATTTCCCAGCTTTTAAACATTGGAAACTAATATAAGCCAATATAAAGAGAATCCGTGCTGGTTAATGCCTCCTAGGTCCAAAGATAGAAGGAAAAATAAACATCTATGAGCTAAGGGGCGCCTGGGTGGCTCAGTCGTTAAGCGTCTGCCTTCGGCTCAGGTCATGATTCCAGGTCCTGGGATCGAGCCCCGCATCGGGCTCCCTGCTCCGCGGGAAGCCTGCTTCTCCCTCTCCCACTCCCCCTGCTTGTGTTCCCTCTCTAACTGTGTCTCTCTGTCAAATAAATAAATAAAATCTTTAAAAAAAAAAAAAAAATCTATGAGCTAAAATCTAGAGTAGACCTTCCATATAAATCCCCAAATAAATTGGGTTTGCATTGGTATTAACTATGGTTATTAGCTATTACTAAAATAATCTTACAAGTGGGGACAGAGACCAAGAGTTGAAATGCACGGGGAAATGGCACCATGTTTCTCAGGGTAGGACACAGGGACCTTTCTTCTTTTAATCTTGTTCTTCTAATTATTTAATATTTTTGTTCCTTTTTTCCCCCCTGAGCCATTTTTGAGACTTTAAAGCTCTAATCCCTTAATTCATTTTCTTTAGCAATGGCAGCATGGGAAATTTTGTCATAGACATGACAGTTCAGTAAATACCTTTGTCCAGACGTTATTAATCAACTAGCCAGTGTGATGAAACCACAGTTTTCTGGAAAGACCGCAAATGCTGGGAACTTGGTCTTTGCTTTCCCTTAAATTTGTTGAAAAAAATTTGTGTTTGTTGTTCTTCACCAGCCTTCTTATGGAAAATCAAACTGATACAATATTGCTTTGGTGCTGGAGTGTTATTTGATATGGAACATCTAACATCTGTCAAAACATGTAAGATCTATTTCTTCGAGAGGCAGCAGCAGATTGGATCCAACATTTAAGAATGACAAATAGTCATTGAAGCCAGATGACTCCGGGAGTGCTTTGAGGGGAATAGAAAATAAAGACTTGCCTCAATATGGGAGGTCATGCCCCCGAGGGTTAAACCACGGGCCATGGGATCAGAGCGTCTGCTTTGTTTCCACTCTCAACACTTCTGATACCAAATGTGTGGATTTTTTTTCCAGACCAGAAACCAGTTCTGGCACCAGCAGGTTGTCTTACAATTCAATTCTGAGTCCCCAGAGTTCATGAAGACCCCACAGGGGGAAGGCTCAGTCCCACAACACTGTCCCCATGTCAGCTTGCTGCCTGCATTTCTGACCAACTGACTATGAATCGGGGATTGCCAGGACATCTCTTCAGGTTCAGTAATTTGCTAGGTCAGCACACAGCACTCAGGAAGGCATGTTATCTACTACTACCAGTTTATTATAAAGGATGCAACTCAGGGGCAGCCCAACAGAAGAGATGCATAGGGCAAGGTATGAGGGAAGGGCATGGAGGACATCATCCTCCCGGGACCACAGGATGGTCACCAATCCCTTTCCAAATACTGTTATTTAGGGGTTTCTATGTAGGTCTCATTGCATAGGTATGATTGGTGAGATTATTGGCCATTGGTGATTGGACTCCATTTCCAGTCTCTCCCCTCCTCAGAGGTCAGGGGTGGGGCTGAAAGTTCCAATCTTCTAATCAAGTCTTGGTCTTTCTGGCAACCATTCCTCACCTAAACTCTATCACCCGGAGATAACAAGTGTTGGGTAAAAACCAAACATGAATTATTGTGTCACAGATGACCCTAGGATTGAATCTCACTTTCTACCGTTTATTAGCTACATAAACCTGGACAGGTGTTGTTACCTGTACATGCCTTGGTCTTCTCCTCTCTAAAATCACTGAAACAACTTCTAACTCAGAGTTAGTTGTGATCACTGAGTGAGCTAATAAGGCCCTAGTATCTGTTTTGATGACAATGGCTATTTTGATGGCTGGCCAACAAAGGTGCATGGTTCTCTGCTTCTTAGATAGTTAATATGAGTATTCCTGTAATATGTCATATGAACGTGAAGGAATTCAAATCAAGTAGAATAGAACACTGGCATTTAACTATCCCAATACTCTGAAACAATTAGTGTTTATAGCACTCCAGTTAACATAATATCCACCCTTTTTATTTGGACAGTTTGATGAATTTTGACAAATTTACACTGTCCTATAACCACCACCACAATCAAGATCTAGAACATCCCATCACCCCAAAATTTCCCTCCAGTCCCTTTGCTGTCAGCTCCCCCTGTGGCCCTGGGAAATGATGTATCTGCTCTCTCACCCTTATAGTTTTGTCTGTTTTAGACTTTCATATAAATGGAATCATACAATATATAGTATTCTTAACTTGCAGGTAAAATAAATGTAATGTGTTACAGCCAGCATTTAAAAAAAAAAAAAAACTGAAATAGAAAATATCAGAATGAATCCTATTTAGTAACAGCAAGTATAAGATGTAAACCTTTTGTTTTAGGGGTGTGTGGATGTGTCCTGTTTCGTAACCTAAGCGACCTTTTTCACGATGTGCCAGAATCAACAAAGTTAAAACAAAAGGAAAAAGACAATCCTGGGGCCCCTGGGTGGCTCAGTTGGCTGAGCATCTGACTCTTGATTTCGGCTCAGGTCAGGATCTCAGGGTCCTGAGATCGAGCCCCACGTTGAGCTCCATGCTCAGTGGGGAGTCTGGTTAGGATTCTCTCTCCCTTTCCCCCTCGCCCCCTGCTCGCTCTCTCTTTCTCTCTCTCTCAAAAAATAAAAAGAAAAAAAGCTTCTTAAAAAAAAAAAAAAAAACAATCCTACTCTAATAGTCTTAAAATGCTCTCTGATACATGGAAGTAACTTCCATTTCACCTGCCATCTGAGCCAGTTTTTCAGCCAGAAGACTAGAGGTTGGAACAAGGAGAGCTAATGTGTTCTTGTGTGTTCACCACTGTGCCAGGCACAGAACTCACACATTATCTCGTTTAATCCTCCCCACAAGCCTGGACAGAGGCCTATCTGCCTCTTACAGATGAGGGAAGTGAGGCTTCCAGAAGCAAAGATCAAGTCTTCACAACCAGCAGAAGGAAAAGTGAAAATTCAAACTGTGGGAGATTAAGATTAAACACTGGGCATGTGGTTAGACAGGTGCTAGGACTGAAGAAAGAAAATAATAGGAGTAAAAATATAACTTAAAAAAAGCCCCATTTCTGGCTGCTCCTAGATTATCGAACTGCTAATGGACAAAATACTACTTCTGAATCGCCAAGCCCTGTGCCGGATGCAGGAGTCAAAGCAGGCAGAAGCAGATGTGTGTTCTGCCCGCAGAGAAGACGGGAAGGCATCCAAAACTGGGTAGTTGAGAGCATGGGCTTTGGCTTCACAGCCAGATTCTAGTCCCTGCTCTGCCACTTATGGGTCCCTTGACGTCAACCCTCACAGGACCCTTAGCCTTGCTCAGATTCCAGCTCCTATGTCGCAAGACTTTGTGCAGATTCAAATAAAGTAGGGTTTCTCTGCTTCAGCACTATGGATGTTCGGGGCTGGGTCATTCCTCATTGTGGGGGGGACAGTTCTGTGCCGGCCTGATGTTTAGCAGCATCCCTGACCACTATCCACTAGATGTCTGTAACATCACCCACCACCAAAAGTATCTCCAGTTGTTGCCCTGGGAGAGCATCCCCCCATTTCAGAAGCACTGAAAGAAAGCAAACCAGACAGTTGGTTACCCTAATCCTCCCCTCGCAGAACAACAGAATATTCTGTCAAGTCCTGTTCCTAGTTCAGTTCACCAACCCTGACCGTGAGCTTTGATTCCCAAGAACCGCGTTCAGTAGCGAGGGTTCCGTGTGTCTTGCTGTCCAGGGGGAGAGGCCCCGCTGAGCTGAGTTTGGGGTAGCTTAGGTCAGGAGAGCACCCAGAGGTGTTTTCTGCCTGCTGGGCTGCATCCAGCAACATTCCTGTGGAGGGAATAGCACTTGAGGTAAAAATTAGCAAGTCGGTAAGATTTAGCCGGGCAGAAGTAGATGCGAATGACACACCTATTTTTACTGGCCTAGAAAGACACCGCCAGTGTCTTGTACCGGCAAATAAGTGATTTATAAAAATGAATACAGCCTGGGGACGTGGTTGCGGCAGACATGTTAGCAAATACACAGCGTGACCTCGCATCACCTCCTCATTTTGCCCAGGAGGCTGACGGAGGGCAGAGTGGCCCGGATTCTCTCCTTCTAGCGGAAGCCTAAAACCTCTCCCTGTTTTCTGCTACACTCAAACTTTCTGACCTGAGTGGTATTTTCAAAGATTTGGTCATTCATCGGAACTAGAGAGTTTTGTTCTATAGAAATTAGGGCCATTGGAGCCACCATTGCTGCCTGCCTGCTTGGGCTCCATTTTTCTCCCTTACTGACACTTTTCCTTATGAACCTGATTTCCTGTGAGGGAAGCAATGATTCCACTTGAAAGTACTACCTTTCCAGATGCTCTGGAACATCGTAGAACCCAATTCTGGCCTGCAGAAGGCTTCCTTTCCCCGGTAAAACAAAGCCTTTTATCCTTCAGCTTTGGCACTTTCCTCTGGATCTTGCCTGGGATCTAGGTGGGATGCCTGTAGGTGACGTCCTTTTCCTTCCACGAGGAGCAAAGACACGTGGGAAGGATGCCAGAGAGGAAAGTAGAGGGACATGGTTCCTCTGTGGACCCCCCATGGGCAGCTGTGCCAACCCTGGGCGGCCCTTGCCTGGAATTATTTCATATGCAAAATTCCTGTGTGGGCAGCCACTTAGATGGGTCTCTAGTATCTGGAACCAAACATAATCGTAATTGAACTGTTAGGTATTTATTTCCATGGTGCTTGGCAAGCGTTGTGAGCATCGCAAACCTGTAGGCCTGTGGGCTGAGTCTATCCTTTTTGTGTGCGGGTTTTCTAGTTGATGGCGTCTTTACTTGACAGTGCGGGGCCCCCTTTCTATTAGACACGGTAGGTACATGGCCTGGGGTGCCTGGGACCCATGATACTTTTAAAAGCCCATAAAAATCTTTAACACTCTTTTAAAATCAGAAGAAAAATCCAACTTGGCTTATATTGGTCTTCTTTTACAAACTCAGTTGTATAATATAAATTTTAATACCATTTTATGGAAGAAGGGGCCCACGAAGGCAGAAGTATTTATAGGCCCATGAAAGTCATCATGTGACCTGGGGTATCTCTTCATTTCAAGAAGGAATTGGTCTCGCTTCTTGTTCATTTTCCATTCCCAAATCTTCCTTCTGTGGCTACAAGAACACGCCTTCATTCAACAGAGGAAGCCGGGGCACCAGAAAGGGCTTCTGTGTTCAGCAGAACCGGGTTTGAACCCCAGCGCGACTTCAGGCAAGTTTCTTCGGGCATCGGTTTTATAAAATAGATTGACTGATTGATGTATCTATTCATGATGATTTGAAGGCCCACGGGCAGCATCGAGACAGTCAGCAAGACAATCAGGCCGCAGTGTAGGATCCGGTAATTCAAAGACCCGTTTAACTACCTTTCATTGGAAGAAGCTGTCAGAATTTCAGAGCTGGTTTATTTTTGTTGTTGTGGGATTTTTTTCCTTTCTTTTCTTTTTTTGCCTTGTGATGGCAAAGGCATTTGCCTTGTGATCTCCCTTACAGATCCATCTGTGAAGAAAGCAATTGGTTATTAGAAAACTGTGTATTTCCCCATTATAAGATTATACACATCAGAGCACCTTGAAGATTCATGTTATAAAAGTGCCAGATATCATTTGTATGCAAATATCTGACACAAAAGATTAGTTTTCTTTATTTTTTCAATTGCATGCGGAAAAACACGCCAACTGAATTCGAGACAAACACATGATAGATCCTGCTGTGATAAGAAAACCTCCTAATGCAAAGTTGCCTGTAGAGAAGAAGAGGAAATTTCCCTTGTACCAACTTATTCAGATTCTCTGTAAGAAATAGCAGTGCTTCTTTTCTGCAGGAGATAGAGACTCAAGATCACCTTCCCTCTGCTATCTAAATGTGCCCCTTTTCAGCCCTCCCGTCCCCTGGGGCCCAGGAATCCCAAAGAGGCGTGCCAGAGAGAGGTGTTTGGCACTGGATTCCACCCTGGGGCAGGAGTAATTCCACTGAAGCCTTGCAGATGTGGAGTGAGTTAACTCAGTCATTGCCAAATCTCCTCCCCACTCTCCTGTTGTGTGGGGAAGCCTGGGATGTACCCTCATGGGCCATCCTGGCGGCTGGATGTTCCTTTCCCTTATTTCACCCATGAGGATGATGACTTCGGTGTGCCTAGCAACCCACAGGGCACTCGCTTTAAGACATCCGGTAGTTTTTAAAATTTTTTATTGTTATGTTAATCACCATACATTACATCATTAGTTTTTGATGTAGTGTTCCATGATTCATTGTTTGTGCATAACACCCAGTGCTCCATGCACAACGTGTCCTCCTCAATACCCATCACCAGGCCAACCCATCCCCCCACCCCCCTCCCCTCTAGAACCCTCAGTTTGTTTTTCAGAGTCCATCGTCTCTCATGGTTCGTCTCCCCCTCCGATTTCCCCCCCTTCATTCTTCCCTCCTATCTTCTTATTCTTTTTTTTTTTTCCTTAACATATAATGTATTATTTGTTTCAGAGGTACAGATCTGAGATTCAACAGTCTTGCACAATTCACAGCGCTCACCATAGCACATACCCTCCCCAGTGTCTATCACCCAGCCACCCCATCCCTCCCACCCACCCCCCCACTCCAGCAACCCTCAGTTTGTTTCCTGAGATTAAGAATTCCTCATATCAGTGAGGTCATATGACCTCATGTGTGTGAGTAGTGAAGGCAATGAATGTGTATGCAATGAGTCCATGTGTACACACACACAGCTCAGAGGGTACACACAGAGCCTATACATTACGTATTAACATCTAGGTTGAGGGGTTTAGTGTACATTTAAACTTTCTTTTTTTTTAATGAATGTCCATTTATATTGTCTGATTCCTGCAGGGAATAACACTTTTATAGTCTGGAAAACCTAAAATTTATAAAATACGGATTCTTGGTTTTTTTCTGGGGCATTTTTTTCTGACTTTGATTTTATCAATTGAGATGGTTAAAACAAAGTGCGTTTGGCTTTCTTTTCTTTTTTTTTTAAGATTTTATTTATTTATTTGAGAGAGAATGAGATAGAGAGAGAGCATGAGAGGGGGGAGGGGCAGAGGGAGAAGCAGACTCCCTGCTGAGCAGGGAGCCCAATGCGGGACTCGATCCCGGGACTCCAGGATCATGACCTGAGCCGAAGGCAGTCGCCTAACCAACTGAGTCACCCAGGCGCCCGCATTTGGCTTTCTTGAGGAAGTTAATTGGACTGCTCTGGAGACTGAGTAGTTCAGGGCAGGCTCTCCAGGCCCCCAGGCTCTGACAGGTTCACGTGAAACTACTCTTTTCAGTGGGTCCTCTCGGCCTCTACCAGCGGAAGGGCATCATTTCGTGCAAAGCCTTTCCTAGGGGCTGGAGAGTCCATTAAGCACATGGTAAGCTCTCCACATCTGGGGCTCTGGAGACTTCATACAAATAACCTCCCTGCACTCACACGGAATAGCAAAGAATGGTCTCCCTTTGTTTCTATGGAGCTCTGAATGGTGCATAATAACGCGACTGCTCCAGGCGCTCCAAGCCCGGGGTCTCCCTGTCATATCCTCATGTCCTCATTAACTTTCACAAGGACAGATTCATCTTCCGTGGCGCTAATTGCTAATGATGCATTTCTGAGGGCACCGCTCTTGTAGGCCTTATTTGGTGTCTTGACTGTTGACAGACTTTGGCAGGAAAATGATAATTCCTGCCTTTCAGAGCGAGGAGAGTTAGCTCTAAACAGTGTGAGTATCGTCCACCTGACGGGGCCATTTGGGGCCTGCTTTTCTGCCATGTTTGGGAAGGAGTCTCCCAGGTCACTTCTTCTAGACCTCTTTGGTCTCCAACTTCACCTGAGCTGGTCCAATCGTTTCTTGTGTTTTCAGGCAAAAGTCACTTCCTTGACTCCCAAGACTGATTTTAGTGCTCCTGCCATGGCCCCCTGAACTCCTCAGTTAGGGATCCCAAGCACTTTTTTGGACTCTTTGTCATCTATTGACCCCATTAGACCTGAACCTTCATGAGGGCAGCCACTGTGTCTGCTTGTTCATTCCTGAATCTTCTGCATTTCCTGAATCTGTCCTTGTGAAAGTTAATGAGGACATGAGGATATGACCGGGAGACCCCGGGCTTGGAGCGCCTGGAGCAGTCGCGTTATTATGCACCATTCAGAGCTCCATAGAAACAAAGGGAGACCATTCTGATGAATAGCCAGCAAACATGTCTAGAATTCTCTCTTTGGAAAAATCCAACCATGCACATGAAACTTTGAGATAATCTACAAGATCTCAGACTCCCTGAGGTTATTCATGTAGATGTCCATGCATCTTAGGATATTAAACCTCCTCTCAGTGCTCTTATATATCAAATACCAGAATCTCCACTACAAAATCTGCCAAGAGTAGTTCAGACACCATTTGGATGTCTCCAGTGATGGTGAGCTCACTACCTCTTTGAACATTCCATTGATGAAACAAAGTACTAGAAGGTAGGTGGGTGGGTGGATGCTTAGATGGATGGATTCACTCATTAAATAGTTTTTACTGGGTGCCTTCTCTATGTCAGGCCATTTTTTAGGGAAACAAGTGTAGACAAAACCAAGCCCCTGTTCTCCAAGAGCCGTATTCTAAGAGAGAGGGCAGACAACATTCAAATAAATAATTAACATGTCAGGTATGATTATTACTATGGGACGAGTAAAGCAGGGCAACCAGAGAGGATGGCAGGAATGCTAAAGAAAGGCTATTTTAAATAGACTAGGCAAGAACGATCTTCCTGAGGCCTGAATAAAGTGAGAAAGACAGCCAGGAGAAATTTTGAGGGGATGGGCATTTCAGATAGAAAGAACAGTGAGAGCAAAGACCCTGTGGCAGGAAGCCCAGGGTGGCCTCCATAGGCCTTGAAGGTCACCATAAGGACGTAACTTTTTCCCAGGTTTGATGGGAAGCCATTGGGGGTTTTAGAAGAGTGGTCCCGTTTTAAAAGGATCCTTGTTTTGTGGAGAGGAGAAGCTAGGGCAGAAGGATGACAGTGTGGAGATCAGTGAGGGGATGACTCTGGTCCCCCAGGTGAGGGGTTGCTTGGGCACATTTGTCCTTCAATCAGCCCAGCTCACAGCTCTGTGCCTCTCAAACAGAAAGACGTACTTTTCCCCGAGGGAGGTGGAGATATCCCTGCTCTTGGTACTCTGCTTTCTGTTGGCGTGGCAGAGGAATGAGTCTCGTGCTAGGTTGGTTGCTAGCTACGTGGAAACATCCTTCCCTGACCAGATTGGATGGTAGGCATGGATCTGGGTCTGCAAGCTCAAGAAGGCTAGGTAATATGACATTTCTAAGTTTCCTTCCAATTCAATTACATTTCTCTCTGGGGCCCCATCCAGATGGATTGATAGGCAAATCTCTTTCTCTGCTACCACCAGAGCTTGTGCCTCCCCTGGGTTGTACAAAGGTCCTGGGGTCTTCTGTTGAAGCACTAAGAAGCGCTGAGATACCTTCTGCTTCACTTCTTATTTTATCTCTGACGTCCAGGTTCTACTAATTCTATGCTACATTAGGCGAATAGAAAATTGTGGCAAGGCTAGAAGTCCCTGTTTGAGACAGATGACATGGAGGTGGCTCTCATTAAAAAGAGGATATATTTAAGTCACAGAAATTAATCTCTGTGAACTCTTCACTTTTATGCAATCAACATCCCACTAATGTCCTTTTTGGAGAGAGAGCATATACATAAGTAAACACATTTGTCTTCTTTAAACATCGAGCTCACGGTTCTCTAGCGAATCCTGTGATGATTAACACATTGATCTTTACTCCAGCCGCACACACATTAGCAGAGGAAGCAGTCACAAGCAAACCTCTAATGCAGGATCTGTGGGCAACAGGATGTGGGCAGTGGGTGTGATCTGAGTAAGGATATTTCTCTTCTTGCTGGACTCAAAGCAAACCGGGACTGTCAGAGTGAGCTTGGCCTTGGGTTGTTCAGTTCTCTGTGTGAATTGTATAGAACTAGGAATTCTCTTTAGCAGTGATTCATTTATTTATTTATTTTTATTTTATTTTATTTTATTTTTAAGATTTATTTATTTGAGAGAGAGAGACACAGCGAGAGAGGGAACACAAGCAGGGGGAGGGGGAGAGGGAGAAGCAGGCTTCCCGCAGAGCAGGGAGCCCGATGCGGGGCTCGATCCCAGGACTCTGAGATCATGACCTGAGCCAAAGGCAGACTCTTAATGACTGACCCACCCAGGTGCCCCTGGTGATTCATTTACTGATCAATATTTATTGAAGGGCTCCTAAGGAGCGGGCCCTCCCTTTCCTCATGGAGTTTATACTCTTGAATGTGAGACAGATGGTAAGCAAATAAGCAAATAGAACTATCAGGTTAGGTTCTATGAAAAAAAAATGAGAGCAAACTGATAGAGAATGGGAGGGGGAGGGGTTGCCTGGGTGTAGGGGGAGGGGAGTCATAGGAAATCTTGAAGAACATTCCAGGCAGCAACAATGCAGAAGTCTGAAGTGGGGGCATGTTTTGAATTGTAACAATAATTCATTATTATTGAGAATTTACTTAATAGACAAATGAGTAAGTAAAATAAAAAGGGTTGTGGCAGAGTTTCACAATATGACCTCTTCCATGTACTTTCACTGACATTCGCCTATGTTTTGGGAAACATGCTCTGGAATTTAAGCTTTGTCACACGAGCATGGTGGTGGGAACTGGTCCAGCCACCCGGACAACACCCTTGGGTGTCATGTCTTAGGGGACAGAACTACAATTTGGGGGGAGCCTGGGTCCCTGATCCAGCGGGAGGAGCCCCATATCAGCTGTGAAGTGCTTCTGCTCAGATGTGTTACCAGAGAGAGAAGCAGCCGACTTCAATCTAATCACAATCTCGAAGCTTTTTGGACTTTGTTACAGCCCTCACCTGCCATCCTTCAAGGTCATTCCTTCAGCTCCATCCTCATGTATCTTGTGACTGCCGATGGCCCTGCAGATACGGGAGCCCCTGGCCTTGGGGTTTGGTGCAGGGAAGAACAGTTTTGAAACCAAGAGTTATTTCGTTGAGAACATACCGCAGGCAAAGCCTGATCTAAGCTGGAGGAAATAATGTCAAAAGGAGGATCCAAGGATGGATAGAGAGCCTATTGCAGTGATTGGCTGCCTGTTCTCTGTTTATGTAAATAAAGTTTTATTGGCACACCGACATGCTCATTTGGCTCCATTATTATCTATGGCTGCTTTTATGCTATAACAGCAGAGTTGAGTTGTGAAAGAAACTGTATGGCCCACAAAACCAAAAATACTTCCTGTCTGGCTCTTTAAGGAAAAAGATTTCCCAGCCTCTGTTCTATATGCAAAGGGAGAGAAACGCATGGATGGGCTGACTGGGGAGAGCATTTTGGGTTGAGCAAAAACCTAGCTGCTTACAGCAAACCAGAGATTAGAAATTCAAGGCTCACAAAGGCCAGACAAGTAACAGAAATAGATGAAGTGGATTGTATGTTTGTGTATTACATGGGTAAGATCCCAGAGAAATATACTTTCTGCCATTGGTTTTTATGAATATATGCTCTGCTTGGGCTACTACTTATTTCCCCACTTTTAATAGAGACATGATTATAAAAATATTTCTTGAATAAAAAAACTCAGAGCAAACATAATGGTAGGTGGCAACTGAAATTCACACCTGGTATTAATGGGACAATAGGGTGGGGTGGGGACTGTGGAAAAATAGGAACATGCCTATTCCGTGTGGACCCAGCTCTGGAAGATATTAAGATTTCTGTTGGTAAACCTGGAAATCCAAATTCTTATGGGAAATCTTTAATGTTGAAACAGTGGCTTTTGTTTGTTTTTATAATGTGCTTGTCAAAAACCCAACTTATCTCCAGGCTGGATTGTCTCTGTGGCCCCCAGTTAGAGACCTTGGCATAGACATTTAAGAGATCCAGGGGCTCATACCTTAGTTGAGGAGAAAGTTGAAACAGCCCAGGGCAATAAAATAATGAGATTATTTTGTCAAGTTGTATGTCTTATGGCAAATGAGCTCCATGGGGAAGCCTAAGGTGGGAGAACTCCAACATGGACCACCAGGATGGTCTCTGCACTCTTTGATATGATGGGTAAGGCACCAGGCATTAAATAGTGGGGAAAATCTGAGTAACAGGAGCAAGGAATGCCGCAAGACCTGGGCAACCGTGTGCAGGGAAGTTAAGAGTTGTAGAACAAAGGAGGATTTGGAAGATGTTTGGTCTCCTGAGAATAAGTCATATATAAGGGACTCTAAAAGGTCAGCAAGCAATTTGAAATCTGTGCTCCTTCTATTATCTACAGTTCCTTCTTTCTGTCAGCAGCTGACCTCTGGGGTTGGGTTTGGGTTTAAATTCTGTCTCAGGACGGTTTCCAAAATTGCAGGTGGCGATTTAGAAATTTCCCAGCAGGTGGCGATGTTCTCATTTGGAAAAAAAGGAAAAGAGAACAAAAGCATGAGCAACTTTTTGTTTAATGATGTCCGCTGGGTTCTCTGATTCCTGCCTAAGCCAGGGTTTATCGCTCATAAAGTAAAAATAGCTTACACACTTTTCCTTTTTTATTTATCTTAGGGTACTCTCCTTAGATCCTTGCCACACCAAGACCATAATATTTATTCTGTAGCAATTGCTATGTAAACCGTATACAAGGGGGAACGTCTGTATTATTCTGGGCCTCCTCTCTAGAAGCTTGCTGCAAAAGTGAAAGAATAGAATAAAAGTACATGCGCATAGATGGTTGGAGAACTTTCTGGAGGATGAGGGTAGAAAAAATAAGCTGTAGCTTCCATTCCAGCTTTCTAAGACCTGTGGATTCCCACAGGAGGTCTGCTGCCCAAAGAGCCATTTAAAGTGATGGGATATGGAACCATTTTTAAAAGATTTTTTTCCCCAGCCTGTCCATTTGGAGAAGCTCAGCACAAAAGCACCCAATCAGAAGTGAATGGCTGTTTCTGCACAACAGTCAGCAAGGTGCAAATACCAGAGCTGTGAGGGCAAGGTGGAGGATGAGAGACAGAGAGAGAGAGAGAGAGAGAGAGAGAGAGAACACCCAGCAGGCAGACTTTAAACTATTCATTTGTTTCTTTGACCCCATAGATGGGGGGGTAGACCCCGTGTAGATGTCCTCAACCCCCAAGTGACAGCGTTGAATCAGGGCACGTCAATAGGAGTTCATGGTCAGCTCTCCGTGTGAGAGTTACAACGGTCCGTATCATCGTGGGGACCCGAGGGGCTGGTGCACAAGCCAGTGAAGGATGCAATGCCTGTGAAATGCTTGTCTGTGGCCGGCAGGTATGGAGTGCTCAGCAAGTGTTAACCCTTTCTCCTTGGAGGTCAAGGTGTGTTAATAGATTTAATCTATTTATTCTACAGAGATCCCCCTCCCCCCACCCCGCCCCAATTCTGGTCCCTTCTTCCTCTCCGCTGTCCAGTTCTGTTTCTCATACCTGTCCATTCACAATCTGCCTCTCTTCCTCTAATGGGAATAAATCATTTCTTCCTTTTTTCTTGGCGCATTTCTCCGCCTTCTCCATCGGCCCTCTGCCGCTGGCCTCTCCGCATCTCTCCTCTCCTCTCGTTGATGGGAAGGTGATCGTGTGCGTCCATTGCCCGCAAACCTCCTGGGTTTCCCACCATGAAAAAGGGAGCAAAGACTGGTCCTTTTCTACATAAAAGAACATCTCTTTGGGGTGGACTGCACCCCACCCTGGGTGAGATGGGGTAGAAAAATGGGGGGAGAGAGAAGGAGCTGCAGACTAGAGCTGCTTTCAGCATTGGTCTTCCCGGGGGCAGCGCATGTGGCCTGCCTGCTACTTCCCTTCCGAAGGGGCATCACAGGTAGGGCCCGGGGGCCCAGGACGTCCTCCTCTTGGCCGCAGTCTGCCCTGTGAACTTCAGCAGACTATATCATTTTGCAATGCACTTTGTGTGTAAGACTCCATCTGGTCTGCGGGTAGCTGGCTGAAGTTGATTTTTAAGCTGCAGGTTTTTTATCAGTGGGCCTAGCTTCGGGAGGTTTCAGCCCAACCTGCCCGGAGAGACAGCAAGCCTGAAAACCAGGGAGAAACTTCTTATTACAAAGGAGCATGCAGCCACCTAGCCCTGCTTGCTCCTCCTCGCTGGGCACCACAGATTTAAGCCACAGCTCTGAGAACCTCACTGACCAGCTTGGTAAGGATGTGACATCTAGAACCTTCCCCAGAGTCTGTGCTTAAAGGGCCCTTTGCTAGAAGCTGGCTCTTTGAGCTGCCCGTTCAGGACTGCGATGGGTTTCTCAGGACTTTGATTTCAGGGCACAGGTTCACCTGGGTGTGATGGGTGTGTGTGGTCTTGCCATCCTGGCAGGCAGGGTGCATGAGTTGCTGTTTCCAAATCCCTTCCAGCTCTAAGTTCTGTGATTGGCAACAGTCTAGTCCAATGGGATCAAACCAGCCTCATTTATTCAGCAAACATTACAGAGCCTCCCAACACCATTCTGGGCGTTGGGGGCTCTGAGATGAGTTTGACAAATTTCCTGCTGTCATGGAGAATTCATTAGAGTGGGGATACATGGCACATACACAATGTGTCAGGTGGCAATAAGGTTAGGAGGGAAAATTAAGGGTAGTGAGAAGGGAAGGCTGTGTGATAGAAATGATATTTGGTGGGGAGCTGAGGGAGGGAGCAAAGCAGTTCTCTGGGGAAAGAACATTTTGGGCAGTGAGAACAGCACCTGCAAAGGTCCTGCGGTAGAAGTGAAAGGAATGTTTTGGAAGAATAGCAAGGAATCCAGTGTGGCTCTGACAAAGTAGGAAGAAAGTGGTAGCAAAGGAGGTTGGTGCCATGAGGGTGGGGATCACAAAGGCCATAAAAAGCTTTGCAGACCCTGTCTCTTGCGTTTCATTCTGAGTGAAATGTGATGCTTCTGGAGGATTTTAAGCAGAGGTGTTATCTAATATGGCTTCAACATTTTAAGAGGCTCATCCATTTTCCTTGTTTTTCTAAAGGGGAATATGGCACGTGTATATGCACGTGTATAACGTTACATGTAAATATGTACAATTTGGGGACACAATCCATTTAATTTGCAATAAGAAAGTCATTGTGGAAGCCGCTTTGAGGTTCTGACCCGCTACCTATCCTCCCTGGGGACATATTAGCAGAGAGTGATGACCCATACCCTCCCTTTTCTTAACCAGCAGCTAGAAGTGGGGATGCTTGAGAAAGGGCGGGAAAGGCTATAAGGAACATGAAACACAGGCGAGGGAAGATGATTTATAAGATGTCCTTGATCACTGTATGGCTCTGTAAGAATGTGCTGGGAAAAGCTGGTGCTCTCATTACACAGAATGCTTGTTTCTCCACTGATGTAAAATGACTCAAGAGAGAGCCTTCTGGCGTTAATGAAGTGCTGTGTGTATTTTTGGAAGAATGAGGGACAATAAAAGAAATAATTCATAATGAGACCACAGGATGTTTCATATAGGATGCGTGTGTGTGTGTGTGTGTGTGCATGTGTGTGTAATGTTTTTTAAATGGGAGTTCTTCAAAAAATAGCTCTTATTGAAAATGGATGTTTTGGTTCTCCTACAACCAAAGTAATCTGGTTTTGTATCTGAGTGAGCGTCTGTGGAGTGTATCTTGTCCAGATCAAGGATCTGCCTGGTATCTTTGGCCACAGTTCTAAGGCTTGGCTGCAAACCCGGGCTCTCTCCCATTGTTCTGCTCTTAATGGACCACCTCCTGAAAGTTGGCTTCAGCTTACTGGTGAGGGTGGGGTTATCTGAGCTCTGGGGGAAATTCTAGGAGGCTTTCTTTGAAGTCTTTCAATTAGGTGATGAACTTGTGTTCTCTAGTCAAATTTGTCTGGATTCAAGTGTTTATATATAGATACTTGGGTAGTGCAGTGGGTTAAGCATCCGGCTTAGGTCCTGATCTCAGGGTGGTGAGATCCAGCCGGTGTTGAGTTCCATGCTCAATGACGAGTCTGCTTGGGATTCTATCTCCTTCTCCCTCTATCCTCTCCTGCTCATGCTCTTTCTCTCTTTCTCAAAAATAAATATCTTTTAAAAATATTTTATAGGGCGCCTGGGTGGCTTGGTTAAGCATCTGCCCTTGGCCCAGGCCATGATCCTGGAGTCCCGGGATCGAGTCCCGCATCTGGCTCCCTGCTCAGCAGGGAGTCTGCTTCTCCTCACCCTCTGCTGTTCTCCCTGCTTGTGCTCGCTCTCTCTCTCTCTCAAATAAATAAATAAAATCTTAAAAAAATGTTTTATAGATCTGACTTGCATAGCAGACATGTTTCTGATTTCTTCCTAATGTGATCTGAACCAGCAATGAACAGGATATTGGTCAAACAGTCTCTATGGGGATAGTATGTAAAACCCATCCGTTGGCTAACTAGGGGAGGAAACCAAGGCCATCTAAAAGTTAAGGACAGCTCCCTCTTGCGTCTTTGCAGGGACTCTTGCCCAGCTGCCTGATCTAATCCCATTATCCACACTGCAGCCGTTGGTGGTGGTCCAAAATGACTTACATGACTAAGTCCTTAAAAGGCCCTTTGTGGCTGTCATCCCAGGCTCTCTTTGGCCTCTTTGGCCTCACCTGGAGCTCCGGCTACGCTCATTCTCATGCCTGAGCCTCTCACAACGTGTGTCTCTTATCCTTCCCTTAATAATTCTTCTGCTACCCCAACCAAACTCAACTTAAACCATCCTTTCCCAGAGATGCTCTTCCTGACCTCCTGCCCTCAGACTGCGGTTGTGGTAGGCGATCAGGACCCTGAACTCTCCCTTCCCAGAACTTATCACAGCTGGAATCAAATCAATAAGTTTGTGTTCCTCTACCAGAATTTAATCTTATCGAGGGCAGGGACCTGGCATGTTTGTCCAGTTCATGAATATTGATCATACACCACATGTTGAGGAGATGTCTGTGAATACGTGAGACCCATCCCTCTGTGAGTTCTCTATTCCTTTTGCGGAGACAGAAACACGTAAACAGACGAACATTAAAATAATTGCAAATTTTGGTAAGGGTCATGACCAAAACAAGGAGAGGAATAAAGCACAGTCCTCGGGTTTTACTTCAGCTGGAAGGATGTTGTGCTGATTAGGAACTCACAAAATATTAAGTGAATGTTGAATTAATGAATAATGATAAAAGGTCCCCAAAGGTACAAGAAGGTCTCTAAAATGATCATGTTTGTTTTCATGCTGAGGCCGTGGTGAGTGGAGATCCCACTTGGGGCCTGGCACGAGGAGTCTGAGCCAGAGAAAATGTAGGGTTCAAGGCTGACTGGAGGAGACAGGCAGGAAATCAATTAACCATAGGACAGCCTGTTAGGTATGCAAAATGGCCTGAGCCTGTGGCAGAAATTCTCAGCTCAGCTCTGCCAGTACTCTGTGCCTTTGGCAAAACCACTTGGCACAGCCATAATCATAATAGATAAAATGCATCGAATGATTTCTAGATGTATTTTACTAAGTATTTTACAGAAATTATTTATCTGATCTTCACTCTGACCCTATGATGTGGTGATTATATACATTATTATTATTAAATAAGAACAGAACAGCAACAATTGTTGTTACAACATTTTCATTATTATGATGGTATAATTATAATCATTGTATTATCATTATTATTACATGCCACAGACTGCTCTAAATACTCTCTTAATATTCCTCACTTAGTTTTCACAGCCACACTAGGAGGCAGTTACTACACTACCCACTAGATGGTAAAGTCCATGAAGCGCCTCATACAAGAGCCCATCTGCTTTTCCTCAGTGCACCTCCTATGGCAGCACAGTGTTTACTGAATGTCTGTTGATTTTGAATTGAATCCACGACATACCAAATGGTACCCAAGGTCATGTGGGCAGTAGATCAACTCAGATGGGAATGCTCAGGGTCTGGATCCAAAGGCCACACAGTCAACCTTTTTATTCTGCTTGTTGAGTTCTTGTTTCTTTCCTCTGTAGAATGCTACCTTTGCCTGTGATGATCTCTGAAGTCCTCTGTGGCTCTGAATCTTGACATCAAAACCATGTCACAGGGGCGTCTGGGTGGCTCAGTCATTGGGCGTCTGCCTTCGGTTCGGGTCGTGATCCCGGGGTCCTGGGATCGAGCCCCGCATTGGGCTCCCTGCTCAGCGGGGGGCCTGCTTCTCCCTCTCCCTCTCCCCCTGCTTGTGTTCCTTCTCTCGCTATTTCTCTCTGTCAAATAAATAAATAAAATCTTAAAAAAACAAAAAACAAAAAACCATGTCACGGCCCTGCGTCTGTGAGTGATATGCCTACATGCTGAGGGTGAATCAGGGAGAGACAAATTTAGGGAAGAAGGAAAGGTATTGGTGAGGAAACATTCCCAGCAGTCTGAGTCCTTCCCAGTGTGTAAAAAGGGGTGGAAAATAAAAGAGGAACAGCTCTACCATGTACACAGCTGACAAACTGGAAGAGCATGCAAGTCGGTCACCAGACTTAATGTGTGGGAGGAAGGAAGGCAGGTGCGTGGCAGTCCTGGAAAGCTCTGCGATTGAGGAAGAGTTCTAGTTCAACATTCTCAAGGTTGGCGTTTCTTGTCATTCCCGTAGGTTTTTTTTTTTCTTAGTTTAAAAACACTGCTCTTTTTCTTTTTTTAATTAGTTAATTAATTAGTTAATTAATTAATTAATTAATTTAAATAGTCTCTGTATCCAGCATGGAGCCCAACATGGGGCTTGGACTCATGACTTTGAGATCAAGACCTGAGCTGAAATCAAGAGTTGGACGCTTGGGCGCCTGGGTAGCTCAGTTGGTTAAGCGACTGCCTTCGGCTCAGGTTATGATCCTGGAGTCCCGGGATCGAGTCCCACATTGGGCTCCCTGCCCGGCAGGGAGTCTGCTTCTCCCTCTGACCCTCCCCCCTCTCATGCTCTCTCTCTCATTCTCTCTTTCTCTCAAATAAATAAATAAATAAAATCTTAAAAAAAAAGAGTTGGACACTTACCTGACTGAGCCACCCAGATGCTCCTAAAAACAGGACTCTTAAAAACTATACAAATAAAGCATGTTTATCACAAATGGTGACATAAAACAACACCTTCAGATGGTTGCCATTCAGCATCAAAGACGCAGTAATGCATCAGTAAATGCACAGGCAACATTTGACAGGAATGAGATTTTGTCTTCAATTCTGGGGTATATGTTTAAAACTTTGGCAGCCCTAAATTGTGTTCTAAAGGTAGACAACAAATAAACTCAAAATTGTAAAACTGAATGGCATCCCTGTGGGAAGCTTAGCATCATAAGACACCTTGAAAGAGTTCTAAGAATTCACTAAGACAAGTGAGACCATCCCATCTGATTCACACTTTATTATTTTATTTTCTCTATAGCAACTATTCTTACCTGATATGATCTCGCTCATTTATTTGCTAATTTGGTTGTCTGGCTCCTCCTATAGCAAGATGATTAAAGTTACCTTCATGCCTAGATCAAGGCTCATAATTGATGCTCAATTAATATCAGTTGTAATAATGAATGAGTGACACAGATGAAATATACCTCCATATTCTGCCTCCACTATCTTTCCATTAGCTTCCCTCTATCCCACCTAGATACCTAATATTAATAGCATAGAGGGTATCCTTTCAAATATTTCTCTATGTTCAATATAAACAAACAAGAATATTCACTTTTTCTTAACTATTATATTATTAATGTTATTCCAAATCCCCTTTTAAAACTAACTCATCAAAAGCATTCCTCCAGTTCAATAGAAATTGGTAACTTATTGATTTTTAATCTATGTAATAATCCATAATATGAACAAACCACAAGTTATTCGACCATTCCACTCTTGATGTATATTCAGATTATTTCCACCTTTCCCATTATAAATAATGTTGCCACAAATACCCTTGAACATATATCCTCATGTGCTTCTACTTCATTCCTATAGGTTAGAGTCCCCAAATTGGGTTTGTACTAGTTTTTTATTGCCGCATAACAAGTTACCACAAATATAGCTACTTGAAGCAATATGCATTTATTATCTAATAGTTTCTGTGGGGCAGGTATGGGTCAAGTGGGTCCTTTGCTCAGGCTATCATAAGACTACAATGAAGGTATCTTCTGGGATGTATTCTCATCTGGAGACTGGACTGGGGAAAGATCCACCTCCAAGCTCACTCAGACTGTTGGTAGAATTCATTTTCTTACAGCTGTGGAACCGAGTCTCATTTTCTTGTTGGCTATTGGTCTAGGGCCCCTCTTAGCTCCTAGAGGTGCCCACAGCTCCTATCATGTGGCCCTGTACACATAGAGTTCACAGCATGGCTGCTTGCTCCTTCAAGGTAAACAGGTAAATTTCTCTCCCTCTGCTCTGTTAACATAATCATGGGTGTGATATCCCATCACTTTTTCTTTAATCTACTGATGAGAAGCATGCCATATGATCTGCCTGCATTAAAGAGGAGGAAATTATATAAGGGCATGACACACTGGGGGTCACTTAGGGTGTGCCCACCACAGCTTGCTAGGTTAAATGGTAAGTATAATTCACTATTACAAGATGTGGTCAAATTATACAGTACAAGGGCTATAGATTTTCTCTTTCTACCAATAGTATATGAGACTATCAGCTCTTCAGTGCCCTTGGTTGCTATTTTTCTAATTTATCTATCTCACTCATTTGGAGGTATTTAAGAGTTTTAATTGTTGGGTTTTACTTATTTTATATAGAACCATGTATTAGCTTCAGAGCCCCAAGTAAAGGATTATAGCACAGACTAGTGCTTGATAGGTCAAGTGACAGACTTGGTTTGATTGAATCTCTACAACTGATTGGCTCTGAGACCTTGGGGGTGGTTTTTCAACCTCTCTAAACCTGTTTTTTCTCTATAACTATAACGCCCACCTTATTTAGTATTTGTGACTATTTTATGGGATAATACATGTAAATTCCTTAACCCTGTGCCTGATAAATGGCTCTGAATGTACTGAATGGGTAGGTATGACACGGGCCCAGCATTGCCAGCAGTGGTAGTACCTTCAGCATCATTATGAACATTAGGGAAAACCTTCTTGACCAACATTATGGGTCGTTGTTTTGGGGAACCATCTTGCTTATTGTAAACATCTGGAATAAATGCCCTAGATTGAATCTGAGGAGAGGCAGGACTAATGTAGTTGGGGAAGTAAATATATATTTCTTTAAATATGGATCTATTTCTCTCTCTCTCTCTCTCTCTTTGGGAGATTAAGAAGACCATGAGTTAAATATAGTACTTGGATCTCTGGTCTTTTGAAATCTTGCTTCTCAATTCTTTTCCAACCATATTTAGTAGAAAGTAATATCTATGCAGAGCAGTGGCAGGCCATGTTTAAGGAGACAAGACTGGTTTGTAATTTAAAACATTGGCTGAAGATTCAGATGAACTCCAATTGGAATCCTAGATCCACTTTAGCTTTATTACCTTTGGCACTACACATTTTGGAGCAAAAAGATCATAATTCATTAGACGACTCAACAAAAATAAAATAAGTCCGTGACTAAGGAACTTAGATGTCACTGGCAGAGAGAGATAATAAAGAAATAACAAGTACTTGTGTAACATGGTACCAGTTAGTGAGAAGTGGGGAGGGACAAGTAGAATGGAAGTATTTTAGAAAGGATAGTTGGAGGAGGCCCCTCTGAGGAGGTAAATACCAGAGGCAAAATCTGCTTTGGAAGGTTGTTATGAGGATTAACTGAGCATACCAAGTCTTAAGAATAGAACCTGACAGATATGCTTGCAATAATCTCTCCTAGTTTTTGTATCCTTTCATAATTAATGACACAAATCTGTCTAGATAGTCTTTCAATAAACACCCACATTTTGGAGCTGGAAGAAGCAGGCTTATGGACACTGAGATATCAATGTGTGAGCCAGAGTGCAGAGGTCAGGGATGGGAAGCTAGATTTCCATAACTGGGCAGTGTGATTCCAGGCAAATCACAGCATCTTCCTATCCTCACTGGACCGAAGGGAAAAAGTGTGTGTGTGTGTGTGTGTGTGTGTATGTTATCGTGTGTGTGTGTGTCCGTGTGTGTGTGTCCGTGTGTGTGCATACATTGGCAGAGGGAAAGTTATTATAGCCCTAAGTCTCTACTTTTGAAATATTCTTTTTCTTACAATCAATTTCTTGAGAAACTGAGATTCTATTCACAGGGTCAACCAGCTCAACCCTTCCCTGGCTAGGGGTGATTTCCTCTGCTATACTCTATCATTTATTTTTGCAAGTGATCTTAGGCAACCATATGCAATGCATATGTCACTTAGACCAGGTTTGGGGTGGACCAAGCCTGTTACTTCCTGCCATTTGCTTCTCAGATGGATTATTTCATTTACTTGTTTACACAGTGAAGCAAAATCAATTCAAAGTCGTCTTCTGTCCCCAGAACACGTGACTATCCCATCACAGTGGAAGAGTGCTTAAATTGCATGATCCATTGCTTAAAAGGGTACAGAGCATTTAATTACAGCTTAATTATCTTTGTAGATGTGGAGTTCAGTGGGGATTGGGTTGGCTGCTGGGCAGCTTTGGCATCTGCTGCCTTTTTTGAGAGTGAACTTGTTTGTAACACAATCAGATTCGCTGGTTATATCTTCCCAGGCCCTATCAACTGAGAATTTCATTGCTTTTAAATTGCAAGGCTTTCGTTATCACTACAACTGTGAACCAGACAGCCAAAATCAAAGTAAAAAAGAAATGCTACCGGATGAGGAAGACTGAGTCACAGCTTCGGTCTAGCCCAAGTTACAGAGAATGCAACTTTCTGAAGATTATTTGCAACCTCAGTTCCTTATCCATGATGGTGTGCATTGCTTTTTATTTGCAACTTCCCGATGATTATCCTCCACTGAAGTTTAATTGTGGCCTCTCTGCATTTTTGCCACAGAGGTGTCTGAAACCATTAATATAATCTTTTTTCTCCCTCACACAAAGAAAGGGAACAAAACCTGTTTTCATAAAGATGATACAAGAATATAAGCATTGGGTAGATGACTTCAGAGTCTGTCTGCATCTGGCTAATAGGATAACAAAAACAGTTACCAGAGAGAAGAGCCAAAGAATAAAATGTCATTTCCCAGAACCTGGGCTACGTTTCTATTTGTGATTTCAGCTGGATGTGCATTAAAACACAATGGAGCCATCAGGAGGGAATAAACTTCGTGGTGAGAAAGTTTCAGCTCTTGGTTGTCAGCTGTCACCGGATGTGAAGGTGGGATAGCAAGAGCTGAGCTTGTCACTTAAGCTTCTGCTAGGAGGGGACCATAAATTGGAGGCGGGGACAAAAAGCAATGAAATCTCAATGAGTCTTCAGGATTCAGCAAAGGCTTTTCAGGACCAGAGGGTCCGGGAAGATGTTTCAGCATCACCGTCGGCAAAATGGTTTCTTTCTCTGGCTTCGGCTTCCGAACTTGGCGATGGTGTTCCCAGGTAAGCTGCCTGGTGTCCACCTGCCACGTTCCATCCTGTACTTTGCACAGATGTTTAGTGCTCAGGTGGCAGGTTTTATGTGACATTAGTGTGCTCTTACGTGTAATAAAATGTTAATTTCCCACGACTTCATTTGCACAAACCTATCTTCGCTTATTCATATTGTTACCGATTTAGGGTTGTCGAATAACAAAATAAAAGGACAGAAGCCATCAAAAACAGTTTCAATAAATGAGACAAAATTCTGGAGTCTTTTGTCTCCCCTCTCATTCCTTGTGTCTTCCCTAAAAATGCAGTTGCGAAGAAAGAGAAATGTAGCCTGGAGAGGCAGGGGACCTCTCTTGGACGGAGGGCTGTCTGTCAGGTAAGGGAATGGACTTTTATCCGATGTCTACCTTGAAATATTTCCTTTTCACATATTATCCCGAGAGGGAAGAAGATCTCTCTGTTGGAACAGGAAAACATGGAGGGTGAGAGGCCAAGGAGCTTACATGGCTCAAACATATGGCCAGATGAATTAGTTCCCTATTGCTGTGATAGTGAATCACCATCAGTGAGGGGACTGAACACAGATTTATTATCTTAAGTTCAGGAAGTCAGAAGTTTGAAAATCAATGTGTCAGCAGGGTTGTGTTCCTTCTGGAGGCCCTAGGAAAGAATCTGTTTCCTTGCCTTTTGCAGTTTCTAGAGGCCACCTGCTTTCCTTGGCTCAAAGCCCACTTCCTCCATCTTCAAAACCAGCAGCCCAGAATCTTCAAATCTTTCTGTCTCTGGCCTCCACTTCTGTTCCACATCACTGTCTCTGACCCTCCATTGGACCCACCGGATAATCCAGGAGTCTCCCCATCTCAAGATCATTAACTTAATTACATCTGCAAAGTCTCTTTTGCCCACATAAGGTAACATTCACAGGTTCTGGGGATTAGGACATGGAAAACTGTAGGGGGCATTATTCAGCTTACCATAATATCAGGGCTATAGCAATTAGGGTTAGGAGAAGAAACCAAGCTTATTCTTTTTTTTTTTTTTAAGATTTTATTTATTTATTTGACAGAGAGAGACACAGCGAGAGCAGGAACACAAGCAGAGGGAGTGGGAGAGGGAGAAGCAGGCTTCCCGCGGAGCAGGGAGCCCAATGCGGGGCTCGATCCCAGGACTCTGGGATCATGACCTGAGCTGAAGGCAGACGCTTAACGACTGAGCCACCCAGGCGCCCCGAAACCTACCTTATTCTTGCAAGTACCTCTGGACAGAAGGGCCTGTGGTCCACAAACTTTATGGAAATTTCTAGAACTGTATATATACAAGATTTTCCTTGATTCAGGTGGATGATTCAAGCTCTGCAAAACCCATCTACCTCCCTCTTGGAGTGAGTGATTACTGCACACATGTCCACGTAACCTTTCCCACCTTAACACAATCCCCCTGCATTCCCTTCATACCAGGAATCAGATCCTGTATGCATTAAAAAAAAAAAAAGTAATTCTAGAACAGAGGTGATCCATTCCCCTGTAGTTTTATATGCATTTCCAAGTTTATCATCAATTCCATGAGCTGGAGATTAGCATGAGTGGTGAAGACCTATGCTCATGTATGTTTGTGTGTTGGGTGGGTATAGTAGGCAGAATTTTGGCCCTTGTGATATCCCTAGTTTTGTACCTGAGAATGTTATGTTACCTGGTAAAAGGGACTTTGCAGATACAATTAAGTTTGCTAAAATAGGGAGGACCTTAATAGGCTGACCTTAAAATAGGGAGGTTATCTTGGATTATCAGAGTGGTCCCAGTGTAATCACATGGGTCTTTATTTTTTTTTTTAAGATTTTATTTATTTATTTGTCAAAGAGAGAGAGGGAACACAAGCAGGGGGATTGGCAGGCAGAGGGAAAGGCAGGCTTCCCGCTGAGCAGGGAGCCCGATTCGGGGCTTGATCCCAGGACCCTGGGATCATCACCTGAGCCGAAGGCAGACGCTTAACCAACTGAGCCACCCAGGTGTCCCCATGTGGGTCTTTAAAATAGAGCTTTCTCCTGACTGAGAACAGAAACAGTTCAGAGAGATTGGAAGCAAGAGGAGGGATGGATACACTCTTGCTGGCTTGGGAGATGGAAGAGGCTACAAGTCAAGGAATGTGGACAGAAACTTCTAGAAGCTGAGCAATCTTCCTGGCCAGCAGTCAGCAAGGTGACATGGACTTCAGTCATACAAACACATGGGACTGAGTTCTGCCAGCAACCTGAATGAGTCTGGAGGTGGCCTGTCCCCCCACCAGAGCCTTCAGCTACAATCCCAAGCGGACTGAACCTTGACTTCATCTTTGTGGAACGCTGAGCGGAGAAGCCAGTTGAGAGTTGCCCAGACTTACAAAACTGTGGGATGATAATGTGAGTTGCTCTAGGCCCTTGAGTTTGTGGTCACGTGTGACAGTAGAAGTCCCAAACTGACACAGGGTTACCGAGGGTGGATATGTGAAGTGACTATGCCATCCCTGATGCCCTTGCTTCCACTTAGGACTCTTGAGTAACTATGCTATTTACACACTTGAAAAATACAAATATTACACAGATGAAAAATACAAAGAGAGCTGGTGGGACAGCCCCGTGGAGAGGAAGGAGGGCAGAATTTGGAACCCGACTGACCTAGTTTTCACCCCATTTCCCCCACTTGCTAGCAGTAGGACGTTAGGCAAACAGGCTCGTTGCCCTTGTCTTTGTTTCTTTTTCTGTAAAATGTGTCGTAAAATGTTTCCCATGTTGTTTTAAGCTGATCTGTGTAAAGTGCCTGTTATGGGCTGAATTGTCTCCCTCCCGCCTCCAGCCCACCCCCTAACGTTCCTAGGTTGAAGCCCTGAGCTCCGATGTTAATGAGGCCAGAAGGGCCCTCATCTAATAGGGCGGGTGTCCTGATAGGAAGAAAAACAGACACCAGGAATGCAGGCGCTCAGAGAAAAGACGATGTGAGCGCATAGGATCTGCCAGCCAAGGAGAGAGGCCTCTTCGGAGGAAACAGACCCTGTTGGCACCTGGACCTTGGACCTCCAGCTTCCCAAACTGTGAGAACATAGATTCCTGCTTTTTAAGTCACCAGTCTGTGATATTTTGTTATGATGGCCCTAGCTGACTAATACAGCCCCTAAGGAGCACAGCCTGTGAAGGTGTAGTCCAGCAGGACTGAGGGGACTCCTGAGATATAATTCCTTTCCCTAGTGTCTACAAGGGGAGTGATAGATCCAAGTCATATCTGATGTTTTCATTGCTTATTTATGTAAGTTTTCGTATGGCAAAAAAGGAATCTGGGTCCAGAAGGCAAATGAAAAATGTTAATTGAATTAACTTGAAATTACATTCATATTGTATTTCTTCCCTGGTATTGGTCTCTAAGCATCAATGGTAGAGTAAGCACATGGTGATCACACAGATTTCACTGGAGCTTGGGGAAAAAGTGGCTACCACAGCGTGCTGACACACTAATAATTTGTTAGGAGCCCCCAAATGGGAATATGCTTCAGAAATGCCTTCTGATGGCTGCACAATGACAGAATAATTTATAACCAATCATTCAATATTCTACTTACTGATGGCAATGTACATTAATACATTTTAGGGAAATAAAATTCTTCCCAAGTTCTAAGTGGTTATCAGTTGTCTTGCCAGTGTTCAAGTGAGAAAATATATCCGGGGGATATTTTTACATATTAAATGGAGTACCTGGTTTCCTGCTTCTAACCATTCCATGCAAATTTGCTGATTCATCTTACCAAATTACCTTTGTACAAAACCAACTACGTCATATCATCCGCTTATAAAACCAAAACAAGCAAACAAAAAAACTAAACACTGGTTCTCTGTTGCATAAAGCTTCTTTGAGGATGTGTACAACTTTTGTGTCTTGGTTGCATCCTACTACTAGCCTGGTCTCCTTTGTGTCTACTGAATCCTTTTTCAAACTCCTCATTGCTCTATCAACACTGGCCGTCATTTTGCCCACGCCCATTCCTCTTCCAGAGGTACCTTCTCTCCATTATCCACATTTTACATGCCTAGTCAGTTTCCTAGACACAGTTTAAGGCATTTCTACTATTTCCTCTATATTCCAACAATGCTATGTATTTAAACTTATCTATATATGTGTACATATTTGTATTTTAATTATATCGTCCATGTTGAAAGTACCAACTAAACTGAGAACTCTTTGACAATTAGATCGTGTATAATTCTTCTTTGCATTCAGGGCATGCATTATAATAAATGATGAACGGATGGGTAGATGGCTCATTGACCAATAAATCATAATCGAGTTTCACAGTATGGCACTGTCTTGGGTACTCTAGCTTTATGGTAAGCTTTGAAGTCAAGTAACAGAAGTTCTCTAACTTTGTTAGTTTTCAGGACTTCTTTGGATATTTTTTTTTGAATTTCCATATAAATTTTAAACTCAGCTCAATTAAAAAAAAAAAACATAAACCAAAAACCAATAGAATTATGACTGGTGTTGTTGTAATACTATTGGGTGATTTAACCTGTAATAGTGGTATATATACCCATTTATCTAGTTCTTCTTTGATTTATCTCAGTAATCTTTTGTAGTGTTTAATGTAGCTTTCTTACATTATTTTACTTCCCTCCTTGATTTCAGTTCCTTTTGATGTTATAATTCATCTAACCTTTGACTTCTTTCCTTTCCCTTCTCTCTTCCTACCTTACTCTCTTTCTCTCTCTACCACTCTCTCCTCTCCATCTTCCATCCAGCAAATATATTTAAGTTGTGAAGTTCAGCGTGCACATCCTGTGGCTTCATGTTAGTGGGGTTTTTCCAGGATCTCCACTTAGTGTATCCCAGGCAATATACTCTTTTACAGAAAGAGAATGGTTTTCTGAGGATTCTGTAAAACTACGGAAACTCCATGTACTCTCTCATAGTAATTTCTGGAGATTCAGCATATTTGGATGACAAACCTTCTTTGTTTTCAATCCTGAAGCTGCCTTTTGTTTCATGGGCTATTTCTTTGGAGATCTTGGTGGATGATTAGTGCTCATCATTAGAGTACATCCTTTCCTGAAGGCCTGTTATCACTTTTTTTAGGATATGTTTCAAAGAATCTAAACAGGGGCCTCCAAATAAACTTAATCTTTCTAATTTTTAAAAACTATTATATGGAATAATTGAACTGATAGGGGTCTGTTTGGTCTTAATAAATGAAGAAACTGGTAGCAAGCAGAGCTTCCAAAGTTATTCTTTGGTTAAAAAAATCCATATATATTGTCATCAGGATTTTTCACTTCAAGCTCCATTCATAATGATTCTAGGTTTGATTGTGTTTCATACTTGGGTCATTCTAAAACATTAGGTTTAAGCATGAAATTATAGTTTGTGATGATCAAAAATTGTCAAATATCAGTAATTTCATATGTTCAGCTAATAGATGAGATTTTTGCTCTGTATACCTGTTAGTGAATGTATCACACATCCACTTATACTAGATAAATTTTTAAAAAGGAAAAAAGGAAGCTTTATCATTCATTTTTTTCCCCCAGAATGTTGTACAAGACAGATGATACATCCCTCAGATGGGCAGCTGGGTTACTCGTTTTCTCAGGAATAACTTGAGAATCTGGATCAATTTCTCCTCAAATGCCTTCTTTCTTCTTCACTGGAAAAAAATATACATGCAATCTGGAAGAAGTCTCTTATCAGACTGCATTTTCTCATGTTCTTACACTGAGAGATAGAGATTATATTCCTAACAAATACATTTTGGTTTTTACAATTTCCACTTTAGCAAATCCTGAGCAGGTATTTTCCCTTTATATATATATATTTTAATATCTTGAGGCTATAGAACTTTAGTGAACCAGATGTGTAATTCAAAAACTTTGCAACTTTCAATAAATACTATCAGTCTGGTTTTGAATGAGGGATTTCTGCTTCTCAGACTGTGAGATTAACTCAGGGCTTCCAGACTCTGACTGGTGTCTTAATCTCCTGCTCAATCAGAGGTCTAAGATCACATTGGGGCTGGGGGCTAAGTGAATAGCATGTTCAACTTGTAGCAATGTCTGGGATGTACAAAGAATTACAGAGTGGAGGGCTGGTGTCACCTAAGTTCAATCCCCATACTTGCCTCTACAAAATCAGATTTAAAAGAAGTAGAAATCGGACAATCACTCGAAAAGAGATTCTAAAACATACTGTCACTAAAAGGCGATAACCAGGTATTTAGAGTTAATATGTGATTATCTGGTCATGTGGGAAAGAAAGATCTGAAGAAGCCAATGTGAGCCGGCAGGTCGATGTCTGAAGTGTTCAGGAACTTGAGCAGAGTGGGGAAGTCATCACAGATCTATAGGATCTATAGGAAGACTGAAGGTCGTGATGCATTAAACCTTGTGGAAATATTATCTAAAGGGGAAAATGCTTCACAGTGATGTGTCAGGCAAGAAGACAAATTGGAATCAGCACATCTGCTTGGGGCGTAATGGGAAGTGAAATGGTGGCACATTCATTCATTTTTGTCTCTATCTTCTTTACCAAGAAATCTGACCTTCAATCTGAAAGTGTCAAACAAGCATCATTAAGGGGAGGACTAAAGACATATTACAACTTACAGGGCACCTGGGTGGCTCAGTCATTTAAAGACATATTACAACTTAAAATAAATCCGGGGTTGGCAAAGTTTTTCCGGAAAGGTCTAGAATTTTTAAATAGTTTTGGCTTAGGGAGCCTGGTCTCTGGCAACTACTTAACTCTGCTGTCACAGCAGAAAGGCTGCCTATAGGATATATAAATGAGTAAGTGGGGCCGTGTTCTAGTAGCACTTAATTTAGGGAAACTGAAATTTGAATTTCATGTAACTTTTACATGTCATGCAAGGTCATTCTGCTCTTAATTTTTTCAATGTTTTAGAACTACTTTATAGAAAATGTTTAGTTGTCGAGCACTATAAAAATACGTGCTGGTCCGTGGGCCATAGTTTCCTGATGTTCAAAGAAGAGATTACTTAGTCACTTTCAATGTGAGATGACATTCTCTACTATTAAGTATAATAACATACTGAAAAACTTGGACACATGGCTAAGGAATCACTCTGCCATCCATCCATAACAGATGGTATTGGATGAGTGAAGGATCAAATTTGGAGACAGACGTGTAGTAATTTTCTAAAAGATGGTAAATTGTCACTTCTGGGAACCATAGACCAGAATGTTTGCGATCAATCGCTGGAATATATTGGAATGCATTATTAAACAAGCAGGCACACTAAGAATTGATTACTCCCTAGTGTGAGTTAACAAAAATAAATGTCAAACTTAAAAAAATGGTAAATCAAATTATTAAAAGAGATGAGTGGCATAGACAGAAGATATATTGAGATTGCAGAAAATATTTGGCAAAATTTTTTCAACATATACTACTGGACAGAAGGAAGAAATTGGCTAAATAATAGCACAATTACCTAGGATGTGATTATCTTAACAATGGCCAATGTGTATTAATTGATGAGTCCACATTGGGTTGATAGTATGAGATAACTTCTAATCTCTTATGATACTACATGCTAAATTAGATGCTTAAATGACAGATCAGCATTCCAAATTGCCTTTTTACCTGAATGTCAACTTGAATTCTAAAGCCATGCTTCTCAAATTTTTAAATGACCTAAGTTTAGCAAGGGCTTTCAATGGAATCACATTGAAAAATACCTCAGATTATAAAATGATAGATCCAAACCAAAAAGACCACCTGGAACAGGCATAAAAGTGAAAGTTCAATTAGATTAAAACAAATCCTTTTATTAACATGTATAGATGGCCACATTCTTAACCCAACTGCCTTTGTTGTCTCTTTGATGTCTGTATGTGTGTAGGTTATTTTTCGAAAAATGGTGAGGTTTTGGTTAATCACAAGTTCACAATTAGCCAACAGGTTGACATTTCTGCTTGAAGATGTATGGTACGTCTCCTTTTCTCTTTCTAGTTCCTTGTACTATAATTTAGGAAACTACAAAGTAAAGGAAGAATTGAGTTGATTTGGGTTTGGGAATTTTCCTCTTCAAGATGATAACTTGGAAAAGTTCTTGGTAGCCATTTTGTCTAGTGAGGTCATGTTTTGGATGGCTTGGCTGGGTTAAATTTTCATAACTTGGTTGCTCATAATGGGCCATCTGCTGTTGTAAGTATTGAGTTGATTACATTTTTGATCCAACTCTATATTAAATGTACCAGACCATCAATGTAGGAGGTAACACAGCTTGGCAACAAATGCTATACTGATGATGGTAAGAATATCTTGAAACTTAGGATCTTGTAAGAGAGTTTCTAGCAATTCACTTTGAAACATTATACAAATTATTTAATGTTTCTAAAGATAAGGGCTTCAGTTTTTTTAACTCTAACAGAAACACCTGTGAATGAGGTGGAGATGTCACTTCCCTATATTCATGACTATATATATAGGTCTCTGCCCCCAGTTCCTGACACAGTTCCTAAAATCCTTATAATCTGAGTGATAGAGGTGCTAGGAGCTTCTTTTGTTTTATCATTTGGTCTTTGACCATGGTTTCTGACACAGAGCTCCTAAAACCCTTGTAATCTCCTGGGTGACAGGAGTGTCTTTTGTTTTAATTAGGGGACTCCTGGGTAGTTTCAGGATGGAGCTGTTCATCAGAAAGAACAAGCATGATTAGAAGCTTGGAACTTTCAGCCTCTTTTCCCCTCTATCCTCCAGAGAGGGAAGAGGGGCTAGAGACTGAGTTAATAAGCAGTCATGCCTCCATGAACATCCCTGAAGTGCAGAGTTCAGAGAGTTTCCGAGTTGGTGAACACATCCATGTGCTGGGAAGGTGATGCACCCCAACTTCACAGGGACAGAAGGTCTTGAGCTGGGCACCCTTCTGGATCTTACCCTAAATACCTTTTTGTTCATCTGTAATCTTTAGGATCTCCGGTATTATATAAAAAGTTGGTAAATATAAGTAAGTGTTTCCCTCAGTTTTTTGAGCCATTATAGTAACCTGAGGAGGAGATCCTGGGAACTTCCAATTTGTAACTAGTCTGTCAGAAGTATGGGAGGCTCCAACTTGTGATTAACATCTGAAATAGAGGCAATCTTTTGCCATTAAGCTCTTAACTTGTGAGATCTGATGCTAACTCCAGGTAGATAATGTTGGAATTGAATTGATTTGTAGGACACCCAGCTGGTGTTGAAAAATTGGTCAGTGGGAGAAAAACCCACACATTTGTTGTCAGAATTGGTGTGAATAAAGGAAAGCCAGCTGTTTTCCCATTTAGCCTCAGAATCCCTCTTAACACAGATAATGACTTGGAATTGGATTTGACATAGAAATTGAAGACTATCTGTCATGCCCAGGTGAGATGATTTGTAGAGTTCCTTCACACATGAGTCTGTAGATGATTTCCCAAATCTGGGGTTTGATTCTATTCTCATTGCTCTTTTGTTTTTTGACATCTGTCCACATGTCCCTTTCTATCAAATATTATATAGTAAATCCTTGTAGTTTGTCAATGTTCTAATATCAGTATTTTTAGAAAGATACCTCTAGACTTGCTAGATTAAACTTTGGGAGTTTTGCAAAATAGTCCCTCTGAATCTTTTAACAGCCATTCTCAAATCTAAAGGTGGATATCTAGAAAGTTGTAATCAATGCTATATGAAAATCTATAATGCAGAATTCCTCCTCCCAAAAGATGTTAAGGTCAATCAATAGATCTAGGGGATTAGGGTAATTCTGTTGTCTTAGAATGACAAATTGGAACATTAAATTCCCACTCTAAATTCAAACTAACTTTCTGTCCAATATCCAATACCTCTGCAATTCAATATGGCAGTCATTCATTAATTTCAACTCAGTAGAGTATGGGTCTCTAATCTGGAGGCATGCCAAACAATGCTTAATAAAGCAAACTGACAACGCTGCCATTTTCCATCCATATCTTTTTCTCAGTACTTCTGTTCTCCACATACTTCCTTTTCACTTTGTTCTTTCGTGTTTCTTTTCTTTCTCTCCCCACTCTTTTTGTGTTGCCTTTACTTTGCGTTCACCTAAGCTGCTCTGTGGCACATATCATTGTGGTGCACTCATGGAAGTAAAGACATATGCTGTGGCTGTCTGCCCAGATGCGTGCAGATGTCTGTGTGTATAATATACGAGAGACATTTAGCGATAGTTTGAAATTCTACAGTAGCTTTGATTTTTGGTTCTTGGTCCTATTCCAAAGAGGGCTTCCCTCCTCCATATATTGGGCTACTGGAGGACCTCCTTTCTCCCTGGCAACACACTAGTGGTATAGGGTGCATACTTGTCTCCATGTGTGCCCACAAAATTGTGCTGGAGGACAGACCCAATGTCATTCTTAATTTTAATGTTTAAAACTTTTCCAAATCAAATTCCATTAACATCATTTACAGATAATGAAACCAATGCTCTGGGTTCCCAGAGGTGACTGCATGAAATCACCTGCATGAGAGATGGGGTAATCATACACATAGTCTGGTTGGGGGGAAATATCACAAGTGCATCTCCACCCTTAGAGAAAATGATGTGTTCAGCTGGGGTGTCTGTGTGAATCAAGTCACTCTGGATGCTCTAACCCATCCACTTCATCTGGTGTGGATTCTAACACTTCCCTGGTTCCTCCCCAGGTATCATCTTCTTCTTCCTCAAAATTCAGTCAGGTTTTGATTTGGGGCAATAAACTGTATCACACACAAGTCCCCCTCTGCTAATCAGACTATCCATATATATATATTTTTATTATGTTAATCACCATATATTACATCATTAGTTTTTTTTTCTTTACATTTTTTTTAAAGATTTTATTTATTTATTTGACAGAGAGAGACACAGCAAGAGAGGGAACACAAGCGGGGGAGTGGGAGAGGGAGAAGCAGGCTTCCCGGCAAGCAGGGAGCCCGATGTGGGGCTCGATCCCAGGACCCCGAGATCATGACCTGAGCCGAAGGCAGACGCTTAAAGACTGAGCCACCCAGGTGCCCCACATCATTAGTTTTTGATGTAGTGTTCCATGATTCATTGTTTGCATATAACACCCAATGTTCCATTCAGTACATGCCCTCTTTAATACCCATCACCAGGCTAACCCATCCCCCCACCCCCCTCCCCTCTAGAACCCTCAGTTTGTTTCTCAGAGTCCATAGTCTCTCATGGTTCGTCTTATGCTGAGCGAAATAAGTCAATCAGAGAAAGACATGTATCATATGATCTCACTGATATGAGGAATTCTTAATCTCAGGAAACAAACTGAGGGTTGCTGAAGTGGTGGGGGGTGGGAGGGATGGAGTGGCTGGGTGACAGACTATCCATATATTATACTTACTGACTGTTTGGAATTTCTTCCTTGGGAAGAAGTTATTCATTGGAAGAAGTCTGTGTGATGCTGAAAATCATCTTTTACAATTTAGGCACGCAGTGGACAGATTTACAATGTATTTTCTTTTTGACTCCTTCCAGCTGCCTGGAGCAAACATTCATCTTCTGCTTCCTTTAATAGGATCTGACTTGTGACATCATGCTCTGAAAGGCTGCAGTTTAATGGGGGTGTTTTCTCTCTCACACACATATATTATGCAGAGACTCTAGGATTTCATTTTTATTCTATTTTGTTTTATCTTTTAAGTCTGTAGAGGCCAATTGCTTTGGGGTATCCTCCTAGAGACTAGCAACGCCAAGGTAGCATTCTGGCTGGGGTGAAGTGCATCATAAATAAACATCCTCCCATAATGTACACTCAGGGCTTGGCTTATACCAGAATGGCTTGTCTTGCCAGCTGAGTGCAATACCAAGTTGATAACAATGACATTTATCTTCATTAAGTTTCCAAAGCAACAGGCTAGTTATGTGTGCACAATATTGCACATTCATTTTTAAGGCAGGTATCCTTGATTCTGAAGTTGCTGGAATGGTAGTTTCAATGTGTTTGAAGCCTTTTGCCCAAAATGTTGACCTTGGATGAGACAACAACATGATGCTATGCTTTGTAGAGAATTGTAGCCTATTATAAACACTCAAGGGAGAATCACGGGATCATTGACCATTTGAGGGGGATGGCAAAAATGGTCCTCAGAATGTCTCAGTATCATGAGACATAGATGTGTTCAAGTCTGGTGAGATGCTTGCTACTTACCAGAAAGATGGGGCTTTTGATCTGGCATGGCTTCAAAGAACTCAAGGTGATTTTTCAATGAACTTTAGCAGCATTTCTAATGCCTAAACTTGTTCTATGACATGAACATGTCATTAATTTTTTCCTCTTGTTTCTAAGAAAGGGAATGCCCGTGCAACCACTCAAAGTTTAACATCTCCATAACGTAGGGTACCTATTAGATTGGTTAGGACTTTTTTAGCTCCAAGAGAAAACAAAAACAAAAACAAAAACAACTCAAATTCACTTTGGAAAACATAGCTGAAAAGTTGAGGGTCTTGTTGCTTCTAGGCATGTGGCCAGATTCAGGATTCACATGATGTCAATAGAACTTTCTCTTGATCTCTCATTGCTTCATTCAGTAGGACTGAAATTATGGTCAATGTCCGTGTGGTGTACCATGCTGTCCACCACCCCATTCCAGGCTCTCCCTCAGTGATGGCAAATTGGCTACTGTACAACCTCATAGATTAAAGTCTACCCAGAAAGAGCAAGCCCCCACTCATTCCTACAGAATTCCCGAGATCCACTCTGATTGGATTCATGCCTGAACCCATTACTGTGGCCTGGAGAACATGGTGTGCTGAAGCTAGTATTGGACCTTTCCTCAATCCAGGTAGACCCAGAGGGGAGAAAGTGGACTCCAAATAAGAATCCATTCTTTTGCTGAAGAACAGGAGGCCAAGGACACGCGTTTGGTGCTTATATGGTACCTATCCATTATGGGCTGAATTGTGTCTCTCTCCTGCACCCCTAAATTCAGATGTTGTAGCCCTAACCCCCAGTATATCAGAATGGGACTGTATTTGAAACAGGGATTAAGTTAAAATGAGATCATTAGGTGGGTCCTGACCCAATCTGACTGGTACCCTTATTTTAAGAAGAGGAAATTTGGACACACCAAGAGAGAAATACACAAGCAATTGGTTAAGCCACTGCTATTTTGGGGTGTTTTTTTTTTCTTTCAGGAATTTAATATCTCAAATAGTGCAGCAATCATCACCTCTTTAAGCATCTTGACTTCCATATTAATATTTTGTCATTCTCTTCAGTTTCCCTCTAAAGGATATTATTAGCTTGAATTCTTCAAGCCTATAGAATGAACACAGAGGAGGGTTGCATCTCAAAGTCAAAACAAATGGTCAAAAGCCAGTTTTTGTGATTCTTCTTATTCGCTTTCTGTTCACTTGAACTTAGATCATGCAAGTGTAGCACAAAGTGCAAACTGTAGGTGAGAATTTGAAAGCTAGACACCATAATCAGATTCCTCTGTTCCTTATATCTTTGATTCTGTGAAGGATCATTTCTGTTGTAGTGCTTGTTGTTTTATCAGCAGGATGAAGGAAATATTTTTAGCTGACACAATAAAAAATACACCATTTAAAAAATAAATAATGCATAGTGTTTTCAATACTTCCTTGAAGAGACATAAAAATACCCTATTTCAATTATTTTAGCAGCTCTTTTAGCTGCTGAATACTTGCTTCCAGGGCTTGTCTAATCTCTCCACTCTTAGAAATTTGTCTGGTATGTGAAATTCATTCCTGGTGTATGTGAACATTGCTATTGTGTTCTAGTAAGTGTAGGATATCATTATAGCATGTGTCAGTCACAAGAAAAAAATTAACTTCAAGACTCTCTATATGTGTATGCGAGCTTAATAAATTCTAGACAACAGATGTAGCTGCCAGTCTCTCCTTCTGCCACTTTCCCCAGTTCAATAAAGAAGTACAGATGGTTATGTTCGCTCTGGTCTCTTGAATCTTGGCATAAAGGCACTGACTTTGTTGATCTTTCTCTGGAAATTTCTTTTGACCCAAAGGACCATGGCAAGCTAAGTACTGCATGAGACTTACCTTGCACTGATCTGGCCATTTGGAATCCTGAAGCCTTTAACAGTTGAAGAGCAGCTCCGAGTACCTCTCGACATTCTGCATGGAGAGACTGTCGGGTTACATTTTCCCCTCGGCTTTTGATTTCTTACGTGTATGGTCTGTAGAAGCCCAGGGCTAGGAGAAAGGTCATCTGGATCTTAGCTGTGCCTTAGGAAGAGCCAGAACTAATCTATCAGAAAAACAAGAGAATCCAGGCATGGCTTATAATTTTTCAGATCAACCAAGAGAAACTGAGGTCACCTATTTTTTGTTGTTAACAAAAAAAAGTTTAAGGGCGTTAAAAAAAAATAAAAGTCCTAACGTATATATTCTATGAGATAAATGCAGTTTGGGTTCTTCTCTATAGAAAATGCTTGTTCTTTGAGGACTGGAATCAGTGGTTTGTACTACTCATGGGTGTCACAGAGAGGAGTCTGACATGTTGAGAATCTGTTATACTTACATGGTCCTTACGCACAAAATACCTGGCAGGGTTGCTAGCCAGATTTTGAGCCATGGGACTATGATACCCAGCCATCTCAACCTGGATTAGAGGCTGATGTCTGCTCCAAAAGTAAATATAACATAGGCATAGGTTAAGATGCCCAAATAACGCATGGTCAAAATTATGCTAATATTGAGAGAGAAAGAGGCTTCACTAATACTGTGCTGGGGCGACCAGTACGACCTGGGACACGCCTGGACAACCTGGTTCAGGCACAGGACACAGCCTACACCACCTGAACACCTCCCCATGTATCATGTCTTTGAAAAACTATGCTGTGATAACTCCTCTTTTATACACAGGAAACTGAGGAACAGGGAGTGTAAGGAACTTCCTAAGACGACATAAACCCGGAAGTGGCCAAGTCAGGAGAGAAGCCAGGAGCCTCAGGGACCACCTGGCTGGAGGAGTCCTGCTGGGAAGGATGCTCTGCGTCGGGGAGGTGGCGACTGGTCCCATCAGATTCTTTGCCTCGGAAGGTGGGTCGCGGCAGAGAGGGATGGAGAGTACCGGTGGGGTAGAATCAAAGTTGAGGCACGTGGCGAGAAGGCCGACGATCGAGCTTGGGAAAAGAGACAGCGTCGCAGTGGATGGTCCTTAGAAGATGAGCCACCAGAGCATCTTCTTATGGAGTGGGAGTCACAGCGGCCCGGGGGTACAGGAGCTCTGCGGACCTGCTAAGAGAGGACCTGCCGTCCTTCCTCCCTCGGGGCATCGGCTCCACCTCGTGTAACCTGGTGTTGGTTCCAACAGCGGGAGTGGGGTGCAGTCGGAAACCAGCCGCGCAGCCCATCACTGCGAGGCGAAGCACAAGTCACAGGCAGCCACTCCAGATGCGCCGCAAGGGAACGGGCAGAAGAGGCTTATCTTGGGCGGGAGATCAGGAGATCTCAGCTCCACGCTGCCCTCCAGCATCTGAAGGTTTACAGAGGCCTCCACGCGGCCCAGCCATGTCCACTGTCCAGAGGGCCTCAACCCCGCGGCGCTCACTCATTTTCACCTTGAAAATGGCTCAAGGGCGACAACCCGCAGGCGCACACCCCACGGACGCGGCGGGGCCGGGAGCCTCCAATGCCCGGCGCTGGCGGGTCAGCGGTCGTCACGGCGCCTCCGTGACCTCCCAGCCCCCTCCACGCGCCGCTTTCCCGGCAGGAGAACAGGCCTGGGAGGCGCTGCGAGCCGCTCGGCTGGGCCTGGTGCGCCGCCGGGCTGCTTCGGGGAGGCTGGAATTGAACTTGGAGGACCACGGCCTGCGGCTGGAGGGAGCGAGCCCAAACCCCGGTGAGCACCTGCGAGTTAGTTGGCTTCGGTCTGCCAGGGTCATCCGCTTAAAGCCGCCCAGGGCGCCGCAGCTTTGCCTTCCTGGAACATGGCCAGGCCGGGGTCAAGCCGAGGCACACCCCTATGCTCGAATGTCTTTGCCCGAGCGGTGGGGGAGAGGTGTGCTCCGTCCTAATTGCTGGAGCTTAGAAACCCAAAGTAGGAATATTTGTCCTCTGGACTCAGCCAGCTGGGCACCCCCTGTATTTTATTTTTAAAACTTGCATAAGGTAGTTTGAAAGCCCCAGTGAAAGTGAGTGAAGCTGCCAAATGAACTCTTTAGTTAGGAAATCTAGACTTTAGAGCCAGAGGGCCTCATTCAGATGCGGCTTTAGTGCTTTCCAGCTGTGTGATAGGGCACATTGCTTGTGTTCTTTGTGATACACTTCCTCATCTGGGAAATGGGCGCAGTAGTAATACCTAACCCATGTAGCTTTGTAAGAAGTGAGTGAACTTAGTAATAGAGCTGGAAGTCCGGAATTGTGATGCCGCCAGCTTTGCTTTTCTTTTTCAACATTCCTCTGGCTATGCGGGGTCTCTTCTGGTTCCATACAAATTTTAGGATTATTTGTTCCATTTCTTTGAAAAAAGTGGATGGTATTTTGATGGGGATTGCATTGAATGTGTAGATTGCTCTAGGTAGCATTGACATCTTCACAATATTTGTTCTTCCAATCCATGAGCATGGAACGTTTTTCCATTTCTTTCTGTCTTCCTCAATTTCTTTCATGAGTATTTTATAGTTTTCTGAGTACAGATCCTTTGCCTCTTTGGTTAGATTTATTCCTAGGTATCTTATGGTTTTGGGTGCCATTGTAAATGGGATCGACTCCTTAATTTCTCTTTCCTCTGGAAAACAGTATGGAGGTTCCTCAAAAAGTTGAAAATAGAGCTACCATATGATCCAGCAATTGCACTACTGGGTATTTACCCCAAAGATACAAATGTAGTGATCTGAAGGGGCACCTGCACCCCAATGTTTATAGCAGCAATGTCCACGATAGCCAAACTGTGGAAAGAGCCAAGATGTCCATCAGCAGATGAATGGATAAAGAAGATGTGATATATATACACAATGGAATATTATGTAGCCATCAAAAGGAATGAAATCTTGCTATTTGCAACGACGTGGATGGAACTGGAGGGTGTTATGCTGAGCGAAATAAGTCAATCAGAGAAAGACATGTATCATATGACCTCACTGATATGAGGAATTCTTAATCTCAGGAAACAAACTGAGGGTTGCTGGAGTGGGGGGGGGGTGGGAGGAATGGGGCAGCTGGGTGATAGATATTGGGGAGGGTATGTGCTATGGTGAGCACTGTGAATTGTGTAGGACTGTTGAATCACAGATCTGTACCTCTGAAACAAATAATATATGTTAAAAAAAAAAAAAAAGAAGAAGAAGATAGCAGGAGGGGAAGAATGAAGGGGGGGAAAACGGAGCGGGAGACGAACCATGAGAGACGATGGACTCTGAAAAACAAACTGAGGGTTCTAGAGGGGAGGTGGGTGGGGGGATGGGTTAGCCTGGTGATGGGTATTAAAGAGGGCACGTTCTGCATGGAGCACTGGGTATTATACGCAAATAATGAATCATGGAACACTACATCAAAAACTAATGATGTGTAATGTATGGGGATTAACATAACAATAATAAAAATATGTATATATATAAAAAAAAGAAGTGAATGAACTTAAATAGGTAACAGGCTGGTGCATAGGAAACACAAGATTGATGTCAGGTCTTATTTGTTACTGCAGCTACTGCAGTGCAGAGCTCAGAATTAACCTGCCATCTCATTCACCTATATGAACTTTTTGCAAATGCAACATTAATTTGGAAAGTTTGCAACTCTGCCCTCACCCTATCTATATGATACTGTATATATCATTAGCTACTGGTGCAGGGACAGGTGATCACAGGGAAATGTATAACATCTCTCAGAATGCTATCATATTATTTTGGGGGTGTTTCCTGTTGTTTCTCATTTGATTGTAATGTATGTTATGTACTATGTCATTTTCCCTCTCTTTTTAAAATTTTTTTAATTCTAGTATTATATTAGTTTCAGGTGTACAGTATAGTGATTCAACAGTTCTATACATTGCTCAGTGCTCATCACGATAAGTATACTCATAAATTTGGAATGCTTCACGAGTTTTTCATCTTTGCTCAGGGGCCACACTAATCTTCTCTGTATTGTTCCAGTTGTAGTAGATGCGCTACTGAAGTGAGCACTGTAATGTTCCCGTTTTGCATTATATATATTTATTGAATACATTATATATTTTATATATCTTTTATACGTAAAGTATCTTTCATAAGTATCCCTATATTGTATATGTACAAATATATGAACATTTGCAATAGAGTAATAGTTTTATGATATATAAACATACAAATAGTGGGAGATACATGTATTTTACATATGTATATATTCTATAAAATACCATTTTATATCATTTGAGATGTGAAATATCTCAAAAATAGAGAAAGATACAGATAATAGTGTAATCAACACTTATGTATGTATTACCCAGATAGAATAAATATTAACTTTAAAAGTTGTTTAATTTTTTAAAGAAACAAAACACTACAGATGCAATTTCTTCTACTCTGTTCCATTTCCTTCCCTATCTGCCTCTTTTTCCCACCTCCAGTTAATGCTATTCTTTTTTTTTTTTTTTTTTAAAGATTTTATTTATTTATTTGACAGAGAGAGACACAGCGAGAGAGGGAACATAAGCAGGGGGAGTGGGAGAGGGAGAAGCAGGTTTCCCGCCGAGCAGGGAGCCCGATGTGGGACTCGATCCCAGGATCCTGGGATCATGACCTGAGCCGAAGGCAGACGCTTAACGACTGAGCCACCCAGGCGCCCCCAGTTAATGCTATTCTGAAGCTGCTGTGTATCTTCTACATCTCTGAGTTTAATGTTTTAGCATAAATGTACGGTCCACAGGCCAATATTTAAAATGTTGCATCATATTTTTGTTTTTAAGCCAGGTAAATAATATTTTGCTAAATATATCTTTCTGCAGCATCCTCTGATCATTTCCCTTATTCACCCAACTTTTTTTTTTTGAAGATTTATTCAGGCTACTAAATCATCCCTATGTCATTTATTTAATCGCTGTGCAGTAATACTGTTGTAAGAATATATCCCAATGAATTTATCCTTCTCTCATTTGATGGATATATAAGTTGCTTACAATGTTTCATTCGTACAAAGATCGGTGCAGTGGGTATGTGGCTGTGCACATCTCCTTAGGCAAATGTGTGAGAGCTTCTCCAGGGTACGCATGTAAGAATGGAATTGCTGGGCTATACTTCTTTGTCTCACTTTTATATTTATTCTTACAAAATCAAGCATTTATTAGATATTCTTAATTTTTAACTTTGAAACAAATATGATTACTACCTCATTCTTATGCTTTTGAATGAGTCAACTGAAGACTAAAGTTTGAAAGGAAATTGAAAAATGCCTTAGCATTTGGATCTGCTTATCTGTATAACCCAGGATTGACTTGCTACTGTAGGGTATGCAGTGCAGAAAACAAAAATAAATTGGATGATAAGAATCATAGGAGACTAGAGCTACCGTTTCTTTCTTTCTTTTTTTAACTAATTCATTTATTTATTTAGAGAGAGAGTCAGCAGGAGGAGAGGCAGAGGGAGAGAAGGACGGAGAATCTCTAAGTAGACTCCATGCTGATCATGGAGCCCAACGAGGGGCTTGATTTCACGACCCTGAGATCATGACCCTAGCTGAAATCAAGAGTTGAACGCTTAACTGACGGAGCCACCCAGGCATCCCTAGAGCTACCTTTTCTAAGCACCAATGTAAATATGCTGTGCTCTTCTAAGCCATTGCATTGCATATAAAATACTTTTACTTTAAATGTGTCTATATTAGATTTTTATTTTGATAATACATGGTTATACTTGAAAAATATAAGAAGAAAGAGACTCTTAAATCTTCTCCACTCAGTTTAATCTACAATAGCCACTACTTATAATAGTTTGATATTTCCCAAGTACTTATAAGAGTGTGTGTGTGTGTGTGTGCATGTGTACTTTCTAATAAATGGTATTTTAGTATATATCCAATTCTGTAATAATTTAAATCTGCATTTCACTCTGAGTTTATATAAAATAACTAATGAAAGTACAGTAATGATATTTATACTATTAAATAGTGCATTATTGTTTTGCATATTGAGGCATTGATTAAATTGTTAAGTGAGCACAGAAACTAAGGTCTTACTCAGTATCAAGTTTTCCTGATTACTTCAAGGACACAAGTGATCATAAAGTGTAGGTGGGGGCACCTGGGTGGCTCAGTCGATTAAGCACCTGTCTTCGGCTCGAGTCATGATCCCAGGGTCCTGGGATCAAGCCCTGCATCAGGTTCCCGGCTCAGCGGAGAGCATGCTTGTCCCTTTCCTTCTGCTGTTCCCCCTGCCTGTGCTCTCTCACTCTCTCTCTCTCTCTGTCAAATAAATAAATAAAATCTTAAAAAAAAAAAAAAGTGTAGGTGAAGCAAGGAGAAGCCAAGTGTAGCTCCCCCCTCAGGTCCTTTCTTGCTATAGTTGGGCACGCTCCAGCCAAATTTAACATGCAAGGTGTCTAAGAAATGTATACGGGTACATGACTTACACAAACATCTCCTCTTTATACTCTGATAGCTACATAGCTCATTCAGCATTTTTCAGGGAACCATGTCCCATAGATCCATAGAGTCCAGATTTGTTTACCACTAACAACCCCAAACAGACGAGGTACACTCTACGGAAAGCATTTCATAGATAAAGATTCTCCTACTAGTGAATATCACTCATGAATTTGCCAGTTGATCGATCATCAGCGTTATTTTCAAGATTTGACCAGGACACTTTACTTTCTTTTCTGAGACATCCATAATAAAGGGGAGAAAAGATTGCAGGCTTGCTATGCTGCAAACACTTGACAATGACCATGAAATAATCAGGGGTCCATGGGTAAAGCCACCTTAAAGTTTTGGCCCATAGGTTCAGGAGCGATAGCAATAAAGCTAGTGGTGATCGTCTTTGGTACATACTTTTAATTTTCTCCATGTTTGAGATAAAATTTCTATTCCTCTTTAACATTTCCAGGCAGGCTTTAGTCCTAGCTTCCAGCTCCTCTTCCTCTTAGAACTTGTCACCAATCCTAAATTCTGACCTTCAGTGAATCCTTTAAGTGGCACATTGGATTCACTCTGTTTAATCCAACGAGACATCAAACCTAATATTTTTTAAAGATGTACCTTAGTAAGGGTCATAGCGTATTCTGGTTCCTGGATGTAACTCTGCATTGGTTCATTTTCTGCATAAACATAAGCTGCTCTGAATGGAAGGAGAACTTAGTTGTTTGCTGTTGATGTCCTCGTAGAAGTGGAGATGAGAGATGGGATAAATTGTTTGTTTTTCAGATATGGAATTCTTCCATGGAGCTCTACCCTGCTCCCATTGGTCCACCTGTTCCGCTGTAGGGTTTCCCACCTCGCAGAAGGCCACCTGTGATTCAACAGTTGCAGGCAGATGAATACTGAATGGTAGGAATGGAGATGGTATTCGTATTTATGTAGCTTCTCAACAGTGGAGTTTTCACATTGAGAATGCATATTCCACTGTGCCAAACCCAAGAAAGGAATTAATTGTGTTTTGAAACAGTATGGGAAGAGAAAGCAAATAGTTAATTCAAAAGAGATAAAGCAAATGAGCTTCAGAACAGATCTCTGAAATGATTATCGCTGGTTTCGTTTAGAAAATGTCCTCTCCCAGAGCAAACATTTCACATTAATTAGGGAATGTGCTGGAGATTAAAGCAGCAAAATGTCATTGTGTACCTGCCACATGACCTCACACCTGGTTTTCAGAATAACAGTGGAAACTATACAAATATTAACCACAAGACATGAATGAATGACACAGGGAAATGCAGGAAAGCTGTTTTGTAATGTGAAGTTTGAACATGGTCAACAGCATTTGGAGGATACTGTCTCTAAAATTATGTGTTTTCTCTGCTCTGGGAGTTCCTGCCCTGAGGTCAGTTTTGTAGGTCCCAAGGGCAACCTGAGCTAAGTGTCAATATTGTCTTTTAGACAAGCTAAGTGGTATTAGGCTTCCTGCTTTCAGGTCTCAAACATTACACCCCATAAAATCAGCACGTTTTCCTGATCAGACAACACTGTTTAAGAAATAAACAATGGCCCATCAGTAACTTTAACGGCAAGTGGCATTCTCCAAAGGAGACTATGAGAAAGCCCATTTAGTTCCACATCAGAATTTCTTGGTCTTAGGAGACTCACATGGCTAGGAATATATGCAGCCAAGGATCTGAACCATTTAATGACTGAAGGAGCAGCACAGGGTCCTAAGAGAACTTTGCATTTTTCGCTGGGGAAACCATGTCTCTCCCAAGACAACCCTTTGTGACCTGTGAGTAACATCTTAGGGACCAGATACACACAGGGGCTCACAGGGCATTGGGCCATAGGATTCTTGTGGCTAGCATAGATCTCTGATTTCAGATTGCTAACTTATTGGGTCTTGGCCCTATGAATTTTATGACTCTTACATGATCTGCTAGATCCAGTATCACCTCCTAGTCCTAATCTGTGACTCTGAAGCTACCCAAAGACCTCTGCCCCAGGGGACCAATGCAAGGAAAACATAAAATTTGTCTATTTAATGAAATAAAGGTCATTAAGAGATGTGGCCAGTTTAGGTGCCAAAGTAAATTATAGGGAGTTTGATTTTTTATGTGGTTATTTTTTTGACTGAATTGCCGGTATAGAAATATTAGTGTTTTATTTATGAAGAGTAGAACCCACTGAGCAATTAGCTTCATTGCTATTTTTGTTATAATAACTTTGATTCTTGTTTCTGGTAATTTTAGGTTCCAAGTGACAGAAACCTAATGCAACTTGATTAAGTTTTAGAAAAAAATATATTTGCACATGTTTGTGTTTGTATAACTATGTTGGGAGGATCAGAGTGTCTTAAGAACTCAGGGGGAGGAAATATACAGAGATTTGAGAGAATGGAACCAGAAACTATAAAGTTAAAAACTAAAGTTACTCTCTTTATCTTTCACGACTCAAATGGAATCTATTTCTGCTTGTCTGTGTAGATATAATTTGTTCTCTGTCTTTATAACAGCTAGGCCATCCCAACCTACAGTACATAGCTTTTCAAGTTCAGAGCCCACGTGAGTCTTTTAAATCCAATTCCAAAATCTCTGGGGTAGGGAATCTAAAGGGTCTAACTGGAGTCCTTGGTGATCCTGGGGCAGTGAGGTCAGATGGGGTTCTGCCTGCTTGTCAGGGCCCATTGGGAATAAGCCTTTGAGAGGATGGGAAATGGTCTTCCCCTGGAGGAGTAAGGAAGTGGGGGACAGTGATTAGTGCAAGAGATTATGGCAGCCTCTAATCCACCTGTCTGGATATTACCTGGCATGAATTTGGATTTTTGGTCATCTGATGTACCAAGGCTCACCTTCCACGTGATTCCCTACTGTTTGATGAATAATGCTATTTGGAATTTTCCTATGTATTTGAAGTAAGGAATTTAATATATGGAATGTAATTATGGCACTTAAGGGTGTGGGTTTTACATTCAAAATGCCTGCATTTGCAGCCCAGCACCAGAGCTTACTAGCTGTGAGACCTTGAGAGAGTGACTTAACCTCTCTTGCCTCTAATTCAGTTCTATACAACGAGAGTTAATAGTAGTAACTACCCATGAGAGTTTTGTAAGAAGTAATTATTTGAATACATGGGTGCTCTCAAAACAGTTCTTGTCATGTAGGGTTCTCAATAGAGCCCTTTTTGGCAAGAGATTTTGTAGATCATGAGATTTTGTAATTATGAGATTAAATATGTTTAGGGATTTTTACACATTAATTGATTGAAATAAAAGGGAATTAAAGAGAATGTAAACACTGAGAGAAAAATGAGCAAGATGGAAAAGGAGAGACTGCAAAATCATTACAGTCTTGTGATGACAAGAGAGTGCTTCTACCAGGTGGAAGAGAGGTGAAGCTGAGCCTGTGTGGCCCATTCCTTGTTTGTCTCTGTTATGGGATCTTATGTCTATGTTATGGGATGCCCTTCCCCCACCCCTTCATGCCAGGATGGTCCAGAGAAGGCCACATGAAAATTTAGTAAATTGTAATTGGGTAGAGCAATGGGCATTTGGGCTCCAATGGTGTTGGAGGAAATTTGGGAGAAGTTTGGGTGGAGGACACAGGATAAGATCCAGAGGGAATGGGTTTAGTTGTAAATATGAGGGTTTCTTTGTCTATTCCAGCTGGAGGCTTTCCCACATGGGGGAAGTCCTGGTGTGGATGGTAGTGCACTTCTGCATCTTGGTGGCTTTTCCAGTTGGCCTGAGCCCCTTGCACTGTGATTACTTCTAGCTTAATTAATTGTCCCCTTCCTCCCCTCAGCAACTGGCTGCTCCAAAAAAGGTTCAAGCCTTGCTAAGGAATATAGAAAATCCAACTATAGTAACTGCAAAAACAGTAGATGATCTTTTTTTAAAAAGATTTTATTTCTTTATTTGAGATAGAGAGAGAGTGAGAGAGAGAGCACGAGTGAGGGGCAGAGGGAGAGGGAGAAGCCAGCTCCTTGCTGAACAAGGAGCCTGATGCGGGGCTCGATCCCAGGACCCTGGGACCATGACCTGAGCTAAAGGTAGACACTTAACTGACTGAGTCACCCAGGTGCCCCAATAGTGGATCATCTTAAGTAAAAATGTGGGCTAACCATGTTGCATATTTTATTTACAAAGAGATGGCCAAGATTTTTGATCTATCAAGCAGCTTCATTGGTAAGGTGGGATAATAGCTGTTGAGTTAGGTTAGGGCTGGGGTTTCCAACATGTTGGTCTTCCCATTCTCCCTTTCCAGAACACCCAGCCCAGTTATACCACATGCAGGTTGGGGAACGAGGTCAAGTATTTGAAAAGTGAGCATCTGTGTTCTGAATCAGAGCAGACCATACCATGTTTCCCCCTGGGAAATTTGATAAAAGAATTATTGAAGACAGACTGATTTCTGATCCTTCTAGAAGCAAGTGATGTATTTAATTATATGCTTTTTACCATCCTTAGTTACTTTTATTCTTTCAACATTGTGGATTGACCCCATGATATTGAAACCCTCAGTCAGTTCAAATGACTCACTGAAAAATAACTGTGTAAGTTTTATTTTTAAATAAGTGCTTAAAAAAAATTAGCTAGTTGTAGAAATGAACTTTGAATTATTTCTGTGAAATCAAATAATGGGCAAAATCACCTTCAGATGTCCTGTTTCTTATTAAAATTTAATTCAAATATCAAGTTTTATTATTTTTTTAATTTGATGAAAGCACCTAAAAATGTTCATTTGTTCATTTGGCTTTAATGATTTTGAGAAGTTAAGCTTTGATAACAGAGTATATTTCATTTTGTGGTGAGTAAAGCTTTGCTTAAAATGTAGCTAAGCAACTATTTACTTTTTGAATTGATCAATATTATTACACTGTTATATGGGTAATATATTACAGTGGTATTTACTGAATGTCAGTCTTTCTGAAAGAGAAGAAACTGTGGACATGGTATGTACCATCAGCCATCATACCAGAAGTTTTTGAAGAATATAGTGTTAAAGGGAATCTTTAAGAAAACAGGCATTGTGTCTTCTTATGTCTTTATCACTAATACTCTTGCTTATTGACTTGCACATAGTAGATCCTCAGCAAATATGTCTGGTGTTGAATTGAATAGAATTGGAACTTAGATCTTCCAACATACTGAAGAAACAGGAACATAAAACTGAAATATGCAGATACAATGACAAATCAGAGGAGCTGTGTTTTAGTCAGGGAAGACTGTACTAGGTTTAATAATGGTAACCATAAATAGAACAGAAGTAACAACAGTAGCAAATACACACTGGCTCCTTCTATGAGCCAGGTGCTGAGCTTATAATTTTCCCTGGATGCCCGCATCTTGTCCTTCTGGCAAGGCCCTGACAGTGTCCCCCTTACAGATGAGGGATCTGAGACCAGGTGAGCTCAAGTACGTTGGTGAAGAGCTCCCTTGTGGGAAGTGGCAGAACTGGAATTTAAACTCAGGCAGTTTGGTCTTAGAAAACGCCTTCTTTGCCATTGCTAATTTTCTTTCCTTTTCATCATATATTGGCCTCTACTAAAGGTCTGGTTAAAATTGATCAACTAAGATCCAACAGATTCTAGAGCCTGGCTCTTAAAGACAACAGAGATGTAAGAGTCATTGGAAATACGAGCCAGATTCCTAACAGATTTTCAGGCACAGGATTTTGTTCTTCTTTCGTTTAAAGTTCCTTGTTGAGTCCCCCCCCCAAACCTCACCTAAGAAGGACTTGTTTCCCGGACTTACGGGTCCATGTTTTTTCACTTGAGCTATGAACTAGTTTCTCTGTGGGCAGCCACTCCCTGAGGGACTGAGGGAAAAAAAATATTCAGTGGTGCATGTGTGCGTGTGAGTGTGTGTATCTATACTTTCTTTTAGAAAACTTAGAACTTCTAAGCCTTTGGATGGATTCAGGAATATGTGCTTTGAATTACTGATCGTGCTGTGGTTTCATGATATTGAAAGGTGCTTTCAGACAGTGAGGATGCATGCTTTTTCTCCATGAATATGAGTTGGCGGTGCATCCCAAGTTCATTCTACCATTTTGGGTAACAAAGCACACAAAATACAAGATAGGATACCAACGGTGACTTTTCTTTTTTTTTTTAAGATTTATTTATTTGAGAGAGAGAGCAGGAGCTGGGGGGAGGGCCAGAGGGAAAGGGTGAGAAGCAGACTCCCCACTGGGTGGGGAGCCCGAAGCAGGACTTGATCCAAGGACCCTGAGATCATGACCTGAGCCAAAGTCACACGCCTGACTGACTGAGCCACCCGGGCACCCCAAGATACCAATAGTGACTTTTCTAAGTGTGGTGGTGGACTAGAGAAAAAAATGCTTTTGAAGAATTAGAAGCTAAAAGGGCTTATTGAAAGACTAATTTAGTGATTTTCAAGCAAATTCATAATGAGAAATATATTTTGTATTATGACTTACTGTACACAGACGTGTTTATAGATGTGCATGTATGTATGTGTATATTTGCATATGTGTATGTATATATATATGTATGTGTGTATATGTAGAATATAGACACATCTATTCTGTATAAAACAGTATATGAGATAACATCCACCTTATGACATACAGTACATTCTGATACTTTCAGTTATATTTTCTTTATATTTTATTTCATAACATGATATTGTTAAAACAGTTGCACATTAATATAATTAGCAGAAAATTGAAAAGAAATTACAGTGTATATAAACATCCATGACTTATACATACATATATGTCAGTCTCTCATTACCACTAAGAACAAATGCCAGAGAGTCATTGGAATCTATGGATCAAAAAAATGGAAACATCGAAAACATTTTTGGTGCTATGGGCAAGTTATTTCACTTCTCTAGACATGCCATTTATTTTACTAATTCTTTAAAGACACTTGTTGAATACCTGCTATATGCTGGGACCATGTCGTAAACAAACAAGTGCCCTGACCTCATAGCTTAAAGACCAGTGGGCAAACAAACATTGAAAGATGTATACATTAACTATATACTGAAAGATTATGTGAAATGTAAAGAATATATAGTGTGTTTAATTAACATTTAAATGAGAAGTTTTAATTATTTAGTAATGCCAAAGAAAATTTCTAAGTAAATTAACTGTAAGCCAAGATTGTAGGAAAAATTGAAATTGTCCAGGTGAAAGAGATTAAAGAGAGTAAACAGGCCTGAGTCTGGAAGGAACTCATGTGAGAAAATGAGAAAAACCAGAGAGTAAGGCAGTAGGGGGAGTCTAGACAGATGAAGAGAATAGGTGGGCATGAATCAGAATGTGGGCCATCTGATAGACCAGGTTAAGGGTTTTTATGTTGACCTAAGCATAGTGGGGAAGTGTTGGAGGTTTTTCAGTAGGGTATCTCAAGATTTTGTTGTATTGTTCTATTCTGTTCTATTGTATTCTTTCATTTCATTTAAGATATCTCTGCTGATGAATGAAAAATGGGCTGCAGAGAGCCAAAGCGGCATGAAGCCATTGAGCTAGATGGTCTCTGAGGCCATTGAGGTTTTGTTTAAGAGTCTATGACTCTGTAACCTTTGTATGACCAAACATCTATATGTTTACCCCAGACAGCTGGTTTCTTTTTTTGTTTTTCCCATCATTTGGCTTTCAATGGTTGGTTTGGTTGACTAGAGAAAACCAATGACAGATCCTTTTCTAGGACCTCAAGTGATTGGCTGGTGCTATGTCTCCTTCCAATTTCTTTTTCACCAAACTAGATATGACACTTGCCACTCTGACTTTTAGAAAGTTGGGGCATGGAAGGAAGCATGCTGCTCAGATGACAAATCAGGTTAGGTGTAAGCTAGCTTTGCCAAAGTAGAAGATAGGCTTTCAAGACCTACTAGTAAAATTGCCTCTGTCTCTATCAATCAGAAAAATCGTTTATTAATTACATATATATGTACATATAAACATTTTTAGTACTTCCTTTGATTTTTAGAGAAAAAGGAAAATAAATGAATATCAGCTACTTATTTTATAATCCCGTATTTCCAGGGTGGCTTCAGAGCCAAAAATTATTAGAGCCAATCTCCTCCTCCTCCTCCTCCATCTCTAAGACTGAGATTTGATGTTCTGCATAAGACCCTAACTTAGCAAGGAATGCTTATGATACCTATATTTATTATGGGAGGGAAGTAGAATTCTTCATTTTAAAAATAGCCTTAAAAAAGATAAAAGCTAAAATTATTCTTAGAGTTATTAATCAGAATTCTGCTTATAAGTGAACAGAATTCCTCCTTAACCTAGCCCAGGAAGAAAAGAAGAAAAAAGGAAAATTCATTATCTTATAACTTAAGAGGCTCTGGGATAGATACAACTGCAGCTGGATCTATGGGTTCAAATAGCATCATACGAATTTTTCTACTTCTTTTTACTGTGTGTGTGTGTGTGTGTGTGTGTGTGTGTGTGTGTGTGTGTAGGATTCTTCTCTCTCATGCACTCTCTTTCCTTGTGGTGGCAAGATGGCCACCATCTGCTCCAGGATTACATTCTACCATCCTACTTAGCAGCCATTTTTTTTCAAAATTCCAGAAAAAGTCCTAAAGTAAGTCTCATTTGCCCCACTTAGGTCATACACCCGTCTTGGAACCCATCAATATGACTAAAGAAATGGACAATGCTGATTGGCCAGGGCTGGGTCATGTGTTTCATCCTTTTTCACACACCACCCTTCTTCAGCAGCCAGGGTTGGGCCAGATTTACCCAAACACATGGATTCAGAGAGGCAGAGCATTGGGTTCCTCAAAGGAGAATCAGTTTTCAGTGATGAGAAGAAGGAGTAAAGGGGACTGGTGTATACACAAGAGATGCCCTCGAGCATGTAATCTTCATGTGAACAGAAAACTTCTCTCCCTCGCTTTTCCTTACATAGCACTTGGCACATGCTTTGGCACTCTTTGAAAATAAATGTAATGCATGAGATTCCTCTTACATAAAATACAATTTCCTACTTTCCCAATGCATTGTACTTAATTGAAACTTGGTTATAGCAGACATTGGATGGGAAGTAGTGTTGAATCTTTGAGTCCTTTAGCCTAACACGAGGGATTTTGTCTGATGAACCACAATGTTGAATAAATACTGGCAGTGATTAGTGAAAGAGCAAAGAGCAGTGAGCCAAGGAGTCTCAACTGCAGGGTGGTCAGAGCCTGTGACTCAATGCCATTGACCTTCTCGGGCTTTAGTAAATCCAGCTGAAAAATCTGATTAAGATCAGTATGTCACCATCAAGAAGACATTGAGTTTGAAATGACCTTTTTTCAATAAATAGATTAGAAAAGACAACAAATTTAAGCAGCAACCTTGAAATAACCAACACAGAAATCTGCAGGGGGTTGACATGACCTTCAGGCTTCTGGCCTTTATTTCATTGTCCTCCAGCCACCAGATACTTTCCAGCTTCTGTGTCTCTCCTTTGTGAGGACTCCAAGCTTCAATCATATTTGAGCATGTAAGCTATTAAGCTTAACTTTAACTGATCATAGTGAACGTTTCTGGCTTCTGATCATTTACTGCTATCGTGTCCGTGGATCTGGAAATGGAAAAGAAGGCGCGGGAAGCTATGTTTTGGAGTCAGGCATCCCAGGGTTCATGCCATGCCTCAGCTACTTTCTCACTGTGTCTTTGGACAAGGGACTTAATATTTTTGAATATGTTTCCTCACTTGTAAATAAGGATACCTACAGTTCCTATCTTACAGGGTTGTGTTATGTAACACAATTCATTTTACAAATGCTTAGCAAAGTGTCTGGCACATAGTAAATGTTCAGACAATACTCAGAAAATGAAAGTTACTATAAATTGCCTACAATTTGTTCTTCCAGTCAAGGGCATCATCAGTTTGTCTTCAGTTAGAATTGCTAGATGGATAAGCCCACTACTGATTAACTTGTGAGCTGTACATTCATATCATCAAGTGGGATACATCCTCTTTTTCTTTTATGTCCCCTGGGAAAGAGGTGAGGGGAAATGGAAGTCAGAAATGGTATGATTTCTCAAATTAGATGATAAAGAAAGACAGAATGACAAATTGGGTTTCTCAACATCACAGACAGAGACAATTCCTCTGGATATACAAATACTTTCTCAACTCTCTTTTTTAAATGAGTACCTAGGGTGAGAAGGGCAGATGTGAGAATCAAGCACTTTATTCCTCCATTTTCATATAGACTCAAGTATAAAATGAAGATAAAACATAGTTTTCACTTATCTGTGCCGATGGATGGCAGCTCTGAGATTTATAGCATCTACTGTAGTCAATACTTGGTCTTGGAATGCATTCTTTAGTTTGGCTGTGTTTTGTTTCAGCAGACTCACCTAATTATGGTTTGCTGAAGCTCATGTTGAAACCACTGTGAATTTTCTAAGTATATCCCAATCAGCAGTGGGGAAAATTGGCCTAGAAAACTCTTCTTGGCAGAAGGATAATGGCAGACTGGGATAACGAACACATCGGAAATTATTTGCATATGGATAATTGAGTCTTGACTGTAAGCAACAGTCACTTATGTTCTTTTGCTGGAATCCTCAAATAGTCATTTTACCAAACAAAAAAGAGATCAGTAAAATCTCTGGGGGAATACCATCCCCCACAAAAAGGACAAAATTATTGCTTGCTGAGATCTATAGATGGCAGCTGGTTATTTGAATTGTTCCCTTTTTGCCTGGAAGATGTAGAACATTACTGAAGAATTTTGATAATGCAAATATATGTAAACTATTTCAAAATTTTCTGAAATTAAAACAAATTTATATATGCTTGTATATATAGACATGAATATTGATTAGCACTTAAAATCGAATGTTGTAAGTTTGGAATTCAGTTAATGTTTTGCATCCCATCCTGCTTATGACACTACACTCATTTTCTGATGTGCTTTTGTTTTTCTGAAATATATACTTTTAGTGATGTCAGGTCTGAAGTACCATAATTTGGTCCCAAACTTTTACCTAACTCTGTTTTTAGGATTGCAATACTATATGCGGGTCTAGTATATACGAGTCTCTCTCTCTCTTTCTCTCTCTTTGTGACAGATAGATAAATAGACGGCTGTACATTTAGAATTCTCTCTCTACCTCTCTGTCTGCCTCTCTCTCTATGTCTCTCTCTTTATATGTATATATTTATCTATCTACCTATGTCTATATATCTGTATATATGTATATATTGACATTAAATGATACAAATATAAATGTACATTTAGATATCTCTCTCTGTCTCTGTCCCTTTCTCTTTTTATATGTACAGTTGACCCTTGAGTGACACAAAGGTTAGAGGTGCTAAGCCTCCCCTTTCCTTCCCTCCCCCCACACAGTCAAAAATCCATGTATAACTTGACTTTCCTAAAACTTAACTGGAAGCCTTACTGATAACATAAATTAACACATGTTTTGTATGTTATATGTATTATATATTGTATTCTTACAATAAAGCTAGAAAAAATAAAATTAAGAAAATCATAAGATAAAACACATTACAGTACTGTACTGTATTTTTGGAGAAAAATCACATGTTAGTGGATCTATATAGTTCCAACCTGTGTTGTTCAAGGGTCAATTGTATATATCTATCTCTCTCTATATCAATATTTATATACTCTTTCATATGACATAGATTATATATAATTGGTATATTTATAATGCTATATATAATTCACTATAATGATATATATATATATTATTCACACACATATGTATGACAGAGGGAGAGAGGGAAAAAGAGGGGGAGAGAGAGAGAGACAAACAAACATCTTTTCAACAAAGTTTAACACATAGAATTGTTAGTTATGTTATTGTAGAGCTGTAATTTGAATCTAAGCCTTCCTGTAGGTTGATTTTCCCAAAGGGTGCCACTTACATCTTTGGTAAAGCTATGTTGTTGTGGAACTCAGACATAACACTAAGCAGCATTCAATGATGAGACATTGATTTTCTTTTCTTCTGGTTCCTTCTTCTACACTGTCTCAAGGAGAAACTCCTGGTTTGGTTCTAGTAGGTACTAATCCCTCCCTGACTCTCAGCAATCTCCATTTTTAACATTGACAACAGACCTCAAGCAACCAACAAGGCCTGGAGAAATTTTGCTTTATTTTCAGTTAAATTTTATGTATGTCCACTTTCTACTTGTGTCAAATGATACTGATTTTTTTTTTGCTTGTTTGTAATGTTTTTAAGTACCACGTAAAGTGTTGTTAAGGAAAAAATGAATCAATTTAACAAAAAAATATTAAGTCAGTGAAAGTGAGTTGATATTCAAACTTCATATCGGCAGGACAGCTATAACTGGATTATAGGAAAGGTAATCTTAGGACATGATTTCACTTTCTGACTTTTGATGAATGCTGCTCTCCAGACATAGCTTACCTTTCTCCACGAACAACACATTTTCCAGTTATAATGCCTTAGCTGTTTCCTCTTTTCTTGCTCCTATGTCATAACTAAATTTTAAATTGTAGTAAAGGTCAAGTTCACACGCTGTGTCCATAAAGTTTTTCCTTATCTCATAGCTGAAAATGTTCCCATACTGGTTTCCCAGATTATTTTATATCATTGAAGTCCTCACCTACTTTTTTACATGTCCTTATAAATATGCTTGTTTTCTGCTTCTATCATATCTTATACATGCTGAGGGCAAAATCTGTGTTTAGCACCCTTGCCTGGATGGATCAGCACCTGGAAGAATGCTTTGGGCACAGGAGGTATAAGACAGACATTCGTGGAATCAATAAATTCATATGTGAGTGAATAAAGGCAATTTGAATAGGTACTTGATTTATCAGATGCTTCGCCAATTTGCAACGAGTCAGCCTCACCTCAGGAATATTAAAGTTTTGTGTTCCAGAACACCACATAACCCAGGTGTTCCATGTTAATTGACGAGGTATTAGAAATAATCTGGGAGCTGAGACATGAATTAAAAACAAGCAAAAACTCCAACACATCATTTTAAAAAAATCATTTGGTAGAGCGACACATAATTTATAGAAGGAGAAGAGAAATGAACTTCACTGACTTGGGCTTTCTTTTTTCTTTTGACTTGAGTTTTCTGGTACCATCCACGCTGTACCATTCACTTAGAAGCATTTTCTGAAAATGTCCATGAATGGAACCTTCCCTCGGGTGATGGTCTTACTGTGCTCTCTGCAAGCGGATGTAGCAGATGGAAGAGAATGAAACAGGGGTGCCCTTCGGCTCTGTGGGACTGTAACCGTTTCTCCCCTCAATTAGCATTCCAGATGTGAAAGGCCAGACGGCAGAATTCAAGTGAATCCTGTTCTTTAATCAGCCCTGCGTAGATGTGGCTGCTGGTTGGGGCTGGAATTCTATGCCTTCCCCATCCACTGCTCTCTCTTGTAAACCTCTTCTTTGTTTCACCACTGCTAAGATTTTCTTCTCTGCTACTTTATCTCCTTTTTATTCTCTGTCAGTAAGACGATTCCCCATATACCTCAGGGTGTAGTCATACTTCTGGATGTTCATTATCTCTAGATTCCCTCAGCTACAGATATTTATTTTCTGCAGCCCTCAGTCTGCAAACAAAACAATAAACTCTGCTGCTTGTTATAGCAGCAGAGCAAGCTAAACTGTTTTTCTCTTTCCAAGGCAGTTCAGAGACCTTGCGTCTGTATTGTTGTTGTTGTTTTTTTTTTATCCCTCTAGGTTTTCGGTTTCTCAAAAAGTGAAATTATATGCCAGGGACCATTTTTCATGCCTCCTCTCTCCTGAAATAATCTGGACCATTGGATTCTCTGATCTTCTTTCCTTAATCATTGTGACAAAACCACTTACAGATGAAGATTGCCTTTCTGGAAGTGGTAGGTTTTGAGGCAAAGATGCTTGAAAAGTAATGAGTGGGCTTTCAGAAAAGTGAGAATGTACTTGAATGTGTTCTCTTTTGAAAACCTCGCAGTCCTTTTCATAAAGAGTGAATTTAAGGACCTGTTCAAGTTCTTTGAAGTCAGATCAGATTATATCAGAGATTGAGGCTGCATGATTTACATTGTATTCCGTGGATATTTCAGAATACTCATCTCTACCCCTCCATTTTTATGTTTCTAGGATCACCATTGTTCCAAGTAACTGATCAATACCAAAGGGCCTAAGTTCAAAAAGCAACTTATATTTCTCTAGCAGTCCATGCTAAAATAACCAGAAGAAGGAAGAGTGCTAGAAACAACAGGTAGAAACAAGAGGGAAAGCAATTTCTGAGTAATCTCTTTTTTCTTTTTTGCATGTTATTGCTTAAAATATGCACCTCACTTTATTGAATAACATTTTGTCAGTGGTAATATTTACTGTAAGCACTTAATAGGTACAGTGAGATGTTCACCAAGAATGAGAAAATCACGTCAATAATTTCTCTTTCACAGTTGGTGTGTGTATTACTTCTGCTTGTTTTCTGGTGCGGGAGATATAAGCTCTACTGTAGTGGATGAACCAAATGAGCATTTCTTTTTTCTCACATAGTAAGTGGGCTAAAGAAGAAATCCAAGATGAAATGGTAGGTCCATGATGCTGGCATGGATCCAGGTTGCATTTGTATGTAGTTCTGCTTTGCTTTTCTCAATCATGTGGCCTCCACTCATGACCTCAGCATGACTGCAGAAGCCTATGATATGTGAATTCCAGGCAGGGAGAGGGGAAGGGCAGAGGCCACAAGGCAAGTGCCAGGCGGGTCTACCCCCGTTTATAGGAATGTAATAGCTTTCCATGCAGTAGATTCCCGCTTAAATTTTATAGATAACTCCGTCACAGGTCCACCCCTGCTACAGGGAAGTTTGGGGAGGTGAACCTTTTATCCGAGTAGATTGCTACATAGAAAAAACTCAGTGAAAAGATCCTTGCATACAGCTAACACTGCCTTCTTAACATATAAAATCGACATGTTGTTGGACAGGGCAGAAAAAAAAAAATGCCAACTCATTTCAGATTAGGTCCCTGATTTATTTTATTTAATAAAGAAAATGTCAGCAAGCAGAGGAAATATAGTAAAAGTATTGTTCATGAGAAATGTTGGCAGTTCCCATCCTAAATACTGCCTAGGAAAGGAAATCTGAATTAAAATTAGAGAGCTCCATGCATTTATATGAAGATGATGCCGTGTGTGTGTGTGTGTGTGTGTGTGTGTGTGTGTGTGTGTGTGTGTTGGGGGAAGGGAACCAAGAGAATATACAGTTCTTCTTAAAGCAGCATTGATACTGATTTCCTGGATCCATTATCTATTGGCTGTATGATATTAACCTAGTTACTTAACCACATTTTGCCTTGGTTTCCTCATTTGTAAAATGGAGATTATAATAATACCTACCAGTAGAGATTCTCTCCTTGACCAAACTTTAGTGGAACTCCTCTGAGCCCTCTGCCTGACCTTGAGCTTATGTCTCTACCCTTGACAAGAATCCTGCTAAGTCTAAGTTTAGCCAGAATCTCCCATGCTTGGTACATGATCTCCATTGATATCTGACCAAATTCTTCATCCCCAGGTAATATCTTATTATCTTAGCACCCTGGCTTGCCTTTACCTGTCAGGTTACTTAGCAAGAATTACCCTACACCCTTAGTAATTTTCCGTCTGCCAACTATGCCTCCCCACTCTGGTCCCTGGCTATAAATCCCCATTTTTCCTTGTATTCAAAACTGAACCTAATCTCTCTCCCCTGCTGCAAAACCACAGTGCACTAGTTCCCCCCCAAAAAAGTCTGCCTTATCCTTTTAACAAGTATCATGAATAATTTTTTCTTTAACACTACCTCATGGGATGGTTGTGATAAGCAAATTAATATTTGCAAAACATTTAATTGCAATGTCTTTTACATAAATGGTTATTTTTTTAATTTTTTATTGTTACGTTAATCACCATACATTACATCATTAGTTTTTGATGTAGTGTTCCATGATTCATTGTTTGTGTATAACACCCATCCACGTAGAACATGCCCTCTTTAATACCCATCACCAGGCTAACCCATCCTCCCACCCCCCTCCCCTCTAGAACCCTCAGTTTGTTTTTCAGAGTCCATCGTCTCTCATGGTTCGTCTCCCCCTCCAATTTCCCCCCCTTCATTCTTCCCTTCCTGCTATCTTCTTTTTCTTCTTCTTTTTTTTTAACATATATTGTATTATTTGTTTCAGAGGTACAGATCTGTGATTCAACAGTCTTGCACAATTCACAGCGCTCACCATAGCACATACCCTCCCCAATGTCCATCACCCAGCCACCCCATCCCTCCCACCCCCCACCACTCCAGCAACCCTGTTTGTTTCCTGAGATTAAGAATTCCTCATATCAGTGAGGTCATATGATACATGTCTTTCTCTGATTGACTTATTTAGTAGAACAGTCTGTAGTGTGGAAGGAATTCATCATGTCTTTGTCAGGCACCAGGTTAGATCTTCATCAGATTTAGTATGTCCTATTCACTGTAGTAGTCCCAGTCTCTGGCATATTGTGGGAGTTCAGTCAATGCTTATGGAATTAACAAGTGAATCTCAGCTGATGCTAAAGCATTTTTGGTTCAGCTAGAACTACTTGTTTGTTGCATTTTTTATCAACAGTATTATAATCTCTATGTAATACGTTGAAGGACTCAACAAATGGACTTTGAATAATTCCAGTCTATATGAGAATAGTTTTTCATGGCATATTCTTCAAATGGCTTCTGATTATGACTTGATTTTCCATGGAGCTTGATTGTTATGTGACAGCAAAGGAAACATATTATCTTGCCAACCCAAGCATTCATCATTCCTTTGACAGTTGGACTTTTCTCTCAAATTAATAAATTGACATTATATTGTTTTGGCGGGCGTGGGGGCGGGGCAGGGAATTTAACAGTGTTCAGTTTGTCTCAGGGCCTGATCAGTTTTGGAAGCAAGAAAAACAGATCTCTGGGGAAATTGTGGTGAGAATGTCTGGACAGTCCTTTTATTTTATTTATTTATTTATTTTTTTTTATTTAATTTTTTTATTGTTATGTTAATCCCCATACATTACATCATTAGTTTTAGATATAGTGTTCCATGATTTATTGTTTGTGCATAACACCCAGTGCTCCATGCAGAACGTGCCCTCCTCAATACCCATCACCAGGCTAACCCATCCTCCCAACCCCCTCCCCTCTAGAACCCTCAGTTTGTTTTTCAGAGTCCATTGTCTCTCATGGTTCTTCTCCCCCTCCGATTTCCCCCCCTTCATTCTTCCCCTGCTGCTACATTCTTCTTCTTCTTTTTTTCTTTCTTAACATATATTGCATTATTTGTTTCAGAGGTACAGATCTGAGATTCAACAGTCTTGCACAATTCACAGCGCTTACCAGAACACATACCCTCCCCAGTGTCCATCACCCAGTCACCCCATCCCTCCCACCCCACCCCCCACTCCAGCAACCCTCAGTTTGTTTCCTGAGATTAAGAATTCCTCATATCAGTGAGGTCATATGATACATGTCTTTCTCTGTTTGACTTATTTCGCTCAGCATAATACCCTCCAGTTCCATCCACGTCGTTGCAAATGGCAAGATCTTATTCCTTTTGATGGCTGCATAATATTCCATTGTATATATATACCACATCTTCTTTATCCATTCATCTGTTGATGGACATCTTGGCTCTTTCCACAGTTTGGCTATTGTGGACATTGCTGCTATAAACATCGGGGTGCACGTAGCCTTTCGGGTCCCTACTTTTGTATCTTTGGGGTAAATACCCAGGAGTGCAATTGCTGGATCATATGGTAGCTCTATTTTCAACTTTTTGAGGAACCTCCATACTGTTTTCCAGAGTGGCTGCACCAGCTTGCATTCCCACCAACAGTGTAGGAGGGTTCCCCTTTCTCCACATCCCCGCCAACATCTGTCATTTCCTGACTTGTTAATTTTAGCCATTCTGACTGGTGTGAGGTGGTATCTCATTGAGGTTTTGATTTGGATTTCCCTGATGCCGAGCGATATTGAACACTTTTTCATGTGTCTGTTGGCCGTTTGGATGTCTTCTTTGGAAAAATGTCTGTTCACGTCTTCTGCCCATTTCTTGATTGGATTCTTTGTTCTTTTGGTGTTGAGTTTGATGAGTTCTTTATAGATTTTGGATACTAGCCCTTTATCTGATATGTCATTTGCAAATATCTTCTCCCATTCTGTCAGTTGTCTTTTGGTTTTGTTGACTGTTTCCTTTGCTGTGCAAAAGCTTTTTATCTTGATGAAGTCCCAATAGTTCATTTTTGCCCTTGCTTCCCTTGCCTTTGGCAACGTTTCTAGGAAGAAGTTGCTGCGGCTGAGGTCGATGAGGTTGCTGCCTGTGTTCTCCTTTAGGATTTTGATGGACTCCTGTCTCACATTGAGGTCTTTCAACCATTTGGAGTCTATTTTTGTGTGTGGTGTAAGGAAATGGTCCAGTTTCATTCTTCTGCATGTGGCTGTCCAATTTTCCCAACACCATTTGTTGAAGAGACTGTCTTTTTTCCATTGGACATTCTTTCCTGCTTTGTCAAAGATTAGTTGACCATAGAGTTGAGGGTCCATTTCTGGGCTCTCTATTCTGTTCCATTGATCTATGTGTCTGTTTTTGTGCCAGTACCATACTGTCTTGATGATGACAGCTTTGTAGTAGAGCTGGAAGTCTGGAATTGTGATGCCGCCAGCTTTGCTTTTCTTTTTCAACATTCCTCTGGCTATGCGGGGTCTTTTCTGGTTCCATACAAATTTTAGGATTATTTGTTCCATTTCTTTGAAGAAAGTGGATGGTATTTTGATGGGGATTGCATTGAATGTGTAGATTGCTCTAGGTAGGATTGACATCTTCACAATATTTGTTCTTCCAATCCATGAGCATGGAACGTTTTTCCATTTCTTTCTGTCTTCCTCAATTTCTTTCATGAGTATTTTATAGTTTTCTGAGTACAGATCCTTTGCCTCTTTGGTTAGATTTATTCCTAGGTATCTTATGGTTTTGGGTGCAATTGTAAATGGGATCGATTCCTTAATTTCTCTTTCTTCTGACTTGTTGTTGGTGTATAGGAATGCCACTGACTTCTGTGCATTGATTTTATATCCTGCCACTTGACTGAATTCCTGTATGAGTTCTAGCAGTTTTGGGGTGGAGTCTTTGGGATTTTCCACATAAAGTATCATATCATCTGCAAAGAGTGAGAGTTTGACTTCTTCTTTGCCAATTTGGATGCCTTTGATTTCTTTTTGTTGTCTGATTGCTGTGGCTAGGACTTCCAATACTATGTTGAATAGCAGTGGTGATAGTGGACATCCCTGCCGCGTTCCTGACCTCAGGGGGAAAGCTCTCAGTTTTTCCCCATTGAGAATGATATTCGCTGTAGGTTTTTCATAGATGGCTTTTATGATATTGAGGTATGTACCCTCTATGCCTATACTCTGAAGAGTTTTGATCAAGAAAGGATGCTGTACTTTGTCAAATGCTTTTTCTGCATCTGTTGAGAGGATCATATGATTCTTGTTCTTTCTTTTGTTAATGTATTGTATCACGTTGATTGATTTGCGGATGTTGAACCAACCTTGCAGCCCAGGGATAAATCCCACTTGGTCGTGGTGAATAATCCTTTTAATGTACTGTTGGATCCTATTGGCTAGTATTTTGGTGAGAATTTTTGCATCCATGTTCATCAGGGATATTGGTCTGTAATTCTCCTTTTTGATGGGGTCTTTGTCTGGTTTTGGGATCAAGGTAATGCTGGCCTCATAAAATGAGTTTGGAAGTTTTCCTTCCATTTCTATTTTTTGGAACAGTTTCAGAAGGATAGGTATTAATTCTTCTTTAAATGTTTGGTAAAATTCCCCTGGGAAGCCATCTGGCCCTGGGCTTTTGTGTTTTGGGAGATTTTTGATGACTGCTTCTATTTCCTTAGTGGTTATAGGTCTGTTCAGGTTTTCTATTTCTTCCTGGTTCAGTTTTGGTAGTTGATACATCTCTAGGAATGCATCCATTACTTCCAGGTTATCTAATTTGCTGGCATAGAGTTGCTCATAATATGTTCTTATAATTGTTTGTATTTCTTTGGTGTTGGTTGTGATTTCTCCTCTTTCATTCATGATTTTGTTGATTTGGGTCATTTCTCTTTTCTTTTTGATAAGTCTGGCCAGGGGCTTATCAATCTTGTTAATTCTTTCAAAGAACCAGCTCCTAGTTTCGTTGATCTGTTCTACTCTTATTTTGGTTTCTATTTCATTGATTTCTGCTCTGATCTTTATTATTTCTCTTCTCCTGCTGGGTTTAGGCTTTATTTGCTGTTCTTTCTCCAGCTCCTTTAGGTGTAGGGTTAGGTTGTGTACTTGAGACCTTTCTTGTTTCTTGAGAAAGGCTTGTATTGCTATATACTTTCCTCTTAGGACTGCCTTTGCTGTATCCCAAAGATTTTGAATAGTTGTGTTTTCATTTTCATTGGTTTCCATGAATTTTTTTAATTCTTCTTTAATTTCCTGGTTGACCCATTCATTCTTCAGTAGGATGCTCTTTAGCCTCCATGTATTTGAGTTCTTTCCGACTTTCCTCTTGTGATTGAGTTCTAGTTTCAAAGCATTGTGGTCTGAAAATAGGCAGGGGATGATCCCAATCTTCTGGTACCGGTTGAGACCTGATTTATGACCAAGGATGTGATCTATTCTGGAGAATGTTCCATGGGCACTAGAGAAGAATGTGTATTCCGTTGCTTTGGGATGGAATGTTCTGAATATGTCTGTGAAGTCCATTTGGTCCAGTGTGTCATTTAAAGTCTTTATTTCCTTGTTGATCTTTTGCTTAGACGATCTGTCCATTTCAGTGAGGGGGGTGTTAAAGTCCCCCACTATTATTGTATTGTTGTCGATGTGTTTCTTTGCTTTTGTTATTAATTGCCTTATATAATTGGCTGCTCCCATGTTAGGGGCATAGATATTTACAATTGTTAGATCTTCTTGTTGGATAGACCCTTTAAGTATGATATAGTGTCCTTCCTCATCTCTTATTACAGTCTTTGGTTTAAAATCTAATTTGTCTGATATAAGGATTGCCACCCCAGCTTTCTTTTGGTGTCCATTAGCATGGTAAATGGTTTTCCACCCCCTCACCTTCAATCTGGGGGTGTCTTTGGGTCTAAAATGAGTCTCTTGCAGACAGCATATCGATGGGTCTTGTTTTTTAATCCAATCTGGATAGCCTGTGTCTTTTGATTGGGGCATTTAGCGCATTTACATTCAGGGTAACTATTGAAAGATAGGAATTCAGTGCCATTGTATTGCCTGTAAAGTGACTGTTACTGTATATTGTTTGTGTTCCTTTCTGGTCTATGTTGCTTTTAGGCTCTCTCTTTGCTTAGAGGACCCCTTTCAATATTTGTTGTAGGGCTGGTTTCGTGTTTGCAAATTCCTTTAGTTTTTGTTTGTTCTGGAAGCTTTTTATCTCTCCTTCTATTTTCAATGACAGCCTAGCTGGATATAGTATTCTTGGCTGCATATTTTTCTCATTTAGTGCTCTGAATATGTCCTGCCAGTCCTTTCTGGCCTGCCAGGTCTCTGTGGATAAGTCTGTTGTCCATCTAATGTTTCTACCATTGTAGGTTACATATCTCTTCTCCCGAGCTGCTTTCAGGATTTTCTCTTTGTCTCTGAGACTCGTAAGTTTTACTATTAGATGTCGGGGTGTTGACCTATTTTTATTGATTTTGAGAGGGGTTCTCTGTGCTTCCTGGATTTTGATGCCTGTTTCCTTCCCCAAATTAGGGAAGTTCTCTGCTATAATTTGCTCCATTATACCTTCTGCCCCTCTCTCTCTTTCTTCTTCTTCTGGGATCCCAATTATTCTAATGTTGTTTCATCTTATGGTATCGTTTATCTCTCGAATTCTGCCCTCGTGATCCAGTAGTTGTTGATCTCTCTTTTTCTCAGCTTCTTTATTTTCCATCATTTGGTCTTCTATCTCACTGATTCTTTCTTCTGCCTCATTTATCCTAGCAGTTAGCGCCCCCATATTTGATTGCACCTCATTGATAGCCTTTTTGATTTCTACTTGGTTCGATTTTAGTTCTTTTACTTCTCCAGAAAGGGTTTCTCTAATAACTTCCATGTTTTTTTCAAGCCCAGCTAGTATCTTTAAAGTGATGATTCTGAACTCTAGATCTGACATCGTACTAATGTCCGTATTGAGTAGGTCCCTGGCAGTCGGTACTACCTCTTGTTCTTTTTGTTGAGGTGATTTTTTCCGTCTTGTCATTTTGTGCAGAGGAGAATAGATTAATGAGAGAACAAAATGCTAGCAGGGTAACAACGTCCCCAGAAAATATACTCTAAACAAATCAGAAAAGACCTGAAGCAGTGGGAAAAGAAAGGGAAAGAGAGAAAAAAGAAAAGGAAAGAAAAAAAGAAAAAAGAAAAAGATAAAGATAAAAACAAACAAAAGCAGAACAAAACAAAACAAAACAAAAACAGAATGTGATCAAATATGATCAGGCTGGATTATAGATCAGTGCCACACACTAGATTTTGGGTGTATTTTGGTCTGTTAAAAGAAAGTCCCTCCCAAAATTTTAAAGAAAGAAAAACTTATATATGTACAAAAATAAGGGTTGATACGATGAAGGGATGGAATATGACTGTAAAGATGGAAATTATAAAAAATTTTAAAAAAGGATTTGATAAGTTGTTTGAAAAAAGAAAGAAGAGGATTAAAAAAAAAAAAAGAAAGAAAAAAGGGAGAGGATGTGATCAGGCAGGGGAGTAGAAAAAAACCATACACTAGAGATTTAGAGTATATTTTGATCTGTTAGAAGAAACTATCTCAAGATTTTAAAGAGAGAACAACTTATATATATATGCCAAAAATACGGGTAACTACTATGAAGGGATAGAATATGACTTTAAAAATGAAAAATAAAAATGTTTTTTTTTTTAAAAAAGGGATTGATAAGATGTTGGTTGAAAAAGGGAAAAAGAAAAATTCAAAAAAAAAAAAAGTTAAAAAAAAATTAACTTTGAAAGGCTAAAGAATCATGGTAAAAAGCCACGGATTCTATGTGCAGTATTCCCCTAGCGCTGGAGTTCTGCCATTCTCATTGATCGGTAAACTTGGTCTTGGCTGGCTGTTCTCGCTGATCTTCTGGGGGAGGGGCCTGTTGCCGTGGTTCCCAAATGTCTTTGCTGGAGGCAGAATTGCCCCGCCCTTGCCGGTCCGGGCTAAGTAATCTGCTCGGGTTTGCTCTCCGGAGCTTTTGTTCCCTGCAAGCTCTCCGTACAGCTTTGGAGGCGGAGAGTGAAAATGGCGGCCTCCCAGTCTCCGCCCCGGCGGAGCCGAGAACTCGGGGTCCCGCTCCTCAGCGAGCCCCCAGAGAAAAGCGGTCAGTCACTCCCGTGTCCCCGGTCTCCGGCCACACTCCGTGCTCACCCGGCCTGTGACCGCGCCTTTCTATCTGGCACCCGACCCCGGGTGGAGTCTCCAAACCCAGCAGATCCCCGCGGTGCGCTCCCGCACCTCTCCTCCCGGGGAAAGAAGGTGAGTGTCCCCGGATCTGCCGCTTGTTGGGTCCCTGCTGGAGGAGCAGTGGCCCGACTGTGCCGCGGATCACGGTCTATGACAACCCCGAGCTGAGAGCCCGCGCCTGGGCTCCGTCTCTGCAGCCGGCTTCCCCGCTCCGATACCTGGGAGCTCTGCCGCACTCAGGCACCCCCGGTCTTTCTGTGACCCCGAGGGTCCTGAGACCACACTGTCCCGCGAGGGTTCCACCCCCCCACTTCGCCACCAGAGTGACGTCCCTCAGCGGAGCAGACTCTAAAAGTTCCGATTTTGTGCTCCGCGGCTCTATCACTTGCCAGAAGCGGCCGACGGAGGCCCCTCCCCCGCCGTCTATCCTCCCGAATATTGCCTCGGATTCACTTCTCCGCACGTCCTACCTTCCAGAAAGTGGTCGCTTTTCTGTTCAGAGAGTTGTTGCTATTCTTTTCTTCGATCTCCTGTTGAGTTTGTAGGTGTTCAGAATGGTTTGATCCCTATCCAGCTGAATTCCTGAGACCAGACGAAATCCAGGTCTCCTACTCCTCCGCCATCTTGCTCCGCCCCCTGGACAGTCCTTTTAAATGATTAGGCTAAACTCATTTTAATTTTCTGTTTTCATCTCTTCTCAGCTGATTTACAAATTAAGGAAGTAATTTACTTGGAATAATTCTGTTTACAATCTAATCCCGGTCCCACAATTTATTAGTTGTAGCATTTGGGCAAATTATTTAAGCTCTCAGTAGGTCAGTTTCCTTGACCATAAAATAGGCTTTATAATAGTGTCTGCTCTCTAATAGGGTTACATGTAGGTTAAATGAAACAGTCCTCTGTAATATTAGAATAGTTCCTGACTTGTAATAATTGCTTAGGAAAAAAGAAATAGTATCCACATTTGCCAGTTAATTCATCATTTGAAACAATTGTTTCTATTGTGCAGCCACAGGTGGGTAAACAAATCGTCAGTTCGGTAAGAAAAATGATCCATCACTCTAAGTATTTGGTTTTTTTGTTTGTTTGTTTAAGATCAAAGGTGGAGTTTTGACTGAATTTTTCCCATCAATTATTGTAAAACCATAAATAGAGAAACTGCATTTTAGGTTAGGCCAAGGGACTGTTACTAAGTTTGTTCAAGACGTCATTTTAGCTACACTGTAGTTAGTATCTTATAGCTAGGTGGGACGCTAGCTAGCTAGATGGGATCCTACATGCTATGGGATATATGCTATGGCCATACCATCTGCACTATATATACTACACGGCGACCCTCAAACCACATGGTTTGAACTGTATAGGTCCACTTATGTGCGGATTTTTTTTCAATAAATACAGAAATAAATGTATTTCCTCTTCCTTACGATTTTCTTAATAACGTTTTTTTCTAGCTTACTTTAAGAATACAGTATAGAATAGTACTGATCTAATGTTTATGTTATCAGTAAAGCTTCCGGTCAACAGTAGACTATTAGTAGTTAAGTTTTGGAGCAGTCAAAAGTTAAATGCAGATTTTCGGCTCTGTGGAAGGTTGGTGCCTCTAAACCCCTTGTTGTTCAAGGGTCAACTGTGTATGATATACTGTAGTTATACTTTGGTTTGTGTAGTGGTTATCGATCACTTCCTAGGTATTTTGCAGATGATACTGCATTCCATATATTTATTTATTTATTTATTATTATTATTATTTTAGATTTTATTTATTTGGCAGAGAGAGAGTGCAGGCAGGGTGAGCGGGAGATGGAGAAGCAGGCTCCCCGCCAAGCAGAGGGCCCCACGTGGGGCTCGATGTCAGGACCCCGGGACCACGACCTGAGCCAAAGTCAGATACTTAATCGACTGAGCCACCCAGGAGCCCCTGCATTCCATATATTTAAAAAAAAAATATTTAAATTCAATTGAATTAACATATATTGCATTATTAGTTTCAGAGGTAGAATTTAGAGATTCATCAGTTGTATATGACACCCAGTGCTCATTCCATCAAGTGCCCTCCTTAATGCCCATCACCCATTACCTCATCCCCTGAGCTCCCTCCCCTCCAGCAACTCTGTTTCCTAGAGTTAAGAGACTCTTATGGTTTGATTCCCTCTCTGTTTTCATCTTATTTTATTTTTCTTTCCCTTCCCCTACATTCATCTGATTTGTTTCTTAATTTCCACATATGAGTGAAATCATATGGTATTTGTCTTTCTCTGACTCATTGTTTCGCTTAGCATAATACTCTCTAGTTCCATCCACGTCATTGCAAATCGCAATATTTCTCCTGCATTCCATATTAATCTGCAATTCATTCTTTTTAAAATTGCCATGTTTCAGGCCTTGTGTGGTAAAATGTATCATTGTACAATTTTTAAAAGGGGGTTTCTAAAAGAAATTAGTAATGAAATAAGATAAATAACTAAAAGTAAATTTTAATCAACTTTCCAATGCAGTAGTTTTTATATTCCTGGAATGTACTAAAACTTTTCAGTTTCACTTGAAATGTTATCTTTCTTTATTCCATTTCCTTAGTAATATTAGTAGAGACTGCTGAAAGTTATAAAACTGTAAGCATTTTTCTAAGTTCTAAGAACCATACATTTAAATTAATTCATATTTGTCTTTATTTCCCTCCTAATTTAAGTAATTCAGTGATGTTTTAGTGTATATATTTTAAAGTACTATTTGTGGGCGCCTGGGTGGCTCAGATGGTTAAGCGTCTGCCTTCAGCTCAGGTCATGATCCCAGGGTCCTGGGATCGAGTTCCGCATCGGGCTCCCTACTCCTTGGGAGCCTGCTTCTCCCTCTGCCTCTCTCTCTCTGTCTCTCATGAATAAATAAATAAAATCTTAAAAAAAAAAAATAAAGTACTATTTGCATTCTTTCCTATATGTTTTCTTAATGAAATTCATTGTTGGTTTTCTACTGGGCTGTGGACATTAGGAAATCAGAAACTTTTTGTTATATTCCAAGCACCCAGTATTCATTCCCTGAGCAGCAAGTAGCACAGATGTTACGTTTACTGACTGAATGAAAATGTGTATAGAAAACTGAAAAAAATATATATGAAAAGGTAAAATGAGAAATCATTGTTGATAGCAACCTGCTAACAATTTAGTATACTTTCCTGTCATTTTTTTTTTTTTATTGTGGGTGTACTTTTAGACTTTAGGTGAGATTAGTTCCTTATATATAAAAGTATAAGCAGTTTACTTCTAAGCAAAGTTTTTTAAAAAATAACTTTTGAGGTTATTACTTAAAAAAATCATTTGATAATGAGACTTTTTTTCCTCCCACTGAGTTCATGTTCCTACAGGTGCTTTAAATCTGGGGTCATTACACCAGGGCTGTCTCAGGGGCTGTGGAAGCTCAGAATCTGAGTGTGTATGGTAGCAACATCTTTAAAGAAGACTGTGGTTTGCAGAAGAGTCAATTTGGGCAGGCAGAAGGGATCATATAATGTGTCATGAGCTTTTAGATGAACTCTGTGCCACACTAAGTTGGCAACAGCTCTGAGTTGGAAAGCAGACTCAAATATCCCTTATTTGTCATTCTGGAGTACAAAAGGTTCTGAACATGAAACTTTTGTTTTTGGTAAAATTCTATGCCAAAATTCATGTGGTGGTAAAACATAACCTAAACCGAGTTGAGGCAAGAGTAACCCTCATTCATACATTCGGCTGTAGAAATAGTAAGATGATTGGTTACCGGGTAACTATATTCCCCTTCTAGAATTGAAAAGTTCTCAACACAGAATCAAATTCTGCCCTTTGGGTTTCAGATAAAGGATTGTAGACTTGTGTTTGCTTGGAAAACACTTAAATTTTTAATAAGGAGACAGTATGGCGTGGTTGTTAAGAGTTGAGCTTTAAAGAGAAAAAGCCTACTTTACCATTTACTCGGTATGACCCCTTGAGAAAGCTACTGATTCTCTTTATGCTTCAAATTCCTCCTCTTAAAATGAAGTATCTAATTTTCATTCATACAGGGTTATTGTATGAATATATATATAGTGCTTAACATGTTACATTAGCAAGTCTTCTACAACCATTGGCAACATGCATACTTCCAAATATCTAGTGTTTTACAAATTTGTTGAATACAAAATGAGAAGGGGGCAGTCAAGACTAATGCTTAAGATGGGCTTTGCTCATCAAATAGTCAATAACATTTGACAGGGGAACACTTCATCTCAAAAGGTAGATGTTTAAAAGACAAACCCTAGGACAATACCACTTTGCCTCACTGAACAAATATTGAATCTCCAGGTCAGCAAATATCCAGGGATTATCCCCAAATAATTATTCTGATAATTGGGACTTTATGAACTGATGTTCAGCTTAACTGAGTGTAATAATTTATTAATAACTATTTGAAGAGAAAAAAAGCAAGGCAATGTAGGATAACATTTTATAATGTATCCAAATACACTCGTTTCTTATTAAACATGCAACACCAAATGTTCTTTGTTAAAATAAAATATTTCATTCAACATCGTAGTGTATAAATTATTGATGGGATCATTTGAACAGTTTCCTAGTGGAATTCTAGTCTGGTTTTCATTTTTAGGGCATAGTATCCTTCTTTAAAATACCATCCGCAGGTAGTCAGTTTCTCATCTAACTATTGGCTTTTTATGTCTCTTACGCGGAACTGACATCATTCTCTGTTTCCCAAGTACTGAGAATAAATGGGCTGCAATGTTTCTTCATTGATGATTCAAGATGATTCTTCTGAGGAAAAACAATTTTAGAGGCTAATTTTCTAAATGTACTTTTTTAACATCCACTTTCCATTATTTTTAGTGTTCAAATTCTTAAATATATATTCTTTGAAAATAAGTGAGGTATTTGAAACGTCGGTTTGTTACTCATTTTAAAAAAACTAAAGAACATTGTTTCTCTAGAGACTATCATAAATTGGGCTTGAAATACATATTTTTTTATTGGTCAGGTTTCATTCGTGAGAGGTATTTTTCCACTTCAGGATCATTTTCTTTTATAAGAGAAATGTTTTGTTTTGTTTTTTCACTTCATACAAACCTTTTTTTCAAAGGATGACCTAATGAATAGTAAAAAGATGCGTGGTGTGAAAAAGTTCAGGTTTGTTTTTTTTTTAAAGATTTTATTTATTTATTTGACAGAGAGAGACACAGCGAGAGAGGGAACACAAGCAGGGGGAGTGGGAGAGGGAGAAGCAGGCTTCCTGCTGAGCGGGGAGCCCAATGCGGGGCTCGATCCCAGGACCCTGGGATCATGACCTGAGCTGAAGGCAGACGCTTAACGACTGAGCCACCCAGGCGCCCCAAAAGTTCAGGTTTTAATAAGAATGTCTCAGTGGTACTTCAATTATAACAAAAATATCTGTGCTCACTAGACTGGCTTCATAGTGTCCCACATAGTCATCATTAATGATGCTCCTTATGGTTCACTTAAGAAGACTGACATTTAAACTGGGTGAAACCTCCTGTTAACTGGTAGGACAATGATATTATGACAGACTTAGGGATTTGTGTATATAACTAGTAGTGCCCCATATTTCATAATGAGGCTTAGAATGGGTACTTGGTTATGGTTCTCTTTCTGACTGCTTCCCTTATAACTGTACGTCGTGTTTACTTCATCTTTGTGATCCTGAGCCAAGTATATGACAAATACACATCTATAGTTCAGTTTGTCTTTTCCAAATGTTATTTTCTCATATATATAAATTATATATACATCAATGAAAAATACTTGTGAATTTCATAAAAATTTAACATGTTTGTCCTTCAAAAGACAAAAACCGAGAAAGTGAAGTAAAACAAATCACAGACTAGAAGAAAATATTTGCAAATCAAGTAAGTAAGGGACTTGCATCCAGAATATGCAAAGAACACTTGCAACTCAGTAATAGGAAGACAGGTGACCCATTTAAAAGGTGGGCAAATGATTTGACTAGGTATTTCTCCAAAGAAGATGTCTGAATGACCAGTCAGCATGTGACAATGTGTTCAACTTCATTGATCATTAGGAAAATATAGATTAAAACCACGGTGAGATGCTGCTTTACACTCACCAGAACAGCTAAAATCAAAAGACAGGCAATACAAAGATTTGGTGAGAATTCAGTGACATTGAAACCCTAATACACTTCTGGTGGGAATATAAAATGGTACTGTTCACTTTTGAGAACAGTTTGCTCAAAATGTTAAAAATAGGATTATATATGACCCCATAATTCTGCTCTTGGGTATACACCCAAAAGAATTAAAAAAATATGCCCCCACAGACTTTAACACAGATTTTTTTAGCAGCATTGTTTATAATAGCCACAAAGGGGAAAAGAAGATACGTAGATGGAAAGTAAGCATATGAAGAGATGTGCAACATTAGCTCTCAGGGAAATGCAAATTAGAACCACAATGAGATAGTACTATATGTCTACTAGAATAGCTACAATTGGAAAAACAATCATGGCAATCCCATATACTGGTAAGGATGGGGAGAATCTGGATTATTCATACATTGCTGAGAAAAATATAAAATGGTACAGCCACTCTGGAAAACAGTGTGGCAGTTTCTTAAAAAAGTAAACATGTGATCATACTATGACCCAGCAAATACCTTCCTGGGCATTTATCTAAAGTAAATGAAGACCTATGTTCAGTTAAAAAATTGTGCATTTATGTTTATAGCAGCTTTATGCATAGCAGCACCAAACTGGAAAAAAAGACAACCCAGGGGCGCCTGGGTGGCTCAGTCATTAAGCGTCTGCCTTCGGCTCACGTCATGATCCCAGGGTCCTGGGATCGAGCCCCACATCGGGCTCCCTGCTCGGCGGGAAGGCTGCTTCTCCCTCTCCCACTCCCCCTGCTTGTGTTCCCTCTCTCGCCGTGTCTCTCTCTGTCAAATAAATAAAATCTTAAAAAAAAAAAAAAGACAACCCAAATGTTTAGCAACCTTAAGCAAACTAATATACCATACCATAGAATACTACTCAACAATAAAAAGTCACAAACTATTGATATCCACCACAACCCAGATGAATCTCCAGGGAATTTTGCTGAGTGTGAAAAGCCAATCCTGAAAGCACGCAGACTGTAGGACTCTCTCAGAGGAGAGCAAAATCCCATTGCAACTGGGATAGAGAGAGAGAACAAGACGAACTGGAGTGGTGGGCGGGTACCGTACCATGCAGGGCCTCAGGGCTATGCTGAGTATTTTTTATATTTTAAACTTTAATACCAATGCAGTGGGAAAGACTTCCAAGTTTTTAAATAGAGGAAAGATATGACCGAAAGTGTGTTGTAGAAAGATCACTCAGACTGTCTCAGGAATAGATGGGAGATAGGACCAGAGTCTTGTTTTTATATCTAAGCCTTGTATCTATTTGCAGTTTATTTTTGGTACATGGTATATTGTAGATACCCCGTTCTTTTACTTTACAGATGATTAATTTTCTTGGCATCATTTAACTTAAAAAACAGCCTTTAAAATTACAAAATAATATACATTTATTCCTTCAAAAATTATATATTAAGTGTCTATGACATTTCAGGGGTCACTCTAGAGAATGGGATACAGACAAAAATTCCTGCCCTTGTGGAGCCACATCCTATAATATTTATTTGAGAGTAATCAGACAATACAGATAAGCATTTTGAATTTTCTTCCAGGTTTCATCAATGTAGGCAATTGTATGTATTTATGAATGTATTTATATAGGTTTTTTTTAAAAGCCTATAATCCCACAATGCAGAGAAAAAAACTATTATTAAAAACTGTGATGTATGTCTTTATAAACACAAATGCAACTTAAATTTTTCCCTTGAAAGGGTGTGATATGTTTTCTCCTTTTTGTAACCTTAATGTATTTATTCACTCAATACATTTTAAATGTCTTGCCAGATTATTAACTGTTCTTGTACAATATAATTTTTATTTGCTCTATAGTTCTATTGTATTACTATACTGTAAATTATTTAACCAATCCCAGAGTCTATTCTAAAATGGAGCAATTGAGTTGAAGGAGGTTAATTGTTCTGCATAATGAAGGAACTCAGTATGTTTTCCCCTGGTGGTCCTAGAGTAGAAAGTGTGGGCTAGTTCATTGAAAGCCAATTCACTGAACGGTCTATTTACCAGAAGTGGAGGTCTGTAGATGTGAATATAAAAACAAATGAGAGGAGTAACTTGGTATAGAAGAAGCTCATTCTAGAAATGTAATGGTGTGGTGATTCAAGAAGAGAGACAGCCAGTAGGGGTCTGCAATGTGGACCAATAGAGTTTAACATATATGGTAGCTGATGTTTAATTTTAAGCTGTTTTGTCCCCCCCCCCAAATTCTCCAAACTAGTGAATGGAAATGACATTTTTATGAAGAAATGTGAACCAGAGGCTCAAGAAATATAATTTTAGCACGACACAAAATGACGTGACAAGAACGTTAAGCAAAATTTATACTTTGGGTTTTGAAGCACAGGCTTAATTATTCTCAAATAATTAGTAGAAATGGTACTGCACAATAAAAAAAAAAAAATGCATTACATTATCTGTTTAGGGACAATGTACCAGAGCAGTGAGATGCTTGAGTCTCACGTCACAAGTGGCTGTGTTCGAATTTTGGTTCAGCCACTTGCTCGCTGGGTAACTTGGTGCATGTCTCTTTCCAAGAATGCTTCCTTGCACGTGAGCCTGGAGTTACTCTGAATATCTAGCACATAAGCTGTGATGAGGATTAAATGAATGCATGCATATTAAGTACTTGGCACAGTGCCTGTCATATCAGCTAAAAGGTATTGAGGTTATATGATGATGATGATGGAGATGATGATGAAGCACATGTTCAAAGCTTTTGATACAGTTTGCCAAATTGCTCTTTGTAAAGCTCTAAAGTTCAAATCAAATTATATTTCCACCATGGCATTTGAGTGATCATTCTCCCCCTTCATCCTGGAAATTATAGTTTGTAAATCATCAATAATTTGGATTTCAAATCAGGTGTCTACGCAGAGACTATTTATTGAACACCTTGTCTGTGCTGATCACTTGGTTTGGCACTGAGGACACACAGCACATTAGACAGACCCAGGCCCTGTTCTCATGGAGCTTGTATGCTGGGAATATTCCTTTTTTGCTCATCGATTTATAAGGATGCCAAGCCCCTTTCTGCAAACACATAACCCTGTCTTGTGGTAGACCTTTAATTTTATTTATGGAGCATATGCTGACCAGAGTTCTTAGATTTCATCTAACTTTCTGCCCATGGCAATACTTCGCTGGTAGAGGAAGTCTTGTGGTCTTTCCTTTCTGCTCACTGAAGCTGTCTTCTTTGGAGGAAAGATGACATCTACTTGAGTGGGTCTTTTCACCAAGTTATATAAAGATGCCTTCTCAGCCAATAAAATTTACACTGACAGGGATAGGAAGAAATACAGTTGTGCTCTTCATGTTAAGCTGAGATTTATTTACGAAGTACCCTGCTAAACATTGGGGATCCAGTCATGGTTAGATTTCCTTTTAGTCTAAGAAAGCTCAAAACCTTCCTAAACAACCTGTCCCCAGAGAGCATCCTATTAAAAATCTATTACAGAATTTGGGCGGTCGTTCCAGCCAACCTCCTCTTCAGAGACATCATTAATTTCTTCCTTCTGCCATGTGACACAGTTGTGCACTGCATTGGCTTTACCATCTTACATATGGCTCAGGCATGTGGCTGTGAGTTCTCTAACTGTACGATTTATGTGATAATTCATCTTTGTATCACCAGCATTTAATATAGCTCCTAGGAGAGAATTGGAACATGGTTATTGAAATATATTATCACATTTCTTTTATATTATTTTGGTTTTGTCTTCCCCCACTAGAGTGGGAACAACTTCATGATAAGAATTATATACTATCAGTCATTGTAACTCTCTCTCAGAGTGTCTGTCACACAAGTAGATGCTAATAGATGTTGTGATATAGAAGAATTAATGAAGGACTATGCTAATTAAGTCCCTTAACTAGAAATGTCTCTTTTGGGATCATGGATCTAAGTAGACCCTAAAAAGGTGACCATTTAAGCCAAATTAATTTCTTGTATCCAGTTTTCCTCTGTCATGTAATAACTGCTCCATGAACCTATTTCATGTCCCTCAGACTCTAATATTGTTGACCTATTCTTCTGTATTAGGGCACGTTCTTCATTTTTAAACAGATGGGTTATACATACAGAGTAAGGTCAATGCATTAATTATAACCAACGTTTTCTCATGCATGTGAATCAGTTTATAAGTGCCTTTCTAAGTTTAATTTGTTTGGGACAAAATGGGAAGAAGCAGGGAAACAATTTCTATGAGCTTCTTTTCGATGTACATATGGGATGGTGGACCATGGGGAGCAAAATGGCAGTGGGTACCCAGCAGGGAAGGGGTGATATTAGACAAGGAAGTAAATGTTTAAAAATTTAAAAATTGGTACCCATGGTTGATACATATTCGTGTCGGTTGATACAGAACATTTATTATAAATATGACAACTCTCAGGCGAATGAGATTTTAAGACTGACATTTTATTCATTTACTTAAGAGCATGCCAGATACTGTTCTATGGTTCTCATAAATATCCCATTCTTGCCTTACAATACCCCTAGAAGGAAAATGCTTTTATTATAGATGAGGAGACCTTGGAGCAAGGGCGGTGAAAGGGCTTGCTGGTTTCATGGTGGTTAGTGAAACAGGATTGGAATCAGCTGGTCTGGCTGTCTAGCCTGAGCTCTTAACTCATGCTTGATGGGTCACATGGGTCAGATGGATGAAACAGTCCGAACTTAGAGGAGCAAGCCTCTGACGGAAAGTGCTTCCAGCCATGCAGATGTGCAATGGGACCTCTTTTTGTTTGTTTGCTTTAATCAAAATGGACGAGGAAATGATCTATATCCATTTAACAACCATCAGAGATTGTATCTTTTTGCTCTCCTTTAGTGGCAAAGGTCAAAATATCCATTCCAATTGGTCCTAGCAGAAAACTCAAATTTACTGGCTCACACAATTGAACAGAACAGGGCAAGATCTAGTTCAGGTTGGGCTACACTGACAAAAGTTACTTGCTTCTCTTTCTTTATCATTCAACTCCGCATCTTTTCTTGATTCTATTCCCAGACAACCTTTCTTTTCTATTTGCAGTGTGGTTGCTAGGACAACCTGAGGCTAAATCCTTCCGAAGTCAAATCCAGTGAAGAAAAGCGAGCCCTTTCTCCCTCCTATTTCTAGGGAAAGCCCCACCATGCACTTTCCTTGATCGGGCTTAGATAACATGCCCAAATCTGAGTGTTCTCAGGACAAGTTGTCTGGCTCTTTGGTTCAGTCCTAGGATTGATCGTGTATGCTGAGAATGGAAAGCTGGAAGATGCCCTTAAAAACCCACAGATGGCTGGCAAAACGGGGGGAAATAGATGCTGAGGAGGCAGGATGCAAATATTCATTGCAAATTCTGAATATAAGTTCTGAATATAAGTGAAAAGGTAATTCAGCTTCCATTTAAACTATTCCATCCTGTATGATCAGTGGAATTTAATACCTGAATATCTTACCTTTAATGAATGATATCTAGGTTTACAAAATTAATAAACCATGGGATTGGTTTGAAGGCAGGTTGGAGAGATAATTTAATGAAATTCTGCAATGTAACACCTGTAGGTTGTTTTCGTCATCCTCCTACAGCAGAAAATACTTAATAGAACTAAGTTGTGATTATGTGTCCAACCAGAGACAGTCAGTGCCACATCAATTAAGATGGCCGTTGGATTATGGAGAACAGACACAATGCGCTTCGGCAGAGCAGGTGAATCAATTTTCCACCTCAGTGGGCGGAGCAGAAGGAAATATTTCTGATCTATATGAAACTCATGACTAGTATGTATTTATCTGGATCAGACTCTCTCTCTCCTCCTATTCATAATCATTGTATTTTGTTGTGCACTTCTTTTTGTTGTTGTTCTCAAAATTCACTTCGGAGTAATCTGATCATTCGCATGCAAATAGAGGATGGGGTGAAATCCATAAGATTCTTCTTCCTTCTCTGTGTGAGTGAGCTAGAGTAGGTGGGAGTGGGTGAAGAAAGAGGAGGGGGTCTCCTTCGGGGCATTATGTGTTTGTGTGAAGAAAGGCGATAATTTAACGGGATTGCCCAATGACTCCACTGATTTATATTTGGATATTTCATAACTTCATTTGAAGAGTCCATCAGATGAGATGAACAGGGACTAAAAGGGCAAAGAAGCCCCAATCTCTCCCTTTAAAAAGAAAAGGGGGCACCTGGGTGGCTCAGATGGTTAAGCGTCTGCCTTCAGCTCAGGTCATGATCCCAGCGTCCTGGGATCGAGTCCCACATCGGGCTCCCTCTTCAGCGGGGAGCCTGCTTCTCCCTCTGCCTCTCTCTCTTTGTCTCTATGAATAAATAAATAAAATCTTAAAAAAAAAAATAAAAAGAAAAGGAGTTTTTTTTCTAAAAGCTGAGGAGACCTAAGTGTTACTTACAACAAAGCAATTCTCAAAAGACAACCTGAGACACATTTCCTTGTATCATTACCTGATAATACAGGGCACGGCATGGTAGCAGATACGCCCATTCTTCAAAAAAAAAAAAAAAAGTACAGGGAAATGATATCTTTGCTAAAGAGTGGTAGATAATAGTGGGCAGTGGGGAGGAGAGAGGAGCATGGTGATGTCAGCTCTGGAATTAAACAGCTTTCTTTTGATTCACTAATGATCTACAGAATTCTGGGTAAGTTCCTTGCTCCCTCTAGGGATTAGTGTTGCCCTGAGTAGAATGGGTATGATACAACTACATGTTTGCAATACAGGTGTAATGGACTAATGGAAGTAAAGTTTTGGTTCGGTAGCTAACACATAACTGGTATTTATGAAATGTCTTCTATTATTTATTGACTGCGTGTTCTGTGCCAAGTACTGTGCTGAGAACTCTACTGGTATTATGTCATGAAAGCTTTTGCATGTGGTTGTTATTATTGATCTCGGCATTTTTCAGGTAGGGGACAGGAGGCTAGCAGAAAAATAATTTTCTCAAGTCATACACCTTGTGAATTAGAGATTAGCCGGAATTAAACCCAAGTTTCTCTGAATGCAGATCTTCTGAACTTTTTATATTAAAAAAAAAAACCTGGAAATTCTGCCTGTTGTGGCTGGCATCCTGATCACTGTTAAATTCTTTCCTTGAACATTGGTTTTTACCAGGAGCTGTCAGAGATGGCAAGAAATAAAGGATAGGTACTTTCTCGGACTGTATAGATGAGCGGTTGTAAAAATGGATATAGGCAAAACCCAGTGATTACTGGTATTTAAAAAAAAAACTGTGCTTTTTATAAGATATAATTAGGTCAACGCTACAAAGCACTAAATATTCTTAATCATTCTGTATTTAACACCTCTTAAAGGGGGAAAAACAGTAATGCTAGTTTGATTGAAAAGAATAAGGCAAGATATGACTCAGTTCTGTCAAATCCTCCACTCAAACTCTGGAGCTGCCAAAGTATGTTATATCAAGGAGGGAACCAGGGCGAGACAAGGAAACTGCCGGAAGTGCTTACTCTTAGTGTGATGCAAATGCCAACATCTGTGGTAGATTACATGGCTGCATGACAAATGGCTGCAGGTGTTGTGGTTTAAAATAACCCCTGTTCCTTTTCCTGCAGTTTCTATGGGTCAAGAGTCTCAGCACGACTTAGCTGAGTCCTCGGTAAGACTGTCTCTAAGGTGCCAACCAGGACTGAGGTTTTATCTGGAAGCTTGGCTGTGAAAGAACCCACTTCCAAGTTCACACAGTTGGCAGAATTCACTGTCTTGCAGCTGCAGTACTGAGGGCCTCAGTTTCCTGTGGGTTGTCTGCTGGACCCTGAGCATCAAGAGGTCTCTTAAAGCTCCTTGTTATTTGGGGTTCCCCAATGTGGTTGCTTGTTTGCTCAAGGCTGTCATGGGAATAAAGGAGTCTGGCAAGATGGGTGTGCTACATCTTATGCAACATAATCAAATAATCATGTCATGGGTGGTTGCATTCTTCCATTTTTGTAGCAAAAAGAATATTTTAGTGAGTAACAGACCATTGCCGCCTACAGAATGGGAGGACTCAAAAATGAGGAGAAGAGGCATAGAATATAAATCAGTGGCTCTCATTTACTGGAATTCTCACAAATGGGCAGTGAAATATTAGTAGTATCTTCAAAAGTATCTGACTTCAAGATGCACCAGATCCAAGTCACAATGATTCAATAAATGGATTTCTTTTTCAAATATTAAGTGTCAAGTTGGAATAGCTTCTAGCCAGGCCAATTCAGAGTTTCAATACTACTATTAGGAGCCCAGATTTTTTTTTTTTTTTTTTTTTGACTTTCTGTTTTGTCATTCTTGGCACGCCATCTCACTTCCTCAGGATCACACAATGGCTGCAGTGGCTCCTGAGCTTACATCACTGTTCAGAAACAGAAAAAAGAGCCTTTTCTCTTCCTTGCATCTCTTCTGTTTTAAAGAGCTAAGAAACATTTTCATGAAGCTCTGGCAGTGTATTCTCACTGTATCCCCTTAGACAGAGTTGGGTCATAGACGACTTTCTAACTAAATTAAGGAAGGGGGATGAAATTGCCATGATTGGCTCAAATGGATCAATACTTATGCTTCAGGCTTTGTCTGGGGTCTCCTTCTTAGAACACAACATCTGGGGTTGAGGATAAGCAAAGTTGGAGCCCTTGGAGCAGGGAAGAGTGTGTGCCTATGTTGGGTGCATATGGGTCTGTGTAGAAGGTGATGGTGTGAATTAGGAAAATAGCAGTCATGCACTATGCATTTCATGTGGATGGGTTCCCTCCCCCCAAAAGGATTTTGGAATCAGAGACTTATGTTAAAGAATGACTCACACACAGACTAGCTAACTGATGTAGGTACTCTAACCTGCCTGAAACTTGTCAAAGGGAGATACTAATATTACTCATCTTGCAGATCTTGTAAGGTGTGTAGCCCAGTGCATGCCACTGATCAAGTGCCCAGTAAGTGGTGGTGAACGGGGATGGGGCAATGAGAGTTATCATCATGCCGCTCGATCTTGAGTTTTCTAACAGCAACGTGCACCTGTAGAATAGGTTTGACTTTGCCCCCACGGAGGGAATAAAATAATGAGTTAAGATTCATAGCAATTTGGGGCACCTGGGTAGCTCAGTTGTGTCCATCTCTTGATTTTGGCTCAGGTCATGATCTCAGGGTCGTGAGATCAAGACCCCCTTTCTCTGCCTGAGATTCTCTCTCTCCTTCCCCCTCTGCCCCTCCCCCTTAGATAAATAAATAAATAAATCTTTAATAAAAAAAGATCTATAGCAACTTTCTCAGGCTCACCCAGTGTGCAGAAACTCTTGTTTACTGCAAGAAGCCCATCTGCAGAGACGACTTCTTGGACAGGATGGCATTTATCCTCCATTTAAAACTTCCGGAGAGCTTTTCCAAATCTCCAATATAAGTGCAAAACAAACACCCTTGCACGGGGACCAAAGTCATTTTTTACTTTTATGTGTACTATTTCTCCCCTGACAGTCTCATCTTCCAAACCGAGTGCCCGGGGCAATTGTTTAAGGTACCTCTATATCTTCCTTTCTCCTGCACTCCTTGCCTGGATTGATCATAAACTATTTGACCATGGTAGCTGGCTCAAGTTCTCTAAGAAGAAGGAGTTCATGAAGTTTCATTAAGGGCATTGGGAAACTTTTACCTGGTTGGTATTTGTCCAGGATAACGGAGAGATTACATAGGAAAGAAAATGGAGCATTAAAAACAAGAAATTAATTAAAAAATGCAAAAAGCTCCATCCATCCGCAAACATTCAATGGGGACTGAAAACAGCACCGCATTCGTGAACCAAACCTTTTGGCAAGTCAGATGGGATAAGGGTAGTTGAGGGAGGCTGGATGTGAGCAAACTGAAGCAGGGGTTGGGTGAGGAGGCCGGCAAGAATTCTATAGGAATGAGCCACACTACTTTGTCAGAATTTTTTCAGTGTAAATGCCAAAAACCCAACCCAAAGAGGGTTGAGTGAAAAAAAAAAAAATGCATGCATTGACTCTTGTCTAAAAAATGGGATCCAGGTTCAAGGTCCCGGAGCCCCCCACCCCACTTGCTCTTCTTTTCTCAAGCTGGCTTCCTTCCCAGGCAAGGTCTCCTGGAGGTGGTAACACGGAGCTGTAAACTGTTCAGGCCGACAAGGAGCCTCTCAGCAGCCCCAGGGGGAACAGAACCCAAGAGATTCTCAGTCTTACTCAGTTCAGGCTGCTTTAACAGATCTAGCACAGACCGGTGGCTTCAATAATTTACTTTTCACAGTTCTGGAGGCTGGGAAGTGCACGATCAAGGTCCCAGTACACTCAGTGTCTAGTAAGAGCCCATTTCCTGTTGTGTGGATGGCGGCCACCTTCTTGCTGTGTGCTCATAAGGGAAAGAAGCCTCTGGTGTCTTCCTCTTCTTAGGAGGGCACTAATCCCATCATGGGGCCCCACCCTCAAGACCTCATCTAAACCTAATCACTTCCCAAAGACCCACCTCCAAATACTATCACACTGGGGGTTAGGGCTTCGATATATAAATTTGGGAGGACACAAACCTACTGTCCCATATCATTCTCTCACTCACATCATTCCACAAAAATCTGGGAACCAGATGTCTGGCTCGGATGCCCTGAGGCTATCACCAGGGTGAGAGAGGAGAGAAATAGAAGTAGGAGGTGATATTCTCTCAGGCTCTCCGTCAGGCTCGGGATGAGGTCTGTGGAAAGACAGGGCTGAAAGTTAAGGTGGCCAGGGCTGTTCTCCCCAGGAGGCTGGCTGCTTTCAGGCATAGGCAGTATTGCTCAGGTGCTGGGGGCCGAAGAATTCTGAGATTTGTATGAGAAGTTTCTCCCCAGTTCTGTGAGATGCCCAGAGACTGCCCCAGGGAGCGCTGCAGGAAGCCAGCCAGGATTGCCACCTCGAAGTCTCTGCGTGCAGCAGGGCAGCGTCAGGGGCAGAGATGTTCTCAAGGACGATGCTTTCTGAAGTGACCGTGCTGGGCCCCCTCCCTCAAGTGACTGTGGCTCAGACACCATATTCCCTTTCTGTGGTACATAATAAATGGCCACAAATTTAGCAACTTAACACAACACTCATTTATGATCTCACAGTTCTGTAGGTCAAAGATCCAGGTGGTCTTACTTGGGTTCTCTGCTTCGGATCTCATGAGGCCAAAATCAAGGTGTTGGCCAGGCTGGCTTTGATCTGGAGGCCAGATTATCGAGGGGAGAGTCCACTTTCAGGATCATTCAGGTTCTTGTCAGAATTCAGGTCCTTGCAGCTGTAGGACTGAGGTCCCAATTTTTTTTGTCTGCGGTGTTCAGTCTCAACTCCTGGAGGCTGTCCTCATTTGCTATCCTTGAGTCCCCTTTCATCTCTGAGCATTCTCCTGCCACCTACCTGGAAAAACTCCCTGCTCTTACCTGATTAGGTCAGGCCCATGTGGATCATCTCCATATCTTGAAGTCACCTGTGCCATATATCATGGATATAATGTAACCTCACCACAGAGTAAAATCCATCCACCATATTCAGCCAAGGGATGATGCACGATGTGTATACCAGGGGATTGAGACATCTCAGATGTTTTAGAATTCTACCTACCTCAGGGACATCAGCAAGGTTGTTGTTCTTATCCAGAAGAACCTTGGAGGGCAGGCTCTAAACCCATGTGAAATACCCCTAGGGTCTCACCAAAACACTTGTAGATGCTTGAGAAAGGACAGAGGTGGATGAGGACCCCAGAGGTCCTCATACCATTATATTTTAGGTACTGATGTTAGTGACAAGTAGCATGGCATTGTGATTATGGATTAGTGATTCTGATTAAACATAGATTGATTAATTTCAAATTCTGGTTCTGTCATGAACTAGCCCTCAAAACTTGGGCCAGTTACTAACTTCTGTGCCTCGTACAGAGATTCCTAAGCTTGGATACTTGAAAGGACTTGCCCAGTTCTACAGAGCACCCTCACATAAAGCTTATACTTAAAGGCACATGATATGGTGGAGAAAGAGAAAGAAAGTCCAGCCAAGCATCAAGGGTCCAGGAGATACCATCCCTGCATGTGCTCCCCTGGTCCCCATTCACATGGGGACTGCTGACTGCTCTCTGTCCAGGTGAGACCACCCAGATCTGTGGGAGGAATCTTGGCTTTGGGAAAGCTCAAGGCAAAGTTCCCAGTGTTTAGCCAAGCTGATTGAATGAGTGGGGCCATTTAGATAGCATTGGTGAGGGAACTGGCCCTAGAGGTGTCCACTGGGGTTTCTGACTTTAAATAGTACATTACAAAGCCCACTATCCTTATTTTGGCCACGAGTCACACCCAGACACCCAGGCACCCAGGAAAAAAAAAAAAAAGAGCTCTCAGTCCAGCTGTAAATCACTCTTCTTTCCTTCATAGCTCATTGTCCTCATCAGAAAAAGGTGGATAATAACAGTATGTATTTCACAGGATTAAACATTTGTAAAGTACCTATAGGAGTTTTAGCACATAGAAAGCACTATACTTTATTTTTTATTTTTTTTAAAGATTTTATTTATTTGAGAATGGGAGAGAGAGAGAGCAAGAGAGAGCATGAGCAGGGAGGAGAGGAGAAGCAGGCTCTCTGTGAGCAGGGAGACTGATGTGGGGCTCCATCCCAGGACCCTGGGATCATGACCTGAGCCAAAGGCAGATGCTTAACGGACTGAGCCACCCAGGTGCCCCAGCACTATACTTTTTTTTAAAGAAATTACCTGTGATCATAATTCCTTCTAAATGCCAGTGAAGCCTGGAAAGATTCATGTTATATGGACAACCAGACTCTTCTTCTTTTGTAAGCCATTTTCTGAGAGCAACACTTTTTTTCTGCTGGTCCACTCCATAATTTGGAAGAAAAAGGGGTCAAATTCACCTATAATGGAGTGGACCTAGTGGAATGCTAATTAAGTGACATCTATTATAAGGGGTCTCTAGGAGGCTAAAAATTTGCTGCTTCAAAAGCAATGATTCCATTCTATGAGTCCTGATCTGTTCATTTTCTTTGATAGGCAACATGTGTTTAAGTTGTTCTTTATGTGTTACCACACTCATTATAAGTATTTATGTCTGAGGAACATATCCTGTCCTCAGTTATTTCCAGAACCTTAATTCTGTAAGCAAAGCACCACCAGCTCCCCCACTCCCTTTCCATCTTCATTATTTTGCCAATTAGTCACTTCATCCTGCACTATTCATAAATCAAATTCTGGGTAGAATATTTTGCTGGCCCTTGTCCAAAAGAGAGTACTTGAAGCTTGGTTACATGGTCACCAAGAACATGTTTGGGTTTTAATTAACTGTTTTGATTAAACTTAGCACTCCTGGGTTTATGACCCTTTAGCCAGCCATTGAGATGTTGACTCACTTAAGGAAATGTCTAAGGGAAGAGTAGAAGAAGAGTCTCCAGTGTCTTGTAAACCACTGGTTCATACATTTTATTAGTTTTATTTTTGTTGTTGTGATTGTGGTTGTAGGTGGGACGGTCAGTCTGGTCCCTGTTACTCCATTTCAGCTAGAAGGTAAGTCCTTTCTTGTGGTTTGACTTTGGATAAATTACTTAATCTCTTGGAGTAGATATCAAGCACTTTATTCATTTATTCATTTATTTATTAGATCTTATTTATTTCAGAGAGAGAGAGTAAGTGGGCGAGAGAGCAGGGTGGGGAGGGGCAGAGGCAGAGGGAGAAGCAGGCTCCCCACTGAGTTGGGAGCCTGAATCAGGACTCGAACCCAGGACCCTGAGATCATGACCTGAGCCGAAGGCAGACACTTAACCAACTGAGCCACCCAGATGCCCCTATCAGGCACTTTAGAAACACTTTTTTGGGCTGTGTTTTTTCTATACCTGCCCCTTGCTCACCTGATGGAACTGATGATCACATCCCTGTATTTTTTTGTGACAAAATGATGTGACTCAGGCTGGTCAGTATCACCCATGCCCACAGTGGCTGGTGTAAAGATGGTTATACATTATAAACTACACAAATTTTTCTAGGAAAATTTGCTAACATTTTTTTAAAAACCACTAATCTTTTCTCCAGTCTCACCACAAAGACAAGACTGTCATGGAGTTATTGGCATGAACTTTACCACTGTAAGGGAAGCGATTGCCTACACATCATGCCAGTACTGCGATGAATGGTGGGGGGGGGGAGACACAGCCTTATGGATTCAGCTGTGATAGGAGACAGAACTTTCAATTTTTCAACTGTGTGAACCAACACGTATTTCTCTCCTATGATTTTGGAGAGTTTTTTTTTTTCCCCTTCTCTTGTTTTGAAGGAAGATTCATCTCTTGAAACCAAAGGAATCCTGATAATATGTCTCTCTAAGCTTCATTTTTCACATTTTAAAAACAGAATACGTCCCTATTTGTGTATGTAACATATCTATAGTGTATCTACATCTCTATCTCCCAGTGTTGTGAGGATCAAATGGAATTGTAGTCCGCTCTAGATAGTGTTTTCTCTTCTGATAACAGTTCTTTCTTTTGCTTTTTGTCATTTAGTTGATTTAGAACTGCCCTCCCCTCCCCCAACTCCTACCTAAGTCATGAGTTGGTCATGTGACCCAGGCCCACAGGCACTTTCCATCCCCTAGCCCAACTGATTGGTTCAGGGATGAACATATGATCCAAGATGGGCCCATGAGACCCCATGTTCCTATACGCCTCTGTGTGGTGGAGAGGGTCTGCGTATGAGAGATACCTACACTAAGAAGTAGGACAAAGAGAGAACGATAGAAGGAGAGAAAGCAAAATACCATGTCAGTGATTAAGGCTCCTCAGTCCATTTATGCATTTTAAAATTATGTAAGTTGATAAATTATTCTTTTTTTTTCCTAAGCCAATTTGAGTTGGGTTTTTATCACTTATAACTTCCCTGGCACGGTGATGATGATGATTGCTCTTACTTCTAGTATTATGCTGTTATTAATCTCTTATTATTTGCTGCTATGTCCTCCTGGAAATGTGGGCTGCACAGGTGGGAAACTAGATGGCTTTCCTCCACCCTGCTTCTCTAACCCCTGCACAATGAGCAGGCGGTGTCTTATGTCAGCATGCCTCCAGCAATGCGATTTCAGACCTCTGGGTGTGCAGTTGGCAAAAGACATTTTGCATGCCTCCATTCAGAAGTTGCTTCTTTACTTCCCATGAAATCCACCTCTTGCCAATACATCTTCACAACTTTTAGGTTTAACTAATGACTATACCGGTCAGTGGTGAAGCTCTTCAGATAAGGGGCTAGAGTCCCAGCTGCCTTAAAGAAAGTTTGTTAATGAAGCCTTGGGATGAATAAAATATCATGTCTTCTATCACCTCTTTATAGGATGTCAGGGATTACTTGTTCTTTGAAAGTGGTCATCACTCTTTAATGACAACTTGTTAACATGTAGATGATCATTTTGTGTTCTAGCAAGTACCCATGCTGTCAAGCTACCGAGGGAAATTTGGTATTAAAGACACGGAACAGTCCTCCTGCCTGCAGTGAATAACCTGTTTTTATTTGGTTCATGTCAAACACCAAACAAAAGACTCTCCACTTGCTCCTCAAAAGTCCAGGATGCTCTTATCCTACACAGTGGTTTAGGTCCTCCAACTGATGAAGTGCATTGTTTCTAGTTTTACAGAGTGCTACCATGGATATTGAAAATAAATATTAAGGGGCGCCTGGGTGGCTCAGTTGGTTAAGCGTCTGCCTTCGGCTCAGGTCATGATGCTGGAGTTCCGGGATCAAGCCTCCCATCAGGCTCCCTGCTCAATGGGGAGTCTGCTTCTCCCTCTGCCCCTCACCCTGCTCTCTCTCTCTCTCAAATAAATAAAATCTTTAAAAAAAAAAAGGAAAATAAATATTAAAACAATGGATACATAGCCTTGTACTCCAAGTGTGCTGCATAGACCAGCAGCTGCAGCTGGCTTGAGATGTAGAATCTCAGGCCTGAGCTCAGGTTTGCTGAACCAGAAGCTGTGTCTTACTAAGATGGCCAGGTAACGTGAAGGCACTTTTAAGGGTCAAGAAAGAGCATCTGTTCCCAAACTTAGCTGAGAATTACAAATGCCTGAAGAGCTCATTTAAAAAGTACATATTCCCTAAGCTTGTTAAAAATGATAGTTGCATGGGCCCAACCCTGCAGATCGTTTTTTTTTCAGTAGGTTAGGGAGGGTTTCAGGTATTTGAATTATTAACAAGCCCCTCCACTAATGTAGATGCGTATGGTGAGAACCGCTGTAGAACAAATGATCTGGTTCCCATGGAATATGCAGAAAAGTTTAGCAAAAGAAACAGAAGTAGACATTGAAATGATTTCCATTCTTGAGTTAAGACCACTAATGTGTGTATGTGTGCACGTGTGTGTCTGCATACGTGCATGTTTGTACATATGTATTTGTATATAATTAGAGTTGTATGGTACAGACACACAAATACACAGTTTTGATTTATGCACATGTGTCTGAAACAATGAAGTGACAGATTTGCAGAACCTAAGCTGGGCTTACAACTGGGTTGGCACCACTTCTAAATTGTTCTGCTTCTTCCTTCTCTGGTCTGATCAGCAGCATCACTGTTAACCCCGCTGAGGATATTCAGCCCACTTCCATTTTTTAGTAGGCTGGGTGGTGGCTAAGAGCCTGGACTGTGGAGCCAGACTGTCTTGATTTCCACTTCTGTTGGAAGAGAGTAAGATGTCAATAAATCATGAGAGTTATTACAGATTTTGGACATATCCCATAAAAGATGTCTTCCAACAGTGCATCTCAAGCTACCGTGCATACAAGGATCACCTGGAATTCTTGTGAAATGCAGATTCTAATTCAGTAGTTCTGAGGGTGGAAAGGATGACATTTTTGTGTTTCTAGTAGGCTCCCAGGGAATGCTGATCACCATGCCCCGAGGTGCAAAACTACAGAAGACACTGCATGGCATAATGGGAAGAGGAGAGGAACCTCAGTTTACATCCCAGCTCCTGTGTTACTAACTTCACAGCCTCAGGCAAGTTCATTCATTCACTGCATATTTACTGGACACTTACTATCTGCAATATAGTATTCCAGGCACTAAGGATTAAGTGGACAAGATGGACATTGTTCTTCTATTACTATGAAGTCCAGTTAGCTAAGGACCTACACCATAATTCTTATACCAGAATCTTCCAAAGGGCTTGTTGGGGATGAAACGAGCTTATGTAAATAAACCACCCAACACAATGCCTAGCATACAGTAGGTGTTAAATATATTGTGCTTTTGGAGGACATGAGCTCAAATACTCTCCTACTCTTTCTGTATGCGGGCTCTTCAGTAGTGGCCTTGATGTTGGCAATATGATAACCAGCTGGGAATCGATGATGGAAAGTAAATCAAGGTTCATGAATAATTCATTAGGTTAATATTGTAGGGTATAATGAGGAGCTGACTATATATAATTTAAAGAGACCGAGTGACTTTTTGGAGTAAATTCTTGGTCATGAATCAAAAGCCATGATCTCTAATCTTCAGTTTTTCACTGGAGCTTTTTGAAATTCTAGACAGATCCCCATAACTTACATTCCACTTCCTGTAAAATAAGGTAGTGTGGAATTAACTCATGTGGAAATTAACTATTAAAACACTTAATATTTCAATTCAACAACTATTTATTGAGCATCTACAAGGCACTATTCCCTATTGGGGACATAAGAAAGTTTAAGTCATAAGTCTGCATTTGAAGATTTTTGAAATATCAAGAAAGCAAGAGTTACATTTGTTTGTCTTATTCATTCACTCATTTGACACATACTTATCAAGTACATTTTAGAGGGAACAAAGATGAATATGATATAGTCCTTGACCTCATCAGAGGGGGATAAACCTAGATTTTACAAAACCCTAATGGTGGCAGAATGGAAAAGCATAGGGAAAATGGCAAAATGAGTGTTATAGATTACAAGAATTCCAGAATTTCAAACTTATGCAGAAAAGAAACATTTGCATATATTTGGATGTTTTAGGAAACAATATTCATACCGGGGGGGGTGGGCTTATGGATAATTGTTGGGATTTCATCATATTGAGAGGTGATGGAAAACATTCTTGAAGAGAGAAATAATATAACATTTCCAGTGTTATTGGCTATTTGCTATGTACCGAGGACAGTGTGGGGTAAGTACAATTTTTGTCAACAAAGAATTTCCTATCCAATAGTAAAGGCAAGTAGATAAAGTAAAATCAGGTGTGCTAATTATCAGGTAGAACTATGAGCAAAGTGGAGATAAAGCATAGAGATGGAGGGATTAAGCCTTTGTAAAAATAAGGGATTTCTTCTTTTGGTTGAGGTTGATGGTTTATAAAACTCATGACAGGTTTTTTGAGAAGGTTGTGTGTTACGATGGAAATAAGAGTTCTCTGGGAGGACAAGGAAGGGAGGGGTACTCTGTGCAGAGTAATTGGCACAGCGGAAACATGGACATGTAGTCTGTGCCTTCAGGAACTATAGTTTGGTGTCACTAGAATCTAAAGGGTGAGGCAGGGATTGAAGAGGAAAGAAAGCAGAGTGGTGGGTGCCAATTAGGTTAATAAAGACCTTGTATGAAGAAAGAGGTTGGCATGCGGAAGGGGAATGTGGCAGGAGGAAAGAGGCATCCCGAAGAGATAGAGTTTGCATGGGGCAGTACTATGGCTTCCTCTCCTGTCTGGTTCCTCAGAAGCAGATCCGGAGATGAGGATCCATGAGAGTTATTTGGAGGATGTGCTCCCAGGAGAAATGGGTAAGGAAGTGAGGGAAGCAGAACAGCAAAGAAGGAGATCCCATGAAGGGCAGACTCAGCCTGACCCCGCTTGGGACTCTGGAGTCACATATGGGAGTCATGCTAGCCTCAGGCAAGGATGCTGGGCTTTTATACTCACACATCAGTCCGTCGCTGGCTCAAGGCTGCCCTTGGAAAGACAAAACAGTCCTGGCTTGCTGTTTCAGTGGGCACAGTGGCTTCCGAAGGCAAGGACAGTTTTCTGAAGGGAAACATAAGGATGGTGTTTGTAGGCAGAAGCAGGATAGATGTGGTGAATGAAATCAGAGAACATGAGTGCAGCACAGCAAGCTTATTGGAGTTGAGGTATAGTGGGTACCAATATCAGTCCAGAGATGCAGAGCTAAATCCTTTTTTCCCCAAAATTTAATTTTTATTTAAATTCCTCATTTTGTCTGGGCAGCAGAAATTTAATAGGACAATTTATAGACTCCTAAGCTTCTTTCTGGGATTGTGTCTAAAATTTGTATTATAAAATGCCAAGGCAGGGGTGCCTGGGTGGCTCAGTCAATTAAGCATCCGACTCTTGAACTCAGCTCAGGTCTCAATCTCAGGGTCATGAGTTCAAGCCCCGTATTGAGCTCCATGCTGGGCATGGGGCCTACTTAAAACAACAGCAACAACAACAACAACAAAGCCAAGGCCTTGGGAGGAGGGGCAGACATCTTGTTCTTAGTCTCTGCTGAGTCCCACCCCCTGCCCAGGTGACCTAGTCATCCATCAGCTATCTACACAGGTAACCATGGAGATGTCCTAGTTCCTTCCAGAGCCAGGGATCCTCTGCCTTCTCAGTACCTCATGGGTGATGGAACCTGTCCGTTGTTCTACTACATACTGTTTGTATAAAATACTTATAGGAAGGTGCTTAAATCCCCTTCTAGAGATATATGCATTGTTCTCATCCTCTGGAATCAGCCTGCCTCCCTGGGACCGAACCTAAGAAATAAGGCTCAGGATACCTCTGCCCTTGGATACTTCACATGTTTTAGGAACTGGTCAGTCTTCCGTCCTCAAGAACGTGCTCCGTGGCTCTTTTTCTGAACTGTGTTTATTCTCAAATATCTATACCACAAATGGGTACACTTAAATCATTCAACCTCCAATGTTCACCCTTCTGTCTGTACTGGGAGATTTTTCTACTAGGGAGAGATGAACAAGTTTTCCTCCCCAGTTTTTTGAAAAAGAGAATTCAGTGGAGGCTCCTTTAATTCTTCCTTTCTGCCATTATATTTTCTCTGAATTGGCAGAGAAGTATAGTAGTGCACAGAGATTAAGGACAAAGGAGGGATGAGAAATACTAGGGAAAAGTATATGGTTAATATATGAAGAACATTCTCCTAACCCCCAGAGAGATAGCAGCAAGGTTATTTTCTCCTATTTCGCCCATTATTTAAATTTCATCCCTTTTCCTTTTATTTCATTTAATATCTGGAAATATTAACTGAGGATGCAGGTTAGAATCACCCAGGGGAGCTTTCAAAACATACAAATGCTTGGATCCTGCCTCAGACCAATCAAATTCGAGTTCCTAGGAGTGGGGTTCAGATATTTGTCTTTTTTAAGCCCCCTAGGTTATCCCAGGGAGGACCAAACAGAGTGGGAACAATGGTACTATGGATTTTTACTGGTTATAAATGCGACAATGCCAACGGTGGGTACAGCTCTTAGCCAGAAAGGACTCACACCTCACCTGGTCACCTCCAAGAATGGTTATACCAGATGCAGGTTTTCAGCATCTTTGCATCAACTCCTTGTGTGTTTCCACATGGAGTCCCACCTGGATCCCAGTGTTTCCAGGAAACAATCTCATTTCAAGCTGTATTCTTGGCCTAAATGTTCATTTATCATCTTTGCAACCATTTAATGGCATGTGACAGTATATTAAAGATAAAGTCACAAAGATGAAACAAATTTAAATTGTTTTAGATTATATTGCTAAGGATAAGGGGAAGATAGATAGAGATATAGAGATATAGATATATAGCCAGGTAATTCACCATGTTCTTTACTTTGTGTTTGGTTATTACCATGAAAAATGTCTTTTTGTTCTAGAAGATACCCCAATGATTCCATATAATGCAGTGATTGAAACCATAAGCTTTGAGACAGGCCCAAGTGTGCCATCTGCGGCCAGAGTGTTTAGTCTTCCCACACCTTGGTTGTTTGCCCATCTACTAAATGGAGATAGAAGTCCTACCTCCTAGGACTGTTGGAAGGATGAAATGTGGTGAATTAGGTTGATGGAGCATTTGACACACAGTGAATGCTCTTTTTTCGATTTTCCCTCTGTAACACATGCAAACAGACAGCATTTAAAGGAGTTGTGATTTATATGAGGGGACAGGGCAGGGGGCACAGAATTCTTCTGTCTGAACACCCGATCTTTCGATCTGAAGAACTCCCACGCGTCTTCTAAGGGAAGGACATTTCTACCTCGGGTACATGCACAGACGACTGACACCCATGAATTTCTTATGTCGACCATAATCTGCAAATGACAGTCTGTTTCTGGGATTCCAGGCTGCATTTAACATTGATTAATAATTATCATATTTCAGAGTTGGGTGCTCACTGTCGAGCCACTAAAACCTGACAGACATATTTCTTCCGGGGCCCGTTTGTCATCTCTGATAAGTAAAAGGTATTGAGTTTTCACCATGTAGTCAGCGCGCCACGCTGCTGAGGAGGACCGTCTCCCTCTGACGCTGACTCCAAGATTGATTTTTCCATCCTGAGTGCTCTCTGAGGCAGTCACAAGCCTGAGTCCCTTCTCATTAATATTTGGTGGCTAGTATGATGACAGCCTCATCGTGAGTAAGTGGCAGCGATTATGCTGGGTCAGGTGTGGACTTTATCAGCTGCTGCGTCTAAATGGGAAGGTTGTGATTTAGGGAGAAATGTGCTCATTGGGTAAAAATGAGATAATAATAATAAGTCTTGCATGAATTTCAAGAGTCATAAACATATCCGGTCTAATTTGAGATCAAGCGAAAACCAGCTAGAACTCCATCCCAGATGTGTCCCATGGTTTAAAAAATGTTAAATGAAAGCACTTGCATGTTTTGGTTGTGTCTGATATGAGTTTCAAAGAAGTGAAAGGGTCAAAATGGAGAGGAAAGGGATTCCCTGGCTTGAATTTTATTTCATTTATTTGTCAGATATAAATGAAGTGTTTACTTAAATGCTGGGCTTGGTGCGCTGATACAATGTGAACGAATTAATAAGAGCGACACCAACAACGTTGCTACCACTACTATTAGAAAAATAATAATGGTTAATAATTACTGAGTGTTTAGTACATGCTAGACTCTGTCTGAGTGTGCTTTATCTTGTTTAATTGGCAGGGGCCCCTGCTTGCATGAAGATTTCTGTCTAGTGGGACAAATAAGTAATAATACTAAGTGTGGAAACTTTGTGAAAGGGAAGCAGAGCACTGTGGGCATCCAGCAAGGTCAAGGTCAAATCCAAACCCTAAAGTTACCTTAAATATAACCATGGGCATCGGCTGTACCTGCAACCCTGAACTCCGTAGCAATCCACATGCATTTAGGGAATTCACTTCCTCTTTGCTCTGTTTATAGCTTTTGTTTTTTAAAAAGCAACATCTAAAATTATATGAATTTAAGATAAGAAAGGCAACACCAAGCTCCCCTGTGGATCCTGTCTTGCCTTGCCGTCCTTCCTTCTGCTCGGAGTCCAGGGAAGATGGCCCACACCAAAACTGACGATTTCTATCTTGACTCTTTTCACTCAATATTTATATACTTTAAGGGTCAACTATGTCCAGGCATTGTGCTACTGCAGAGTTTCTCAGATTTCTGTTTTGTTTTCTTTTGTTTTCATTACCATCTACCTGAGGAAGCTTTTTGGACATTTTTTTTTTCCTAATTGCCTTCCTGCCCCATAAAATTTTAATACCCTGTGATACAGGTACCAAGACAGACCAGGCTCTACCCTCAAAGGACTAAAATTCAGGGGAGATGAGAAACTCTAAACATGTGAACAAATAACTCTGATTACAAGGTTCAAAAGTCATGGTGGCGAGAAGGATGCTGCACCAGGGAGACCTGATCTACCAGGGCCACAGGGGAGACCTCTTGGAGAGAGGAGCATGTAGGCTGAGATCCAAGAGTGAGTGGACGTTGTTAGCAGAGGGTCAAATAGAGAGTGTGGGGGTTACAAGCCAAGATACATCACATGCACAGCCTCTGGGGAGCAGGACCGAGCTACTGGGCTTGAGGAATAGAGGAAGTCCGGTCTGGAACTGGAGTGGCTGTAAAGAGGTGGGCATGGGTTTTCTAGAAGGCTCTAGGGAAATGTGCAGCCATATTAGTTTTAGATTTTAAGGCCCATGAGAAGCCATTGTGGGGTTTTCAACAAGGGAGTGCTAAGAGAAGGCATGCTGTGTTCCCTTGACCTCACATGGGTGATTCAGATGGATTAGAACCGCAGAGGTTTTGCACCAGTGCTGGTGAGCCTTCCTTGACATCTGCCACACCACCCTGTTCTTCAACCTCCTCCTCTCCAATGGGCTTCATGCCATCCTGCCCAGTCACTCGAATGACCACTCATTCAACTGCATAATCCAATGGAAACTGCTCCCCTGGAACTCCTGAACTGAAAATCCAACCCCCCACCCCAAGATAGCCATTCACTCTCAGGCTGCCTCTCCGACTTCTGAGTTGGCTACCCATGCTTATGTGGTGGTATCCCTCCGTTCAGACTCCCTTTCCAGCCCTTTCTGCATCCTGGCTTCATTGTGATGTACAAATTGTGGTTTGGCATTTGAGCGGTGTACTTGCTCCCAGTGGAGACTGGCTGGAACACAAAAGTCGAGAGGTGGTGGAAAGGATCCAGTCTGTGGAAATGCATTGCCAGTTTCAATTATGCTAGTCCCAGGTACCTGGGAGGGAACTGATCCCTGAAATAGAACTACCTTGCTCTCCTTTTGCCTTCTTTTCTTTACCAAAAATTTACTAAACAACTATTTATCAGGCTCTACAAGATGCAGATATGCGAAAATGAATTAAATATTGCTCTTATCTCAAGGAACTGGAAATGTTTCATGAGAGAGGGGTAGGGAAGCGATATCTGCAGATCTCCCCCTAGCACAATGAGCTGCTTCACCCTTGGCCCCCTGTGACCTGCATTCTGCGTTTCCCTAAAACATCCCCTCTCTCGAAATGGCTGCCCACCCACTCTCTCACCACACATAAGCATTTACTATTCTCCGTTTTTCTCTGCATTGGGTTTGAAAGAGACATCTATTTGTTCTATTTAAAGCTAAATTCCTTTCATGTCCTCTTGGTCACATCTCCTCAAGAATGTTCCACCACAGGGCTTCATCTGCTGAATAATAGTAGCCATAATCATGCACTTTTACTGAGCGTCTGTTGGGTGTCAGACTCCTTACATACATTATTTCTTTTACTCTGGGCATATTATTAGTGCTATTTGCAGATTCAGTATTGAATATGATTCAGTATTGATTCAGTAAACCAAAGTTCAAATGTACCCCCTCTAAGGTCACCTGGCTAATAAGTGATAGAGTCAGGATTTGAATCCACATTTCTGAGTCTATGGCTAGATTAAAGTTTTCCTCTGATCACGCTACGTCCTATGTCTTCAGTGTCTCTCTCTGTAACAAATCTTTTCCTCAATCAAGCATGGGCTTGTTTTCACCTTATCATCATTCTCTCCTATATCTATCCCCCCCAAAAATGTTAGAAAACTCCATAGAGTTCAGTGGCTTCACTTCTAACCTCTTTGCTCACCTCTCTCCTGCTCAGCATCTTAAATCTAGTTTTGTTTCCCCTCTCCCCTCCACCCCATGAGCTCTTCTGTCTTTCAGTGATTTATGATGGCATATTGGTCAAATCCCATTAACTTTTCTGAACACAACTGCTAAAAATGTCTGCACTGGTTTATACAGTTAACTTTTCCTCACCACTTCCTGAAATCATCTCCTTCTCTTGTTTACATGACTGTTTATTCCCTTGGTTATTTTAACCCCTCTGTCCACTCCTACATTTAGAGGTTTTTTGTTTTTTTTTTAATATGGAAGTAATAAATGTATGTACTAAAAGAAAAAAGGAAGTACAACAGGATATCCTATGGTATTTTTTTGGGTGGTATTCCTTTAAATTTTCTGGGCTATCTCCTTGAGTATTTCCTTTTCTTTCTTTCTTTTTTAAAAATGTAGGATGCATCAAAAGATAAAAACTTCTAGTTATCAGGTAAATAAGTTATGAGGATATAATGTACAGCATGCTGATTATAGTTAACAATACCATATTACATATTTGAAAGTTGCTAACAGAGGAAATCTCAAAAGAACTCATCAAGAAAAAGAAGTTGTAGCTATGTGAGGTGACTGATGTTAACTTATTGTGGTAACCGTTTTGCAATATATACATATATCAAATCATTATGTTGTACATCTTGGTCTAATTCAGCATTCTAAGGCAATTATATCTCAGTAAACCTGGAAGACATATATAGAGCACATTGGTAGTAAACTTTTTAAAATTTTTACATGTCTAGTATCATCTTTCCTTTGTCCTCACTCCTGATTGGAAATTTAATTGATTATAAATTTCTATTATCAATTTGAAGATTATGGAATTCTGAGTTCAACATCTTTTCCCCTTACAACTTTGAGGACTTGAACTCTTGTCTCTCAGTATCTGAGTTTCTGGGTGAATTCTGATACTCAGTGTTATTTGTTCCTTGTAGGAAGAATGTCTTTTTTTGTGTTTTGTTTTGTTTTTGTTTTGTTTTCCCTTTTTGGTAAGTATTTTTGAATCTTCTTCTTTATCATTAGCATTCTGAATGTATCCTATTTCTTTCCATCCAGTCTGAGGATGGATGCTTTTTTTCAGCTAGGGAGATTGTATTCTATTATTCTTTATTTTCCCTAATTATTTCTGTTCTCTACTTTTTCCAATTCCTGTTAGTTGAATTCTGGGCCTCTTGGATCTTTTGATTCATGTCTTTTTAATTCCTGTCTTATTTTCCCCCATAGTTTTCTCATGCAAGAAACGTGCTCAACTTCATCTGGCATGTTCCTATGACTCTGAGCTGTGCCCTTTTTCTTAGTCTCTCCACAGAACGGTTTATTTATGCATCATATTCTCAATTTCCAAACTCTATTTACTTATTTATGTATTTATTTAAGAGAGAGAAAGAGTGTGTGCCTGTGAGTGGAGGGGGGAGGGGCAGAGGGAGAGAGTGAGAGAGAATCTTTAGCCAGCTCCACACTCAGTGTGGAGGCCGACGCAGGGCTTGATCTCATGACCCTGAGATCATGACCTGAGCTGAAATCAAGAGTCAGATGCTTAACCCCCTGAGCCACCCAGATGCCCCACAAACTCTCCTTTAAAAAAATATTCTCATCGCTCCTTTTTAATAGTAGCCTGTCCTTTTTTTAATGGATACAATATTCTCCTGAAGACAAATAGGGGAGAGACTTCTTCACACGTGGCAGTGGTGCCTGTCTACCACCTCTCTTCCTAGCTGCACCACTCAAACAAGGAGCCTTTTCTGGGCAGATCATGACTTTCCAGGAAAGCAGTTCTACTAAGGCCAAAAGCTGCTGCTATAACCCTCCTGTCTGTGGGTGGGACCTCATCTGCCTAGATGTTCTGTTCTTCAGTCAACTCCCTGGTACTTAGTTATTCTAGTTGCTATAGGGCTAAATCATAGGAGCCTTTAATCTGAAAGTTATAGGTCCCCTAAGACTTCATGCAAGAATTATATTTAAGCTGAGGTTGGAAGGATGTGATTCTTGCTCTAGCCTCTCATGTCTGTAATCACTTTCTACTCCTCAGTGGGGCAGACGTTGCTGGTCACCTACCTAACGCCCAGGACTACTTTTTATTAGCAGAATCCTGATTTTGTTCAAAAGGACAAATGTGACAGACAATAATTTGCTTTGCTTTCTATCCAACCACCTTTAGAGTTAGAGAGAGAAAGGTCTGTAGCACACATTATTGAGATGTTGGTATAACTCCTGCAGAAGATAGTCCTTCTAAACAAAAATAAAAAGCCTCTCTAGGAGAAAGTACTTGATTATTTGCTTTGTTAGTGCCTAGAACAGGGAGATAACGACTGGAGGTGGAGCCATCTTGAAACCATGAGGATAAAAGCCACATACCATACAGATCTGAAATGCAGAAGGAGTTTGGCTTTTTAGTGACATTTCTTGAGCAATTGCATGAGACATGGAGATATTCCCCCAGACTTTGTAAGGGAGAAAAATAAACACACTCTAATCTGGACACTGTTAAATTTTCCATCATTTCTAGTTCAGTATGATCCTAATGAACCACACTAATTCAGGTGTTCCGGAAGCATTTGCTAAACTACTAGACTGGTGGCTCTCTAGGCATGGTCCCCAGATCAGCACCATCAGCACCACCTAGGGATTTCTAGAAATGCAAGACCTACTGAATCTGACTGTAGGGATGAGTGCCAGCAATCTGTATTTTGACAGTGTTCCAGGGGATTCTGATGCACATAAGTTTGAGAACCACTAAAATAGAGTCATGATTTAATTGACTGCCTTGAATTTAGGCTTCCTTTCCTTGATGTTTTAATCATACATTATCAAATAAATATTCCTCAAGTGAAGTTCTATATATACATTGTTCCTTTTTCTGTTAAAACAACCATCACGAGTCTCCATTGCTTATTGAATTGGATAAAAGCATCTGAGTCAGATATTCACAGTTGTTGAAAATGTTTTCTTAGCCATGTTCTTCATTTAAATTTTTCTCCTATTTTCAATTTTCTTTTCAAAGCACATGATTCTGGTAACAGTACTAACTTATGTGAACAGAGTACATTCCCCCTCCAGGAATCTACATGTCACAACTTTGTCCTCATTCCTATCTTTACTCTTGGAAACTCTGGTCACCATTCATCATGAATAATAATTGCAACCATCTTCCTGAAGCCTTTAAGAGGCCTTCTTTCCTTGGATCATATATACCCTCATTTGTACCTTTTTAATGGTACTTTGAATTGTTGTTGTTTTATTCATGGGGTAATTTATGGAACTGGAAAATATACCTTGATAATTACATTTTAAAAGAACATAACATGTAATTAAAATTAAAATATAATTTTATGCATAAATGCATTTTTGGAAAATATATGCACAAGTTGAATCTAATCATTATAATTTTCTATAAACATAATGAGTGCTAAATTGTTATTGATTATTCCTTTTTTTTATCATGCCATCTGGGACTCTGACACTGGAAGAATGTAATGATTACTTCTACTGGCATCAAGTTATTTTAAATTTAAAGATGATGAGAGATAAATTCCTTTTTTTTTTTTAAAGCAAACTTCACAATTATAGCACAGTAATTAACTTTTAAATTAGGAATAAAAAGATACTATATATTTTTTTTCCTTAAAGGAGTATGTTAGGATAGAAAAATGAATATATCTATATACTTTGTTTTTGTTTTTTGTTTTTTAAGTGAATCTCTTAAAGACAATCATAGAGACATGGCTATTCAATTTATTTCAATAACTCTTGGTTAAAAAGCTCACATTTTACTTATAAAATTAATTTCACTATTTTTACATTCCTTGAAAAGTTAACATGCAATGAGGCTTTTTTGGTGGGGGGAGAGAAAGATTACTTATAGGACAAGACTGTCTTTTACTTATGAGAATACTTCGAAGACTTTACAGAGAAATAGTATGCAGAATGTTAGGGAAACATGATATACACTCCAGAAATTACAAAGAAATCGATATATTTAACACATTTTTTTCCAACTTTGTAATGCATATACATAAAAATGCGTGTGCACAGAAGCATTGGTGAAAATAAAAACTCACTCATGTTCTTAACATTCATCAATTCCCACATCTTTCTCTCATTGCATTTATATATAGAAATACACATCTGCTTTTTTACCTACCTCATAAGATATCATATTATACATCCTTAAACTGAGTGATTTATTTTATTTATTTCTAGTTAAAATTATTTGTTACATTATAGCCAGGAAATTTCTGCCTTTTGGATTTAGTTGTATATGTGCTTTCTTAAATAACAAGATATGTATTACATTTACTAAATAATTTTTACCAACTTGGACTGTCAAAAACTGAAAGAGATGTTCATTCATTCATGTGTTCTTTCATTTATTTATGGACAAATCATACATGGTTGGTTCCTACTCTCTCTGAAAATTGGGGCTATTCCTTATATAAAAACTGATAGCATTTACATGTATGACCTCTTACCAATTTAAAATTCTGTAGATACTGCTGATGATCTGGTTGAAGTACTTTGTAGTCTGTGTATTTTAATAAGGATGCTTAAGTCACTTGAATTTTGTTATAACTGTTTGTCTTCCATATCTTTACTATGTTTGTTTGTTTTTCTTTGCTTTGTTTTATGGGAATGTGCGTACAATTTCCTGTTCAAATATTTCAACACCTAACAAATGGAGAAATGGTAGTGTTTATGTTAATATTGCACATCTTTCTTTCTTTTATTTGAATCTGCCAGCTATGTTTTGCCTTTTTTTTTTTTTTTTTTTTTGCCTGTAAAGCAGAAACCTCATGGATCTACCATTGAGTAAGCTGTATGGCTTTGAGGAAGTTATTTAGTGATCTTGTGATTTTATTTTCTCAGTTGTAACATGGTAACAAAATAGTACCTACCTTTTGTGGTTGTTATTAATATAAAATAAGATAAAAGTCTATACAGTGCTTAGAACAGTGACTGCCAAGCATTAAATGTTCCATAAATGATTTACTGTTCTTTTTTTTTCCTCTTATACCATTTATTTTAGTTGTGTTTCTTGTAATGAGCATTTAGTTAATTTTTTTATTATAGTGTAAGATCTTTTGTCTTTTTTTTTTTAGATTTTATTTATTTATTTTAGAGATAGAGAGAAAGAGAGAGCATGGGGAGGAGCAGAGAGAGAGGGATAAGCAGACTCTGCACTGAACACCCAGCCCAATACAGGGCTCGATCCCACAACCCTGAGATCATTCCCTGAGCAGACATCAAGAGTCGGACACTTAACCAATTGAACCACCCAGGTGCTCCTCTTTTGTCTTTTTAAAAGGCTCTTTATTGTTATATTTATTTTTCATAAGATATTTGGGTTTACTTTAACATTTTTGTCTGTGTTTTTGGTGTGTGTATAGGGTTTTTTTGTTTTTAAGATTTATTTATTTATTTGAGAGAGAGAGAGCGTGCGCTTGGCAAGCCGGGGAGAGGAGCAGTGGGAGAGGGACAAGCAGATTCCCCACCAAGTGTAGATCCCCACCCAGGGCTTGATGCCATGATCCATGAAATTGTAACTTGAGCTGAAATTGAAAGTCAGACGCTTAACCAACTGAGCTACCCAGCCCCTTCCCCCCTGCCCGGTGTGTGCACATGTTTATATGTTTCTCTGTTCAAATATTTTCTGTTGTTTCCTTTACTGATCATACCACCAAAACAGACCCTGGAAGAATGATCATTGTTTCCTTGACTTTTGCTTCAGGAAGAGTAAAATTTCTTCCCATTGCCCGCTTGCCTCCCCCGGCAAACATCATGGCTTGGTTTTCCCTGGTTCCTGCCACTTGGCTTTTTCCAATTGTGCCTTTATATGGTTTTGGTTTTCATAGTTTCTTTCATTTGGAGAACTTTTCTTTCATATATGAGATTACTTAGTTTGTATACCTCTTCTGTAATCACATGTTAACTTTATTTTTTTTTTAATTTTATTTATTTGAGAAAGAGAGTGAGCAAGAGAGAGAGAACACAAACCCAGGGGGAGGGGCAGAGGGAGAAGCAGACTCCCTGGTGAGCAGGGAGCCCGATGCAGGACTTGATCCCAGGACCCTGGCATCATGACCTGAGCCGAAGGCAGACACTTAACCGACTGAGCCAACCAGGTGCCCCCACATGTCAACTTTAATTTAGGGTGATAGACTTCCTTAAAATTGCAAATACTTGGCTGATTCCTTTATGGTTTCTGTTATGAAATAGATTATTTTTATGCAGTTCTGGTCCTTTGGGTGGGAATTTGAGTTAGGTGTGTAGTAAATGGATAAGCTCACATTGCCACTTAGAACTGGAAACATACTATGACATTTCCCTTAAATACTATGGTTATTCCTTTCTCTTTATTTCCTGATGACAGCAAAGCCTGCACCAGTATTGTGCATTGTATATTTTTTTTAGCTAATAAAATAAGCAATCCCCGTGGTTTACATGATTATAAGAGAAAACCACACCTTTGTGTTATCATGGCCCAGTGTTTACTTTGCTCTTGGCATATCTCTCATAAAGCTGTCTAGAACTCAATATAGGTATGACCTCAAAAAGGAAAAAAAAAACACACAACTTTGATTTCTTTAGATTAAATTTATTCTTTGGAAGTAGAATCTGGTTTATCTTGGTGGTGGACTCTATATTCAAAGAAAATATAATTTAAAATAAGCCTCGTCTTGCTCTTCCCTTGTGGACGCTGTGCTTCTGTGTTATGTCCAGGCTCTCTTCTTCATCTTTGTACTGAGGCCTTACTCTTCTTCTTCCCTTGCAAAATAAAAGATAGATATATGCTTCTGGAAAGTCTCCAAACCCAGGGGGAGGGGCAGAGGGAGAAGCAGATAAAAGGAGATAACTTTAGGAAAGCCGTAGGAACAAATGTGGGATTCTTATACGTGCTCATGGAGATTGAGAAGTTCCCCCAAATAAATGATCCTATGTCTCTGCTGTCTCTTTTCTCCTTTGTTTGCTTTCCAAAACAACAGTCTTACCATTGCAGGTGTCTCCAGGTAATTAGTTTTATGACATGTGAGTGTTGTAGTAGTTTACCCCTAAATCTTTTGGGATTACTTACTGTAGATGAATCTGATACAGGTCACTTATATTCTCACTACAGATTATATTAATAAGTTAATTTAGCAGGATTCAATTGAGAGGGAGTATAGCAGAGAAGTAAGAGAATGAGCTTTGGACTAAGACTGGCATGATCTGCACCCAGTGCTACCATTTACAATCCTGCTATGACTTTGGCCAAGTTTTTAAGATTTCCTAAGCTCAAGTTTTCCTCACATGGAAAACTGGGATAATAATAACAGTATGTATCTTAAAAGTTTATAGGGAGGACTAAATAAGATTATGCATAAAAGAGTTTAGCACAGGGTTGGACAAATAGCCTCAAAATTGGCAAACAACAGCAACACAGGTATGACTGTATTTTTAGGCGACAGTGGCAAAGTCCCTTTCCCCTTGCCACCAAATTCATAGTCTGGTAGTGATCATCAGGGCTAAAAGCATTGGTGCATTTTCATTCAGGCCTCTTCACTTTCATAGCTGCCTTGCCAAATGCACAAGGCTGGCCAGTCGGCATTCTTCCTCTTGATCTTGTTTACCCTTCAAGGCTGGTCTGTGTTCAGACCACACTCACTGTTGCCTCACCTTCTTGGCAGACTACACAGTACCTGACAAACAGGCAGATTTGGAGAGGAGACACACCTAGATCCTGTCTCTCTCCTCTGTTCTTATTAATGCTCCTGTCCATCTCCTCTGCTCCCTAGTTGGAGAAAGGGCCAGGGAGGATATTTAGTGCAGGACATTGGCAAAATTTCTAGCTATTCAAGCAAATTTTAGATCCTAGGAAAATGAGCCCGGGTGTTCCCCAGAACTAGGACTTTGCTTCTCGAAGCAATGGCCTCCTGATTTGCAAATATTGTTTATGCACATGGACTAAAAGGAAGTCGACATGCATACACAACCCAAAAATTCTTAAGTTTTGTGGGGTTAATCCAATCATTTGCATTTCTAACCCCCTCAAGATTTTATTCTCTGCTTACTGTAGATACACTTCCCAAATTCCTCTCTGGACCGTTCCCCACATGGCTCTGGTTGCGTCTCATGTTGCTCTTTCTGTGAATAATGCTTTTTAATTTATTTATTGTTTTACATATGCCTTTTCTTATTTCCATGAAGAGGAGGTCTAGTTGCTAAGGCCACCAGGACTGGTGGAGGGGCCTTTAGACTCAGTTTTGTTCCACACTTCCTTTGATGGAATTCCATTTTTGTTTGTGGCTCATCCAACTTCTGTGGTTGCAAGAATATAAACATCAGAAAGTCATACTTGTTTCTTTGGCTGTTTTCCTAAATATATATTTGCCTGAATTCGGTAGCTTATTTTTTTCTCTTGCTATTAATTAAACCTGATATGCTGTATCCAAAGCTAACTGTTCTGCTGATCTTTTTCCTACTAAATACTGTCATCTTATCTCTCTCTCTCTCTCTCTTTCAACCTTCTCTCTTTTTCCCTCCATTTGTTCCTTCCTTCCTCTTTCTTTCTTGCTCTCTTTCTTTCTTTCTTTCTTCTCTTGCTTTTCTCTTCCTTTTCAGAATATTTTTGGTTTCTATTCGGTTTTCTGTCTCCATTAATCTCAGTAAATGCTTAATATTAGCGCATCCATAGATTGACCCGTTGACCTCTTAGTGACAAGCTGAGGATTTGTGGGATTGTGCACATAGATAGTTGGGTGACCTAGGGCAATAGAAGAGGATGTGGATCCTCCTGATTTAGCTCTGTTCTAAAAATAATCCAATTAGACTACAAGAATAGTGGTATCTTGTTCCCCCTACCCCCAATTAGACCATTTTGAAAGGACCAAGAAAATGGTACTTAATTTCAGTATCCATTACAACAGATAAATGCGGAAGGAATAACTTCTGAATCAAGTGAAAAACAGAAGCCCAATCTATTTAAATGCTAATAAAAGTGTAAGGATTCATACAAGAGTGAGATGTCCTCATTCTACAGTAAATATACACACTTCCATTTCTCCTGATAGACTGTGAATGCTTGACAGTGGAGACTTAATGTTATTCATGAGGGTGGTGGAGAGGATTCTATGAAAAAGGCAGCCATAAGAGACCATGGAGGAGCCCGTGTGCCCAGCATCTCTTCCACTACTGACTGCCTGCAGCAGAGAGAGTGGCGAGATGCCTCCGTGGCGTGAGGTATAATCCAGATGGATGGAGTGCTGCTCCCTAGACGGGCTCTTGTCAGACATCAGGCTTTCTTCCAAGAGTCTCATCCATGTTGTTTGATTTAATCTGTATAGCTGTCCCATGAGGTTGAAACTAACTTTGGTATCCATGGGCTCGTGGCATGCAAACATGATGGCTGGGATGAAAACTACCAGGACCAATTCCATACTCCCCAGTCCTCATTCTTATATCTTACTCGGGATGTAACGAGGAGAAAGCCTGCATCTCCTTTGAGGTTAATTGATATTTTTGTGCCCTATGCTTCCAAGTGTTCTAAAATGAGAGAAGGGGAAAGGGGGAAGGGCAAAGAGGGGAGAAGCGAGGATGGAGAGAGTGAGGATGAATTTGTTATTAAAATGGTAACCATAGGGGCGTCTGGGTGGCTCAGCTGGTTAAGCGTCTGACTCTTGGTTTCAGCTCAGGTTGTGATCTCAGGGTTGTGAGATCGAGCCCTGCATCAGGCTCCATGCTCAGTGAGGAGTCTGCCTGAAGATTCTCTCCCTCTCCCCATGGTCTCTCTCACTCTCTCTCTCTCAAATAAATAAATAAAAATAAATCTTTAAAAAAATGGTAGCAATAATAAATTTCTGTCTTAAGAATGTGGACAATCTATTGTGATAGTTACCACTTAATCCTTTGCCCCCCAAACAAACAAATATGTAAGCAAAATGCAGCCCAAAGCAAAGACTATGTTGGTATTTTTTTCTTTCTTTTTGTTTTAACATTTTGTTTCAAAGCGGTAATGAATTTCTTCTTTGATTTAATTAGAAAATCTGCTTCACTTCCAAACTAACACTCAGGTAAGTGTCAAACTTCCAATTATACACGTAAAAAAATTATGTTTGGAACCTATGTTAAAAACTCTATTTGCGTTAGGCTTTAATCATCGTAAAGGAAAAATGTAAATGTTTCCAAGTGGTCCAGCTACATAAATAACCATCCATTTTTTAAGTGCGCAGTAGAGTTTTCCCCTGAGAAAATTCTATAACTTTGAGAGTAATGTAATGGTAATTAATTACCAGAAAGAGATTAATACTGCATGCCAAGAATGATAAAGAAATGCACGGAGGCCCTGCAAACAGTCTGCAGGCTGTACGGAGAGGGAGAGGTTGTGAAGTGAGCCTATTTAATTCAAATTTTAAGCTTATTTTATGAAATGCTATTCTCTTTTTTTGTCAGTTATCTCAGTTGAATTTCTGTTCCACATCACCTGAACACTTGCAATAACCTCTACATTGGCCTTCATGTTCCCGATATTATAGCTCACCAAACTCTTGCCATAGTAAATCTGTTTTTATCTTGCCGCTCCTTTTCATAATGCCTCAATCATCATAGTCCTCTGCTCAGAAACCCTCAGTGGCTCCCCATTGCTTTCAGAATGCATTCCAGTATTTTAAGGAAGACTTTGAGGTTCTTCACCATAAAGGCTTTGGCCAGATTTGCTCTATTCTTTCCTCTCTTGCCCCCGACAGGCCCATACTTCACAAACCCACTCTTACCCAAACTTGACTGCTAAAATCACTGGGACACTTATGAGTTAAAAATGTGGACTCCTAGGCCCCTTCCCAGGAATCAGATTCTTCAAGAAAAGGGACTTGGAATCTGCATTGTAACAAGTGACCCACATCTTTCAGACAAGCTTGGAAACTCTGTCCTAAGCAACCTATACCTTTGCCATCCCCTAAACATGCCCCATACTTCCCCTCTCCCATGCCCTTTTCTTTCCATAAATCATTTTGCTTAACTGGACTGTGGATCAGCGTGCTCTTAGTATGGCTTTTCCAAAAGTAGAGCCTAAGATAAGACTTTGAATGCAGGTGGTTTATTTGAGAGGCAATCATGGGAATCATAAGTAAAGGGGTATGAGAAGCAGGCCAGGGAAGGGAAAAAGGACCACAGAAGGATTCTTTATCAGGGTTACTACTGTTGGTAATGGCAGCTCATTTCTGCTGGCTCATTGGCAGCATCCTAAGAAGTATGCAGAAGGCCTTCTAAAAGTGTCCAGGTGAAGAGTAGAAGTTTGGGCATTTACCCACCTGCTTGGGTCCTCCTCTCTATGGGTGACACCAGAGCCATTATTCTTTGCCCTTCTAGCCAAGGGATCCTTTTGGCATGAAGCACGCCCTGGGGCAGAAGGTGAAAGGAAGTGCTTTGCATGCTCCAGGCAGTATTCTGCCAGCTAGAGGTGAGTCTGAGTTCACATGGAACAGTTCACTGTAACAGCAGCTAATGTCAGAGGTCGTCCTAGGGGTGGGGCCAGGTGAAAAAGGCATGCTCTATTAGTTATCTATTGTTGTGTAACAAATTACCCTGTAATGAATTATGGCTATACCAAGGCACATCACATGTATTATGTCACTGTTTCCATGGGTCAGAAATCTAGGTGTGGTTCAGCTGGGTCCTCTGCCTCAGGGACTCCTACAAGACTGAAGTCATCTTAGCCAGAAAGGACATGCTTCCTGGCTCACGTGTATGTAGGGAGGACTTAGCTCTTCACGAGTGGTTGGACTGAGGTCCTCAGTTCCTCTTTGGCTTTTGGCCAGAGGCCTCCCTGGGCTTCTTGTCATGTGGGCTTGTCTATAGAGTTTTTCACAACATGGCAGCTGGCTTCATCAGAGTAGCAAATGCAAGGGCAAATGGGTGCCGGCAAGATAGATTCAGTCTTTTGTACCCTCATCTTAGAAGTGACATCACTTCACTTCTGCTCTATTCTGTTCATTAGGTGTGAGTCACTAGGTCCAGCTTCCCCTTGAGAAGGTAGGATTCATCATTCCCCAATCCTTATAGTCACCTCTGTGATCCATTATCAGCACTTGATAAATTGTCCATGAGTTAAACCATTATATTAAATGTTGTTTTGGTGTTTTCCCTGTCAAATTTTAGATGTGTTTTTTCCATATCTGAAACTTCTGCAAATATGAGGTCAAATAAGATATATGGAAAGAGCATTTGCATAAATGACTTGACACCTTTCTAAAAAAAAAATGCCCTTTTAAAATTAATTCAAATTAATCCAGTCAAGAAATAATAAGTACTATAAAATATAAGGCACTATAAGCTTATAATTAATTTTTCATGTTGCATAAGTTTGAAAGAAAATGTAAACCATTGCAGTTAGAAGACCTGCCCAAAATTTTCAGTGCTTTTGTGTTAAATTCTTTGTTTACTAAACCATCTCTATGTTATCTGGTGGAAGGAAAGCTGACCTTATGCCCTGAAGCCCTAGGTCTGAGTCTTTTAAATTCTTAAATCATCTACGGCTCAGTTTCATCTCCTATTCAATGGGGTCCTAACTTGAACATCGGAGAGCATATCAAATATTGATAAAGCACCTACTATGTGATGCCCTCTGAAAAGTCACACTGCTTGCATGGTTCTGGGCACACAGTAGGCATACAATAAATACCAACTAAGCCTGACTCTGGCTTTAAGGAAATAATTATATTTAAAAGGGGAGCATCTGAAGGTCTTCAGAAGGCAGGGGAAGCTGTGTTATAGGTCAGATGGCATTTATATAAGGAACTGGAAAGACTTTTCTATGAGTGAGCAATGGAGTTGCAAACGTTTATTCCTGTAGTTTGAAGAACCTACAGAAGTTGGATTCTGAGCCCACACTGGGGGATCCATTACTCAACTCATATTTATCAGGTGCCTTCCTATTTATGGCATGCTCTTCCATGGATCCCTGGGGAGAGCTGGGTGAAAACAGAGGCATGTCCCTGCACCTGTGGGGCTTGCAGTCAGCAGATTCACCTGGGCTGGGGAGTGCCATGTTGGGGCAGACATGGATATGCAGTTGTGTTTGTCCTGGGGAGACAGAAAGCAAACCTGTGGGGGGATTACCATGCCTGTGTTCATAGTGTTATGGAAGCTGGACTGGATCACCCGACGGAAGAACCAAGTGGCACTCAGAGATCTTGGAGGATCGGAGGTTTATTTAATGTCGGCGGGCTCAGAGGAGGATGATCTCCAAAGGTGAGCCCTGAGCACAGACAGAGGGGGTAATTTATACACTTCTGCTTCTGCATACTTGGCAATTTATTGTGCGGGAAGCCTTTTGGTGCGTGCGGGAAGCGGAGCAGGGAGAAGAACCCGGAAGAGCCCCGGGGCAGGGACTGGGACTCCCTTGCTGGCTCGGTCGGCCATCTTAGGACACAGATTTTTCCCTATCATTCCCCCTTTTGATGCCCCTTTAAACACCTAGTTTAGAGGGCATCATGATTATTGGGGATTATATCTACCTGGGGAGTAAGAAGCACCAATGTACATGTCCCCGTCCAGTTAGCCAGCCGGTAAGCATCGGTAAATATACCTTCTGCACATGAAAAAGGTGCCAGGTTCTGGAGTGCACCATGGTGTGGCAGACATGCACCCGTCAAGCAAAAGGCAGCTGTGGGTCTGGACACAGATATGCTTCCTACTGAATGTGTTTCCCCGGGGTTATGGACACAGTCGGAAGCTTGGTAAGACAATAATACATTGGCTGGTTTGGGGTCTATTTCTGCGGGTTTGGGAGGGTCACCTGTGGGCCTGGTCAGGTTGAGGAAACTCAGTGGTCTTGCCACAAGCTGAGGGGGTCCGGCTTGTAGGCAGGGCCGGCAATCTGAAGCCAACTGAGGGCTGGCTGTGCCGAGCAAGTGATGGATTTCCCCCAACACACCATTCACCTGAGGTTCTAAAGTGAGAGGTCCCCAACGGGGAGGGAGCCCCAGCAGGGGCTGACAAGAGTCAGGCTCCTGACGGGTCAGGCCCTGTTCAGCCCCCCTGTCCTCCCCCTTCTGCGCCTGATCTTGAACTCCACTCCCACCTGACATCCCAGAGCAGGCCAGACAGGTCCAGCAAACAGTGGTGTCCTCGCATCCTCCACCTCTACAGCTTCGCACGGCACTAGCCATCTGTCTGGCCCAACAATCCCCTCCACCATGCATGCAGAGGGCGGCCCCAGTGCAACATCGGACAGGCATGCAGGTGCAAGAACTGAACCCAGTGCCCCACCCATCCACCCTCATGCAGGGGCGTCGAGCCTTCCCGGAGGCGATGGAGAAGAAGGTGAGGGTGAGGAGAGCCCGTGATCAGGCAAATGCAGCAATACATCCCAAAGTGACCCAACAAACAACAACAATGGCAAGTCTCTGGGGGAAAGTCCAGCCAGAAGGGACAACAGTGTAGAGTCTGACTTCTAAGATGAGGGAAATCACGCCGATGAGAGCTAGGGACCACGGTGAGCAGGTGTCCATTAGTTGGTGGGGTCTCGTCAAAGGCGAAGCCGGAGTGGGTCCATGGGGTTTGGCTAGGCTTTACACTGGCATGACTCCTCATCCAAATGATGGACTTTTTCACTCTGGAATGGTGGACCTGTGCACGGGGTGACACCTGAGACCTTGTGGGCAGTGGGGGTGGTTAGTACAACAGTGTGGGGCCCTGTACACTGGGGTTTGAGGGGTTCTTTTTTCCAATCCTTGACCCAAGCTGAGTCCCCTGTCTGGAAGGAGTGTACCTGAGACCCTAAGGAGATTGAAGCCGTCTCAGTGGTGTATTTTTGTAATTTATTTAGGGTGGCCCCCAGGGCCTGAAGCTGCTCCTTTATTTCTTTATCTCCAACTTGATGTAAATTTCCTGGAAGGCTCCCCAAGCAGGGGGGAGGGCTGTCCATATATTAATTCGAATGGGGAGAAACCTGATGTCCCAGGCGTGCAGCGAGCACACAGGAGAGCTAAGGGTAGCGGATCCGGCCGTGGAAGTTAGTCTCCTGACAAAACTTTGCTAAGGTTCCCTTGAGGGTGCAATTCATTCACTCTACTTTCCCTGAGCTTTGGGGCCGGTAAGCAGTGTGGAGTCTCCAGGTGATGTTGAGAGATTTGGTCAAGACCTGTACAATGTCTGCTACAAATGTGGGTCCATTGTCACTATGGATTGTTAATGGCAGGCCGAACAGGGGCACCATCCCCTAGGAGGACTTTAGATACTTCCCGGCTTTGTTCTGTCCTGGTCGGGAAGGCTTTGACCCACCCAGAGTATGTGCATACTATTTGATGTTAAGTTCTTGCCCCGGGGTGAGTTTGTTTGTCTCTTTGATGAGTAAGACTGTGGCTGCCAGCGCCCTGAGGCACGGTGGCCATCCCGCTGCCACGGGGTCCAGCTTCTTTGACAGGTATGTAACTGGCTGTTACCAGGGCCCAACAGTCTGGGTGAGTACCCCGCGCGCTATTTTTACAAAGAGATTGAAGAGGTTTTTCTACATCTGGTTGGCCCAGGGGTAGAGTCCGCCGCAGGGCGGTCTTTATCTCTGTGAAGGAGGCTTCTGTTTCCTCAGTCCAGGCAGGGGGTTCTCAATCTGGTCCCCCTAAGAGATCATAGAGGGCTCTTGCTATTGCCGAGAACCCAGGGATCCAGATGCGGCAGAATCCTGCAGCCCCCAGCAATTCTCGTAGGTCCCTTTTTGTCTGGGGCTGTGGCAGGGAGATGATGACCCTTTTCCTCTCTGGCCCTAGTTCTCTTTTCCTTGGGTGAGGAGGAAAGCAAGGTATCGGACCTGTTGTTGACAGATTTGTGCCTTCTTCCATGAGGCTCGATGTCCTGAGTCTGACAGGAGCTGTAGGAGGGCCTTTGTGCCTTTTGTGCAGACTTCTTGTGTGTCACCGGCGAGGAGGAGGTCGTCCACATACTGGAGGAGGGTGCATCGTGTGGCCTTCCTTGGGAACCTGGTGAGGTCCGTGGCCAGCGCTTCGCCAAAGAGGGTTGGTGAGTTTTTAAACCCCTGCGGGAGGTGCATCCAAGTCAGTTGCATCTGGCGCCCTGTATCAGGCTCAGTCCATTCAAAGGCAAACAGTGGCTGGCTCTGGGGAGCTAAGCGGAGGCAGAAGAAGGCATCTTTTAAATCTAGGCAAGTGAACCATCTGGCCGACCCTTGGATTTGGCTGAGGAGGGTGTATGGATTCGGGACCACTGGGTGCAGAGAGATGGTCACCTTGCTGATGGCCTGCAGGTCTTGAACTGGTCGGTGTCCCCCTCCCGTCTTCTTGACTGGCAAGAGTGGGTATTCCAGGTTGACTGGCACTCGACTAGAATACCTGCTTCTTTGAGTTTGGCCAGATGCTCTTGGATGCTAATCTTAGCTTCTTGTGGGAGGGGGTATTGCCTTTGCCTCTGAGGTTGGGCTCCTGGGATCAGTTCAGCAATGATAGGGTCCCGATTCCGGGCTAGTCCAGGTGGGTTGTCTTCAGCCCATACTGAAGGGAAGGTGAGTCTGAACTCTGGCGGGCTGCTCGGTTGGGCCTGGGCACAGAATAGCCTCCATTCTTCTTCTCTCGGCATGGTAATTGCTAGTACCAGAGACCCCGTCTCCTCTTGGCTTGGATTCAATCAGAGGCTAGTGTGTCCGGTGGGCTCAAAGGTTATCTGAGCCCCAAGCTTGGAGAGTATGTCTCGGCCCAGGAGGGGGATAGGGCAATCAGGCAGATAAAGGAATTCATGTCGGACCTTGTGGCCCCCGAGTTCACACTGGCAAGCCTGGCAAAAGAGCTGTTGTATTGCCCGTGTTCCGGTGGCCCCAAGGATGGTCGCAGTCCTTTTGCTGAAAGGGGCCACTGGGGAGGTGACAACAGAGTGCTTGGCCCCAGTATCAACCATAAAAGTCACTGGTTGGCCCCCTACTTTCATTCTGACTGTGGGCTCATGGGGGCCAAGAAGGAAAGAGCCCAGTCCCCCTCAGTCAGAATATTCCTGCAAGGCCTATGAGGTCCTCCTCTCGGGGTTCTTCCTTGTAGCGGCTGGGCTTCTGAGCTTTTCCCCAGTTGGGACATTTGTTTTTCCAATGCCCTCTCTCCTTACAGTAGGCACATCGATCCCTTGCCAAGGGGGTTCTGGGTCTCCCCCCTTTCGGTGGTTGGGGTCTCCCCACCTTTGTGTCGTCCTTTTCTTTCAGGGCGGCAGCGAGGAGGCTGACTTTCTTTTTCATCTTTTTGTCGGCTTCCCGTTCGGCTGCGGCCTCCCTGTTCATGTAGACCTTATTGGCAATCTCTATTCTCAGAGGAGGATGGGTGTATGTTTCCAGTTGAGGAGGTCGGTCGTGGAGTGTCTGGAACTGGGGGTGCAGATGGCCTTTGGGATGCGTACGGTGGAGGCAGGATCGGTTCATCTTCAGGATCTCCAGCTAGAATCTGTGGAGGCTGGGGCTTCTGTCGGTCTTCTTTGGGCCGCTTGGATGAGGCGATTAAGACCCTGGCCTGTCCCTGCCTATTGCAAGTGAATCGCACCCAAGGGGAAAGGGTCTGAGCAATTCCTAGCCAGGAGTCAATGTATGGGAACTGGTCGGGGTGTCCTGGCTCTCCTGTTACGACTTGCCACACTCGACGGATCATTGGGACATCCAGTGTCCCTTCTGAAGGCTGCCCGACGTTAAAGGTGGGCCATTCCAATTCACACAGGGTTCTCAACTTGCCGGGGTTCATCCTGACTCCATAGTCTCCCGAAAACCCCTTCTTGAATTTTTGATCATAGTCTCTAGAACCGTAGATTTACTCTGCCCTGACCCCATGGTGATGTTCCCCTGTGTGGTGGCGCAGAGACAGACAAGGGGGGTGCGTCCTGTAGTGCGGAGACCGATCAGATGCCCGTCTGGCTGTGTCCCGAAGGAGCTTAGGTGGGGCTTAGCTGTAGTGGTCTCAGCGTTGTGACTTACGATTGGAATCTATTCCGATGCCACCCTAGACTGTATGCCGTTGACCACGGAATTGCATATATCCCATCTGGGGATTGCACTTAGACTCCGCAGGCTTCTGGGGACCTCAAGGGTGCCCGCCCGTGGAGTCACAGAATCAGTCCACTTGAGCAAGCGAAGTTGGACTGCACACTCACTCACACATTCACACTCCAGAAGCTATTACATTCCCTCCCTGGGAATCCCTACCTGGGAGACCTCTAAGAGGTCTCTGGGAGGTGATCAGGCTCCCCTTCCACCCCAGTGGGGGTGGGCCTGTCTGGGTCCTGGGCCCCCAGGCCTTACCGGAATCTGACGTCCGGACCAGGTCCTCACCTGCCAAGTCTCCTCAAGTCCAGCGGCAACAGCGGAGCGGGGCCAGCCCGAGGCGACCAGGGCAGGAGATTGCCGAATATTAGGCAGGGCGTGCCTTCTCCGTTACGACCCATCGTTCCGTCACCGCCCCGCCGTTGCCTCCAAAGCGGTGGCAACAATAGGCCAGCACGGTTGGGTTTCCCGGTGTGGGAACCAAATGTTAAGGAACCTGAACTGGATCGCCCGATGGAAGAACCAAGCGGCACCCGGAGATCTTGGAGGATTGGAGGTTTATTTAACGCCAGCGGGCCCACAGGAGATTGATCTCCAAAGGTCTGAGCCCCGAGCACAGACAGAGGGGCTCATTTATACACTTCTACTTCCGCATACTTGGCACTTTTGGATGGTGTGCGAAGTGGGTCAGGGAGAAGGACCCGGAAGAACCCTGGGGCGGGGACCAGGACTCCCTTGCTGGCTCGGTTGGCCATCTTAGAACACAGATTTTTCCTTATCAGTAGTGCCATATTTGGGGGACTAATGGTAGCATTTGTGGCAATTCTGGGGCATTGCTTCCTGTGGGGGCACAATGGCTGGGAACTTGTCCTGTGGAAATCACCTGCCTGAGCTTGATTCGTAGCTTCACTGATGCGGTTTTTGGAATACAGGGGAGGTTCAGTGGGGTGAGGTCCAGAGCCAAGGACCAAGAAAGGATTCTTGAGACATCTTTGGTGCAGAATGGTGGTTTATTAAAACACAGGGATAGGACCCGTGGGCAGGAAGAGTTGCTGCACCGGGGCTGTGAGCGGTGGCTTTTATATACTTGGGAGTTGGGGGAGGTAAGGAAAAGGGAGCTTTCAAAAGGATTTTCATGTGTTAAAGAAGACTCACAGGATACCTAGGCCTTGCCATTGTCAAGTTAAGGTTGTTTTTCCCTCTAGCAAGGCATTAACATGAAGATAGTTGGGAGCTTCCTGGAGGAACATTACACTCTGCCCACTTCAAGTATCTGTCAATGGGCTGCAAGTTATAAGGACATTTAATTGTATCTACATTTCCTGATGGAAACTAGGTTATTGATAGAAATACTTTGTTCTTGTAGATTGCTAAGACATATGTAAACTGAGGGAGACTCAAGTCTTGTAGGATTGTGATCTCTGTAAGTTAACTATTTGTTTTTCCTTTCCTTAGCTTTAGGGCAGCAAGGAGTGCCTGAGGAATCACATATATCCCATCTGGGGAGTGGGTTGTGGGGTGTCAGCTTCTGCTTTGTCCTCAGCTTGCCTTCTGTTCCCTCATCATCACCATTAAATCCCTATGTGGTCTTAGCTCTGTTACTTGACCTCTTTGAATGTCAGTTTCTTCATCGGAAATGTGAGAATAACAATGGGACATAGTTCCTGGGGCTATTATGAGGATTAAAGATTGTTATGTGGGAAGTATTTAGAACAATCTGGCGAATACTGTGTTGTTATTGTTGCAGAGTGTTCTTATTACTGTTCTTGCTGTCAGCAGTAGTGGTCAGCCCCCTGTCCCTCCCGTCTGCCCTGCCCCTTACCTTTCACCTTTGTCTTAATTTCTTTGGTCCCCACTGTATTTTAGGAATTTTCAGGTTTATGATTCTTATCCAAGAACAACCTGGGAAGGGTGTTAAAATGCAGATTTGGGGGGCCCCATTTTTGGTTCAGCAGGCTCAGTAGGTTGATTGTGGGGCTCAGGAATTGGCATTTTTAATAGGCACCCAGCAGTCTGCACTTTCAGAAACCCTTCCTTCCTTAAAGATTATAGTCTTGAAACCTTGGGCTTATGGAGATACTACTTTGCTTCAGACACTGCACTACGTGCACATAGTGCAGTGTGTTTATCATTTATAATCTTTACAAAAGCTCTGCTTTTGTCACATTATTATTCCCATTTAATAATGAACAAACTCAGGCTCTGAAAATTCAGCCATCTTACTCAAAGTAATGAAGCTGGAAAGTTCCAGAGCCTGTCTGTTCTAAAGCCTGTCTCTTTCCCACTATGTTGTGCTGTGCCACTCTGTATGAAGACCTGATGGATTACAATGTGGGGGTTAGGGGTGCTGATCCCCTGTGTAGTCAAGAAGCTGTGTGTAACTCCCACCAAAACTTAATTGCCAATAGCCTACAGTGGATGCTAAGCCTTACCTATAACGTGAACACTTGATCAATATATTTGGTATGTCATATGTATGATACACTGTATTCTTACAATAAAGTAAACTAGAAAAAATAAAATACTCCTTTCATAAGGAAGAGAAAATACATTTACATTGTTGTACTGTATTTATTGAAAAAATCCACATATAAGTGGACCTGCACAGTTAAAACCCGTGTCATTCAAGGGTCAACTGTACTTTCAATTGTCAATCCCCAGTGTGAGGTCATTTAGCACAAAGACTTCCAGATCTCTTTCTTTCTTTTTTGGAAATAAAACACCTTTTTTTAACTTTTTTCCAGCTTTATTGAGATATAATTGACATATAACGTTTTTTAAGTTTATGGTGTACAATGTGCTGAATTGATACACTTAAATATTACAAAATCATGACTACTGTAACATTAGCTAACACCTGCATCCCATCACATAATTACCATTTCTTTTTGTGGTAAGAATGTGTAAGATCTACTTCCTTAGAAACTTTCAAGTATATAATGCAATATTGTTAACTAGAGTCACTATGCTGTCCATTAATTAGATCCCCAGAACTTTTTCGTCTTATAGCTAGAAGTTTGTATTCTTGACCAACATCTCCCCTTTGCCCTGACCCCCCAGGCCCTGGAAACCATCAGTCTAGTCTCTGTTTCTATGAGTTTGGCTTTTTTAGATTCTACATATAAGTGCTATCATACAGTATTTGTCTTTCTCTGACTTATTTCACTTAGCATAATGCCTTCAAAGTCCATCTGTGTTGTCAAAGTTGGCAGGATATCCTTTTTCTCATGACTGAATAATAATAATATACCACATTTTTTAGAGTTAGATCTACACTCAATGTGGGACTCGAACTCATGACTCTGAGATCAAGAGTCACAAGCTCCACCGACTGAGCCAGCCAGGCATCCCTACCGCATCTTTGTTTTATCCATTCATCCAATGACAGACACTTAGGTTGTTTCCATAACTCAGTTGCTGTGCATAATGCTGCAATAAACATGAAAAGTGCAGCTATCTCTCCGATACCCTGTTTTCATATCCTTTGGATACAAACCAGGAGTGGGATTGCTGGATCATGGGATGATTCTATTTTTAATTTTTGGAAGAACCTCCATACTGTTTTCCATAGTGGTTGTACCAGTTTATGTTGCCCCCAGCAGTGCACGAGGCTTCCCTCTCTCCACATCCTCTCTGACACTACCTTCTTTCTTTTTGATGATAGCCATTCTCAATGTGATATATTGTGGTTTTAGTTTAACATTTTTCCCTGCATTTCCCTGATGATTAGTGGTGCTGAGCACCTTTTCATGTACCTGTTGGCCATTTGTATGTCTTCTTTGGAAAAATGTCTGTTCAGTTCCTTTGCCCACCTTTAAATCAATGTTTTCTTCTTTCCCCCTCCCTCCCTCCCTCCCTTCCTCCCTCTCCTCCCTTCCTTCCTTCCTTCCTTCCTTCCTTCCATATATCCATCCATCCATCCATCACGTTTTATAAGTTCTTCATATATTTTGGATATTAACCCCTTATCATATGTAAGATTAGCAAATATTTTCTCCCATTCTATATGCCCCCTTTTCATTTTGTGGATGGTTTTCTTTGCTGTGCAGAAGCCTTTTAATTTGACATAGTCTGTTTGTTTGCTTTTGCTTTCATTGCCTTTGCTTTTAGGTGTCGAATCCAAAAAATCATTGCCAAGACCGATGTCAAGGAGCATACTGCCTATGTTTTCTTCTAGGAGTTTTACATTTCAGGTCTTACATTCAAGTCTTTAATCCATTTTTAGTTGATTTTTATGTATGGTATAAGACAGAGGAAGGACCTCCAGATCTTTCACTTAATGGCTGCCTTTCGAAACCAGCCTTGAGGGCTTTTCTTTGACTTCCAGTTCTGGTTCCAGAAGCAGTACATTTGTCTTATTCTTTGAAACAAAAAGCTTGTTTCTCAAGTCACCTTGTTTTATGCTTTATTTCCCATTTTGCACACCATTCTCCATTTCCTCTGAGAAAGTCTTACTAGTTTCTTCCTGAGACTGGTGAGCTAAGTGAGATGGTCAGGGGACGGAGGGCTCTGATTTTCCAGTTTAGGCTATGTCCGTGGGGGTGTAATAGCAGTCCCCAACTAAGCCATGGGGAGTGGGTTTTCCAAAAATAAGGAAAAAGAGTCCTGGGCAAACAAATATAAGAGATGTTTACTATGGTGAGATTTTACAGGAGGAGTGATCTTGGAGTGGCATTTTGAAAAACAGAGAAAGCATTTTAGATAGGCAGAGATATCGAAAAAGGAAGTGACAGAAGGAATGGGCGTAATGCCAAGGAAGTAGGAAAGATCATAGCCTGTTTGGGGATTGTAAGGAGCCTCTCTTGATAGAGTAAAGGGTGGTGCTTGATGTCACTGGAGAGGTGGGAATGACCTGGATGGGGAATTATGTGGTGACCCATGCTCAGGACTCAGCGGGGAACCACAGGAGGATTTTAAGCTCAAGTGGAACATGATTTTTAATCATATGTGTGTGGTAGGTAATGCTGACACTAAGGTTATAAGATCTAGAAAAGCAAAATGACCTTACAATGGAGTTTTGTGTACTTTGTATGTGTGTGTGTGCGTGCACGCGTGTGCACAAGCCTGTCACACAAGGGCCATTGCATTCCACCATGCAGCTCCTTATGATTTCCACACCTTTTATACTTCTTTTGGAGTTTTCCTCTAAAAGAGAGGTACATATGAACATACCAAGTGAACTCAAAGGTTAACCAAGTATTTGAAAGCCAAATCAATGTCTTGCTAATGATGGAATCTTTTTTATGATTTTATTCTAAGTAATTCTCCACATGCTTTTCCTTGACAGGGATATCATTTAAAGTCACAGTGGAGTAAATGCAACTAATATGCTGCTCAGTCTCTCTCCCGGACAGATTTTTAATATAAATGTCAGAGCATGAATCTTCAAACTTCATTCTACCTCGTCTCCAGCCCACCCTCTCCAGTCTGGCACTTCAGGGGCATTGGGAACATCAGCAGAGGAATGCATTTGTAACTTCTGGTGTCCAATAAAAATAATTCAGCAACTACTAATCGAATGTGTCCTGGGCACCAAGGTCCATACCAGACAACAGGGGCTCTAAGATGAATGTAACATGAAATGTACCCATCCCGTGCATGCATTCATGGATGCATATTCAAGATTCAGGTTTGGGGGAAAGAGTTATAAACTGAGTCACAGAGCAATATGCTAAGTTGGGTGCCTGAAGTTAGTTTTAGATGAAGGTAGCATGAATTGTAGCAACTGAATGCAAGAAGATGTGGTGGGCCAATGTCATTAAAAGCTTTATAGCCCACGTAAAAAGATGTGTCGTTTTTATTCACTTTGTCCTAAGAGCAATGGTCTCAAAGCCTTTGAAATGAAAGATTTGAAGTAGAGGGTTAACACCAGATGATCATCTTAGAAAAGACACTTTGATGGATAGTAGGGCTAATACTACCACACATTAGGTGATGGATAAAAATTTAAAAATATGTCCTTTCCTTTAAGGAGATTGTAGAGCCTGGTGTCTGGATTCATTATTTTGGGGGAGTAAAGGCATAGCTGGGTGGCAACCCCTGCTTGCCCCTAAGGTAAAACCCATATCATGGCTAGCCCTGAAGGGTGGAATGTGGAATGCAGGTAGGAGGCTGTTGCTTTAGTCCTAGACAAGGGCATGATGAAAGACTAAACCCAGGCAGCGGCAGACAGAGAAGGAAGAGAGGATGTATTTGATAAAATCAGTGGGATGTGGGCTTGAGTGAATATAGGAGGGTTAGGGAAAGAAGGATACTAAGGGCGATGCCTAAGTATCTGACCTAGTGGTCTCAGGATGTCACATAATAAATAGGTCTGTATGAGATTGTATTATGTTAATGTTCAAAATAACGTATGGTTTAAAATATGGACCAAGATGCATATAGGTTCTTTAATGATTATTGGTTCTGATGATCTATGGGGACATTTTCAATACATCTCAAATTACCGCTGAAATACTCCTCCAACAAAGTGAGAATTAACCTTCTCTGATTTTTCTTCTTCTTTTGATGTTGAAGAATATTCTCTCTGGAAGCCACAGGTGCATATTTTCTGAGTCCTTTCTGCTGCCCCAGTTCATGGATGGCCTGGTGCCAGTTTCAACAATCCTTAGATCCTCTTCCCTTGGCTGAACTGCATGCAGTAAATGAGCTAATCCAGAAAAGGCAATATGTCCCCAGACACTATCACACCAATGATGTTAGGTTCTAAAAGAAATTCCTCCGGGGGTTGGCTCTTCACCTCAGGAAGCTCAGGTGGAGATGGAAAAGGTCCCGTAGCAACGGCTCCTTCCTCTTCTATGAACTACCTGCTTGTCTTGCCATCTGGCCCATCATTTATCCCTACCATTGAGTCAACACAGGCATGTAGAGAAAGGGAAAAATACCTGGCTACTAAACATTTAAAAAGCACTACGTTTTAACCAATCCAACCATTTAATTAAATAAAATTCCTCAATGGATCCATGTTTGCACAAAATTAGCATCTTTGCTCAATGCTTTAATCACGTTTCTTGTCCAGCCTGGATCTCAAACCTTTCCTCCATGATGTTGTTTTCCATCTTTTTTTAAACAAACAAACAAACAAAACCAGTGATACACATGTGGACCACTACAAAAGCAAAAACAAAATAAAAGAAGGAAGGGGCGCCTGGGTGGCTCAGTCGTTAAGCGTCTGCCTTCAGCTCAGGTCATGATCCCAGGGTCCTGGGATTGAGTCCTGCATCAGGCTCCCTGCTCGGCAGGAAGCCTGCTTCTCCCTCTCCCACTCCCCCTGCTTGTGTTCCCTCTCTAGCTGTCTCTCTCTCTGTGACAATTAAATAAATAAAATCTTTTAAAAAATAATAATAATAAATAAATAAATAAAAGAAGGAAAAGAGAAAGCGATTCTTTCTTTTTTTTTTATTATTTTTTTTTGAAGATTTTCTTTCTTTGACAGAGAGAGACATAGCGAGAGAGGGAACACAAGCAGAGGGAGTGAGAGAGGGAGAAGCAGGCTTCCCGCTGAGCAGGGAGCCTGATGTGGGGCTCGATCCCAGGACCCTGGGATCATGACTTGAGCCTAAGGCAGACGCTTAACGACTGAGCCACCCAGGCGCCCCGCGATTCTTTCTTGAACAGAGGTTTTCTGAAGTGTTTCTCCAGAGTGGGCCTTTATTTCCTCAAGCACAAGAGGTCAGCCTGACAAAAGAGCAAATAAACACTCTTCCCCCTCCTTGTGTAATTCCTGGCCTAGACCGAGTGTTGATCCTTGCAGAAAATGGGACTGAAAAAGCTTCGCGCTGCATTGGTTTTACCTTGAGAGCCACCAGGGGTCTTTAGGGAGAAGCTATAGGTCAGAATTGTCCTTCCAGGGGCACCTGGGTGGCTCAGTCGTTAAGCGTCTGCCTTCGGCTCAGGTCATGGTCCCGGGGTCCTGGGATCGAACCCCGCATCGGGCTCCCTGCTCAGCAGGAAGCCTGCTTCTCCCTCTCCCACTGCCCCTGCTTGTGTTCCCTCTCTGGCTGTCTTTCTCTCTGTCAAATAAATAAAATCTTTAAAAAAAAAAGAATTGTCCTTCCTTCTAGAAGCTCTAGAAGAAGGGATACTGCAGGAGAAACTGAGAGTGTGTGAGAATGGATGTGGAAAGCACCTGACAGAAGGGGAGGTGTTTCAGGGTCAGCCTCATGTCAAGTGCCTTCACCTGTTTTCATTTTATTTGTTTGGGTAACGCACGCTGTGCTCACACCGTGTCCACAGGATGAGTGGGAACATGAATTCATCTTCAGAAGTGGAGGAGAGGGTCATGGCTCTGATTTTGTTACTGTTCTAGTTGACACTTGCAACTGACTGGCTGTTTTGGTTTCACAGGGACCCAGAACAAAAAATGCTCAGCATGATTGAATACCCACGTAGGCTCCTGCCTCTAAAATTGCCTTGTTCTTTTAAAAATTGCCATTCCTGGATCTTATTTTATTTTTTGCATTTCTGGTACTTTTCTCCAACATGGTTTCCAACCATTCAAGGGCCCTTGGGTGACTTCCTGGAACCCCTGGGACTCTCAGTTGATTATACCCCAGAAGACCTTTTGCTGTAAGGTTCTTTAGCACTGTAGCCCTGCCGCAGGAGGGAGGGAGTGTTGGAGGAGGTCACAGAGTTACGTCACCTGGCTGACCTGTGAGCTGGCCCCTCCTCAGTCCGTGGAATGTGCGCTCCGCCCACCCGCCCCTTCTTCCTACCCCCAGAGCCATTTTCAAGTTCACAGCCTTGAGAGAGCCATGTGGTGCTGAGTCCCTCGGGCCCGTAGACATGACTGAGCCCCATGGAAGCCTCTCTATAAACTTCAAGATTCTGGCAGGCAGTGCGGAGACCTCCTCCTCTGGGACCCCCATCACCAGCCTCAGAAGTAAGTTCCTTTGCTGGTTAAAACTGCCACCTGTCCACCCAGAGTGGCCTGCCTCTGTCTTCCCTCTCTTCCTGCCCTCTGGGTTCAGGACCAGCTTGGGAACCAATAGGAAGATCTGTTCAGGGCATCCTCATGTTCTCAAATTATACTCGGTCTTATTTTAAATTTAATAATGAGGTGGTACCACAGGGGATTTTAAATAAGGAATGGAATGCGCCCACTGACATAGGCCATGGTAAGCGGTGTTGTGATGTGGATAAATAGACCTTGAGTGAATTGTTGTGTCATTTTGTTAGTTATGGACTGCTGGAACAAAGGATCTGGAGGAGGCTGTTTTAATTTCCCACTCCCAGCCTTTTGCATTAACAATGATGAATCTAAGTGAAAAACCCTGATTAATTCAATGAGTTATAGCCGACGTATGCCTGTCATGAGGATGAGAATGTGTTTTAGCGTGCGGCTGTTTTCTAAGGCAATACTGTTTATTGAATCTCCAGCTTTATGTCACAAAGTTTCTGTGTGCGCCTACTGTGTGCACATTGAATGTGAATATTGGAGCAACATTCTATTGTCAAGCTTAATCCTATAAGCAGGATTGTGGTGGGATAGCTCATTCTCTAATGTAGAACAGTGGTTCTCACCACAGTATCACAGAAATCATTGAATAATAATCAGGAGTTGAGGGGCGCCTGGGTGGCTCAGTCAGTTAAGCATCTGCCTTTGGCTTAGGTCATGAGCCCAGGGTCCGGGGATTGAGCCCCCGCATCCGGCTCCTTGCTCAGCAGGGAGCCTGCTTCTCCCTCTGCGTGACGCTCCCCCTGCTTGTGCGTGCTCTCTCTCTCTCTGACAAATAAATAAAATCTTAAAAAAAAAAAAAAGGAAATAATCAGGAGTTGAGAAATAAGCCAAATTAAATGTCTGTGTCTGTTTCCATATAAATGACTGGAAAAATTTTTACTAATTTTGGAGAACATTTTTAGGATGGATACTTTTTAAAACAGTGTAAGTGGTACAAACACAATTTGTTGTGAGTTGTGTGTATCTTGGGGTGGTTCTTCAATGAAGCAGGCGTCCTCTGGAATAGCTGAAACCAAGGTGGGAAAAGACTACATGTCTTCCAGTCAAAAGAGGTGGGCCATGCTTATTAAGTGTCATAGAAAAGGAAAAGAATCTCTAACATTTATCTGAGACTCAAATGAATAGTTACATGGCGTTTGCCCCCAGTTTCAAAGACTGATTTATTAATGAGCTGTTTCTCCGATGAGCAATGCTGTGGAAGTGCTCAAGGATAAATGGCAGCAGGAATGTATTTACTTATTTAATAAGGGTTCTTAATTTTCCCAAGGAACAGCAATAATGGCCAAGAGGCTAACCAGTTTGATGATAATGAAGTAGTAAGTTTTGCAAATGATTTACTTCTGTCTTATAAATCAGCACCAACTCAAAATTTTACTTATAACTACATAACTGTCATGTGTCTTATCTAATATGCTTTCTTGAGCACATATTAGGGGTGAAATTTTACCAAATATTGTAGGACTGTAGGGAGCCCTGGGCATGCTTCAGAAAGTACTTCCTATGTACTTAGACATGATCTTTATGTGTTGGGTGACAGAAGGCAGGCTGAGAGCTATTGTCCTGGTTCCTTGATCCAGGACGTGTGGCCTTGGGAGCTTGGGCAATATTGATATCCCCATGGAGCTTGTTAGAAATGAAGAATTTGGCGCCATTCCCCAAACCTACTGAATCAGAATCTGCATTTTAACAACATCTTCAGGTAATTTATAGCTATATCCTACATTAAAGTTTGAGAAGCACTGGTGTCTAGAAGGCATTTGATATTTTTAAAATTTTGTCTTTTATTTGCCAATTCTCCAGTGCAGTTTTTTGACAAAGGAGAACCTCCCCCCCTTCCCCCCCCAAAATATAAAAATATGTTTTGAAGCAGAAATCATTTAGACCTTAAATGGGAAAGTGGGAGAGAAAGTGGTTGCATTTGGAATTCACTGTTGGATAACTGTGATTTTCCAAAATCCTAAATTTATCCATTTTAGAAGTCTAAGCACAGCATGGCCCCAGACATCATAATTCAAACAGATTACTTTATCTCTTTACCTGTATTCTGAAGAAACAGACGTGTATTTTTAAATGCATGTGTACATAGCTTCCTTAATGAAAGTTTTACTGCAAAAGCATTTTGTTCCTAATGCATCCTTAAGTGAAGTTTTGCATTCTTAATTTTCTACTCAAGTAATTTAGAAACCATTAGTTAAAATGGAACTCTAAGATAAAGTAGGATCCTTATAAGTTTAGATGGTTTTCTCTGAAGATTGCTCTTATAATTGTCAGAGAAAGATAAATTCTTAATTGCATTACCCTACATCTGGATAGCGGATGCCTATTTGCTTTCCAGATACCTATCTGGCAGGAGTAGAGGGGAATGGGATATTGAGTGATACGGTAACTTCAAGTGAACAGATTCCAGAGTCGGCCACCTGTCCAGCCTGCCCCTGGGACTCTCTCCTCATTCACTAGGACAGAACCCTCTCCTCCCGTCTGCCTGCACCTCTTTTCTCAAGTCCACGACCTTCTGTTTCTCTGCTGTTCCTGTTACTCGATAGTTTCCTGGGTAGCCAAACAAGAGAATGTCGGTGGCTCTGAAGGTTAGAGATTCTTGTTGTCGCCCTCTGAAATGGGCAAACCATGGGTGGTGTTGGTGGTAGAGCCAAATGTAGGTGCCCTGTAGCTCTTTCTCTCCTCAAAAGTGTGGTTCTGCTTGTGGCTCTTTTCGGTTCTCATCACAAATCTTTTTCTCCTGGGCCTTGAATGGTTTGATTTATCTTTCAAGTTAGAGGTCTCCCAGAAAAAAGGCTTTGAAGTACAATCAGATCCAAATTTCAAAAAGTAAAGAGATGTGTTTTGCTGATCGAAGGAAGGAATTGCATTTGCAAATACTAATATTTGCCTAGTGCCCTTTCCAAAACGTAAGATTTGCTCATATGGATGAATCTAAATGTGTGTTTTGCAGCTGTAATTTACTATGGAGGTTATAAAATACATCCTAATATACAGATCCTATGTAAGCTTTTCTTATGTAACATTTGACTCTTCTCTTTTTCAAGTTCATAAGAAATATTAGAAATTTGAGTTAGAAATTTTACCATGGTCTCCAGTTCCTGAATTTTTTTTTTAATTGCTGACATTGATTTCTGAGTATATTTAGTAGATTTCAGTACTAGAGAGAACAACATTCGGAGACTTTCAATAATACAAATGAGGGGAGGCACTATGATCAAAATTTTTCTGATCAATTTGTACTCTTTGGGGAATGGAATTTGAGGTTAGAAGAATCTACTTACAAAATCTTTAGACCAAGTGTTCTTAACCTTTGGAGGATCTGGAGTTCATACACATAGTTATATGTGTATTACATTTTTTTTTTTTTTCTGGACAAAAAGCCCATGCTTTCATTGAATTGCAAAAGGGTCCATGTTAAAAAGTAAGATTTGTTGCTCAAAATGTTTACAACTCATAAATCTCTACTTCTCATTTTCTTTAAAATATTTGGGTACCATACACAAACATGGTTTCCATGGTGGTTTTCCAATTCCCGATTTCATTCTTTGCTCCAGCCAGGACAGTACTCGCTTAACACAGGGGTATATAGATTTGTGCTTCCAAGAGAAGAGAAACTGTTCTCCTTCGTGTATATTATAAACCATGTTGATTATTATGAGCTTCGTATTGCATTACGTATATATAATATACACATGGACACATGCATGTATATAGACGCACGTGTATACATAGATACTTTGTGTATTTAAGTACGTATGTGTACATTTGTATGCGTGCAGTATGTATGTAAATACATGCATGTGTGTGTATGTATTTGTATGTGTATGCATGCTTACCTATATATACAAATATGCATCTGTATTCATCTTTGTGTAACTATATACATCTGTGTATGGGTATGTATAGTCAGGAATATGTGTGCATATCTATGCATATCTATGTACATATAGTATATGTGTGTACCCATGTGTGTACATCTGCATATGCATGTTTGTGTGCACATATACGTGTGTATATGTGTGTAGATGTTTATATATACAGTGTATTTGTTTCTATCTCTGTATTCATGTTGGGTATGTGCTTCTTATTATTCCTTTTTAAGCCAGAACCTTGTGGTTGTGACCTGAGCATCCTAGTGATGCTCCGGGGACTAAAGGGGTTGGCCCTCTGCTCTTTGGAGGAAGGAGCTGCTTCCTTCTTCTGAGCAAGGCTGGAAGAAGAGCTGGGGAAGGGGGAAAGTTCTGGCAAATTCTACCCTGTAGCTTCTGGCTCCCCTAAGACTGAAGTTTCTTGGGCCTCTTGCAAGTGGCAGTGCAGTGGGTAGAGGTCAAATGACATTTTTCTTAGTATTTTGTATTGTAAGTGCCCAGCCTGTTTTGCTGTGCTCAGTAGCAAGCGGAGGCCTGTGGTCAGTTACGATGTCACGGATGTCATGTCACGCTTTGGCGGGGACCTGCTGTGGGCAGGCAGCTAAGGAATGGAGATCGCTTCAGTTGATCAGTTTTCCTTGCTAGAGCATGATGTTCCATTTTCCGTTTTCCTTGCCCAGTCTCATTACTCAGACACTTTGAGGAAGCATGAGATTAAGTAGCTGTGAAATGTGCTGCTTTGGTTGAGAGCAGAAAGGAAACGCAGTAAAATCCCCCTTTCCCCACCGATGGGCTTATGGATGCGGATAAAGGAGACTGGTCAGGTTTCTACATTGCTGGATAATTTTTTCTAACTCTCACTGTTTTTTTTAAATGTGAAAATAAATGTTTTCTTTTTAACTCCACACACTGAGTATGCAATGGATGATTCCCCTGACATTTTGAACAAACCCTCTGTAGACTGGGTGGGAATACTTCTCTTTTTCAAGTGTGTTTGTTTTGGGCGATGTTACAATTAGCTTTTTTTCTGTATAGTTGATCATAGACAGACAATGTTTTAAAGCTCTCTCATCTCCCTTAAGCCACAGTAAAACTTATGTACTTATATTTCCAAATAAAGCCCTTCCATCATGTCTTTATTGTTTCAAGCAATAAAACTTGAAGGGTGGAGAATTGAGTCAGAAAGTGATGTCTAAAATGTCTAGGCAATAGTTTTACTGTTTTGTTAGGTACTACGGAAAGAATCCTGCCTTGGGGCACCTGGGTGGCTTAGTTGGTTAAGCGTCCGACTCTTGGTTTTAGCTAAGGTCATGATCTCAGGGTCCTGAGATCGAGCCCCGCTTTGTGCTCCCTGCTCAGCGGGGAGTCTGCTTGCAGATTCTCCCTCTGCCTCTCACCCCGCCCCTCTCAAATAAATAAATAAATCTTAAAAAAAAAAAAAAAAAAAAGGAATCTTGCCTCTCTTCTTTTACCTCTCTGGCTTAGTTCAAGAAGAGTATAATTTTTAATGGAAAAATTGTTGAAGGCTTTAAATGACTTTTCAAACTTCAGGACACAATGGGTGAGAATCCATGTTGAAAGAAGCTGAAAAACAGCTTCTTATATACAGTATGTTTTTATTTTTTTTTATTTATTTATTTATTTTTTTTTAAGATTTTATTTATTTATTTGAGAGAGAGAATGAGAGACAGCACAAGAGGGAAGAGGGTCAGAGGGAGAAGCAGACTCCCTGCTGAGCAGGGAGCCCGATGCGGGACTCGATCCCGGGACTCCAGGATCATGACCTGAGCCGAAGGCAGTCGCTCAACCAACTGAGCCACCCAGGCGCCCAACAGTATGTTTTTAGACAAGATAAGCATTTGCTCTTATTGGCTATGTTTAAGCTGCGTGAATTTTCTTAGTGATTTTGAAAAAAAGGTATAGAATTCTGAATATCATTAAAGAAATGATGATGCTCAAATTGTAATAATCAATTACCCATTGCAAACTTCTCTTGACCCCCAGTTGTGTGGATAACATCACCAGTATCCTTATCACCCCCATCATCATAACATGATCTGCCTCTTCTTCATTCCCCAAGCCCACTCTCATCAAGTTCAACCTCACCTTTGGCGTATTAAATCCTTTGCCCATGATGAGAGTTTTGAATTCCATATCCTTTGGCCAGTTACAGCATCCTTCTTTCAATCTATGCTCTGTGCTCCTCTGGGCCCACCTCTCCTATCAACCACGCTTGGTTGAAAATCTTCCTAATGCTCAAAGCATCATCAGGCCACTCCCATGGATGGGCATTGCAATAGGTGCCATGCAGTCATCTCTAATTAATTCAATTTGACAGATATTCCATAGCTGAATGTCCATTACATGCCAGGTATTGTGGTAGAATTTGGGAGAATCCCCGCCTATGGGATGTCTTAGTGTAAAGGAGGATTATCAGGAGACTCACTAGAGCATACTGGACACTATAAGAGAAGGAAGAAAAAGGAGCTGTGGTATATTAGGGGCATGTTAACTGGCTGCAGTCAGGGTGGAGGGTGGTTTCACAAAATCACCACCAGCAGGGATGGGTCTTGAGGATGAATAACTTAATAACTGCACTTCTTTGCCTGCCATTCAAGTTTTCCCTAAAACAGACCTCCTCCTTCTTTTATCACCATTCTGTATGAATGTTGGTAATAATTATAAGACTGTATGACTATAACAAATGATATGACTGTTTGGAAACAGTTACCAGTTACTAAGCAATTACTAGTCCAAGATCTTTACATGCATTATAGTATTTAATCCTGACAGGTCCATTTTCCTGATGGACAAACAGAGGTCCAGAACAGTTATGTATTTCTCAAGGCCACTCAGCTGGTCAGTGGCAGAGCCAAGCCTCAACCCTGGTCTTTGAGACTTCCAAGCCCTGTTTTGATGGGCATCCTCTCCTGTACTTAATTCCTGCCCTGGTGCTTCCAGCATGTGACTGACCCAACCTAACATGATCTTGAAGACAAGAAATGAACTTCGGGATCAGAAAACACAGGTTTATACAAACATCTTCAGGCAGTTCACTTAGGCTTTCTGAATCTCAGTTTCTGCACTTGTGAAATTATAGCAATAATAATAGCCTGTAAGGGTCATTGTAGAGATCAAATGAGATGACGTAGGAAAGCACCTTATAAAAATAAAATATTCAGCTTATGTTCTTTTTGCAGTTGTTATTACTATTTACTATTGTGATGGTGAAACATGGCGTAGTAACTCAGCAAAAAAAGATTGAAACTGTTATCTATAAATAATTAAGGAAGTTTAGCTCCTAATAGCCATTATTTTATTGATTCATTCCAGACTAGGGGCTGTTCAAGGACAACTTGCTTTGCTTGCTAACGTTTGGCCACTAGAGACTGCCTATCTCTTTGTATAAGTACTCTTCCCTTTTTCAGACACGATGGATTTGTGGGACTTCCTTGTACTTTTAGCTAAAAAATAAAAGCTTATATAGGAGTAAATGGTCCAGGCATGTACATCCTATAATGGAACCTTGGGTGCATATTCAAAGTGAAAGGATCTATAGAGAGCTGATATTCTAATCAATTAAGCTATTGGCACCTCTAAAGTCTCTGGGTGTCCAGAGGCTTAGATTTAAAGGTGCTGCAGAATGTTCTCTCCACCCTCAAAATGATAAAATTATGTCCAGGTAGAAGGGACAAATGGTTAATATTCTTATTGCAACCTAATCATTTCCCATTACAACATAGGAAGGGTGGTTCCCATCACTCTTAGGAGGTTTTGCAGATGGCGAATTTGATTTCTGGTTGTGTTGAATCTTCATGGAATCCCACAGGGTGCCTAGGGAAACATATATTTCCAGAGATGCCAGGTTCTGAAATGCTGAGAAATATCCAAATAAGTGTTTTTAAGTAAGACAGAGTTGGATTGCATAAATTATATGCTGAAGTATGTGGACCCAGATACAGATTCAGGACACAGGGAAGACAAGGCTGCATTTGTTTTTAGGCTTAAATAAAAGAGCACTTACTAATGTAGAAATGGGTTGGTTTAATTTCTTCCAGTGCTCTTTAGAGTCCTTGACAAGAGACACTTGATAACTACTCAAAATCATTTCATCTACCTCTCCAGGGCAATTGATTAATGCTAAGACAGAAAAATGACCTTCCGTTTAATTTCTCTTGACTTAATCGATTAAATATGTTAATTACTCTACTTAAATTTCTCTTGTGATGTTGTGTGTTTGTTAAGGTGGATCATTGGGGCAATTGAGAAAAAATAGCTTCCTGCTAAGCCAGGATAATGAATATTGACATTCTTGGCTTTTACAGTCAATAGAAATCACATTTTCAAGTCCCTGTTTCCATGGGGCTTGCTTAATAAATAACTTCCCCAACCATCTGCACTATGGGACTGACTCACACAAAATATGGAGTGAATGAAATTTAAAAACTGTTTGTGGATTAACATTAGCACCTGTAAAGAGCAAACACCAAAGCAGGATGTTTGAATCTGCAAGACTGGGAATGGCAGGGCGAGCCTGGGCCTGGGAGCTGGGAATCATTAACTTGAAATCTGCTCTCTGCTGTGTCTGCTACATTAGAGTCAAGGAACATTACCGCATTAAATGTAGCCAGAGTTCCTGATAAAATTCTAATTGAAAGAGGAACTTTTCCAGCACCTTGTTACTTTCCTCTACACCCTTATATTAGTTTCGCAGAGGGGAAAAAAAAAAAAAACAAGCCAAACCAAACCTGAGGCCAGAAGAGATGGTAGTAGGAGAGAAAACTGTTTATCTTTTTATTCTATGCCTCTTATGTAAACATTTTCTTTGGCTAATACTCATCTCTAAAAAATGAGAAGGGGGAGAAAAAAACCCTTTAAAACACTTAAAAAATAAAATGACACTCCAGGAATCTTGTAAGTTTCAGTCTCCAGGTTTTGAAGCTCTCTTATGGGGTATGTTTCTAGAAAGATCATTTAAATGACTCCTCTCTGAAACTTATCAGCTGTCTGTCTTTGATGGTTCTCGTTTACCAATCCATGATTACATGTCATATCTTGTTGTTAGTGTTAATGTGGAAAATGATAGCACTTTTTCCCTCTTCCCAGCTCTCACCTAACAAGACTTCCTCTTCATGGTGAGGGTCTGCATAGCCTTGCAATCTTATAGGATCTCATGGAATCGGGGAACTTAAGAGCCGGGCTGGATCTCCCCTACCACCTTGCCCAGCCCTCCTGAGTCCAGGTGAGGAAACTGGAGTTCAAGCTTCAAAGTGCTTTCCTCGAACTTCCTCTGAACTTCCCAGCGATTGTGCAAGTTTAGAAACTGTGCAAGTTTAGAAATGCGGGTTATTTAACTGCCATCCTCTGGCTACCACAGAGCTGAACGGCTCTTTTTCTACATTTGGAAAATTAAAAAAGAAATCGCTTGACAGCTTGCTATAGTTCCAGTTCTCAAATGTCTACTTTTCCTCAACTGTTTTGAAAACCCACTGTGAACACATGAAAAAGGTTTCCCTTTCTGAAACATCGTGCCCTATCAGGCCTTTTGCATTTTCTTCCTGACCTCTTGCCTTCCTGCTGCATTTGCTATGAAATTTACTTCTTTTTCAATAGGAAATGTGGCCACTTTGTCCAATTTTTCCCTTTCTACCTGGGAAGAGGGCTTGGCATTTGGAAAAAAAAAAAAAAGACTGCTCTAAGTCAATGTCAGCCTCGCTGTAGGAGAATCCCCAGTTAGCAACCCCAGTTAGCCTTGGGGAGTAAGGGATGGCGAACTCATTACAGACTCCACAAGCTAGCTGTGGCCATCTAAATAGATATTTCTGGGTTCCTGAGCTGGGGATGAGACTGCCATATAAACACAGCATTGTAGAATTTCAGCGGAGATAATTTTGTCTAACTCCTTCCTTTGATAGACAAACAATCAGTGGTTGTATTTGTTTTTTATTGGTTGCCATAAACACAGAAACAGGGAGTTTAAGAAAGGTATTGGTTCATGGGAATCCAGATGATAGATGATAGATTGAAGCACTCAGGTGATGTTATTTGTCTCGTCTCCCCTCCCCTTCCGTCCCCTCCCCTTCCGTCCCCTCCCCTTCCCACCTTCCCCTCACTTCCCCTCCCTCCTTCTCTCTCTCTCTTTCCTTCCTTCCTTCCTTCCTTCCTTTCTTCCTTCCTTCCTTCCTTCCTCCCTTCCTTCCTTCCTCTTCATATTATCAACCATCTTGACTTTAGCTTTACTTTCTTTTGGTCTCATTTAAATTGGAATTACTTGGCTCATATTGACCAGACCTAGCCTTGTGCCCTTAGGTACAGAGCATGCATATTTGGAGGGGTGGAAGGGACTATTACTGGAACTAGGGGATGGATGCTTTTAAGAAACTACTACTACTAGTAATAATAACATCAATACCTAATAGTTCTTGAAGTCTCACTGTATGTCAGGTACTTTTCTAAGTGTTTAATATCTATGAACTCATTTAATTCTCAAAACTACAATATGAGGTAAGTATAAATACTACTTTCATTTTACAGAAGAAAAAGCTTAATCACAGAAATAGGAAGTATTTATGGTTATGACTTAGAAGCCAGGTGCATCTTCCCCCCACCCCCCAGTGTATAACCTTTCAACTAGCACTTATTAAACCAATACTTGTTCAATACCAATTTTTCCAGATATTGGGAAGTGAGAAAATACTATGCATATCTTCATGACATATGCAGTGTAGGGCTGGAAACAGAGCCATCTTACATTTAAGCATAGATCCTCTGTCTAAACAGTGGCTATATAACTGCAGAGGTAAGTGCTCTAAAATAGTTATACAAGATGAAGGATTGTGGGGACGCCTGGGTGGCTCAGTCAGTTAAGCGTCTGCCTTCAGCTCAGGTCATGATCCCTGGGTCCTGGGATCGAATCCCGCTTTGGGCTCCCTGCTTAGCAGGGAGTCTGCTTCTCCCTCTCCCTCTGCCCCTCCCCACTGCTCATGCTTTCTCAAATAAATAGATAAAATCTTAAAAAAAAAAAAAGAGAGAGAGAGAGATGAAGGATTGTGGTATGGGGATAGCTAATGTGTATTCTTTTGGTTGTTCAAATATAAAAGGAGATCCTGGGGCACCTGGCTGGCTCAGTCGGTGGAGCATGGGAGTTTGAGCCCCATGTTGGGTATAGAGATTACTGAAAAATAAAATCTTTAAAAAAATAAAAAGTAAAGAGAGATCTCAGTGAGCTGTATTACAATGGATTTGTTACAAGGAAAGTTAGTCCAAATGATAGTAATTGTTCAGCCAAGAAGGCCTACTTCTCCCAAACATCAGACCTCTTTTTTCCCAGTTGAACTGGATCTTGCCAAGGCTGGAGCAGGGCGTAGAGTGAGAAGTGGGTATTTTCTGAGAATGCCTGGAATAGATAAATAACAAGTAATTCTAATGTTAATGGGAAAAGCATTGGGGCTAGTTCATATTTTGCTTTGATTTTTCTTGATGTGAAACAAACCACAGAGAAAACTGTGAAACTTGCTCATCATAAACTGTAAATGATATGTCTTTATTTCAGATTGGCAAAGGAAGATGGAGAACATTTTCTTTAATTTGAAAGATTTATTTATTTGGGGGTGGGGAGGGGCAGAGGGAGAGGGAGAGAGAATCCTCAAGCAGACTCCACGCTGAGCACAGAGCCTGACACGGGAGTCAATCCCAGGACGCTGAGATCATGATCTGAGCCAAAATCAAGAGTCAGACAGTTACCCGACTGCATCACCCAGGCGCCCCTAATTTTAAACTAGAACATTCCTAGCATAAAATTTGAGATTTAACTCATGCTTATTCAAGGACCTCATTCGAAACCTTAATATTAGCCTTCTTTCAATTAAAACACTTGAACCATTTAGGACATTAATAAGATCCATAATCTTAGAAGCTTCCATTTTTTCGCTCATTGACCACTTCACCCTTTTTAGATCTTTCAAAAAAGTTAATGGGTGTTTATGAACAGCCAATTTCACCAGAGGTTGATTACTCAAAAAATGTGCTTTGATTCTAATCAGAAAATTTGCAGCATGCTACTTTAGTTAGAGATCAACAACATGTTAGAAACCAAGAATACCTGAAAATCAAAATGTGATGCCTATTGAAAGATCTTCCAGGGGATGAAAAACCCAGCTTATCCATTTTTTAGGTCTTTATTGACGTGTCTGAATAATGCCTGCAATGCACAGCTTACTCCAACTACACAGACAGTTTCCTTGATGCACAGAGGGCCCTTAAGTGTGTCTCGGAGACTAGAAGAGGTTACTGCACATCACTTGGAAGGCCACTGAAGGCTAATACACATGGGCAATTATATTGCAGACTTTGTACAAAGACCTGCCAGTTATATTTTCACCAGAAACAAGAGTGAATAAATTAAAATATTTGGGGTCTGCGAGATCTGCAGTCATGACTTCCCTAACTTGTCTTTTTTCATAAATGATTACTGGTGTGTGTGTGTGTGTGTGTGTGTGTGTGTGTGTGTGTGTGTGTGTGTGTGTGAGATTCTATTCTTGCTGATGTATGGCTGGAGATAACAGAATAACCTGAAATAATTCAGGAAGGTGGCAGTCACTCTTGGCTCCATCTGCCACATTAATTCTGATCAGATACAAACCCTCTGAATAGACAGCAGGTGTCAGATAGAAGCGAATGTTTTGTGTGTTTGTTTTGCTTTTCTCTTCCCCATCATATTTCCAGGGTTACGAGTCTGAAGATAATGCACAATGGAATCACAGAAATGTGTTCCTATAGGAGAAATTTAGAGCATATTTTTTAAGGAATTCAGATTCATTCATGTCTAAGGCCTAAAGAAACAACTTTTGCATTCTGAAACCCTGCAAATGGGGAACACGAGGCCTGCATGTTCTGGAGGTTTTTCTTTATTTTTTTTCTTCATGCACAAGAAGGAATAAATATGCAACTTCTGGTCCTTTCTCTTTTTCATTTGAACTTTGACTCCATTGTGCAACAAGAATATGATAAAAATCAGAAATTAATTGGACATCCAAGGAATCCTAAATTATGGCGGTATAGTTCTAGAATCACAGTGAAATGCAAATACATGGACTGTTCTCTGAGAGGCAGTCTTTGCTTTTGGGAATGAGTATAGCTATGTGCTTATCTGAGGGTAGGAAGAAGGTCACCTTCTTCTCTGAATCCTAAGTGCCTAAACTAGGGCCTGGCACACTAACAAGGTAACAGGAGCTAAGATTATATGCGTTTACTCTGTGCCATGCATTGTGTAAAGCCCGTACAGACATGAATTCATTCACTCATTGTAAAGAATTGCTTCATTGCAGCAGATGCCCGATCCTCCCACCACCCACCTGAGATCACGGGTTGGGGGGGCGGGGCTACGACAGATAGCTTTCCCATCTCAACCCCTGGCACTTGCAACTCTTTCTTTCTCTCTGTTTTCCTCCAGCACCCTGGGAGCTTGCTGGACCAGTAACATGCTCCACCCTCAACTGGTGGGGGATGGAAGATCGTGAATAAATGGCGTAAATGACACAGCTTCCCTATGTCTAGTGGATCCTAAGGCATGTTTTATGCGATTTCTCAGAGGGTCTGCAGGAAGTTTGGCCTGCATGCGTGCAGCAGGAACTTACACATTGCTTCATGCTGTATTGATTTTTTTTTTCCTTTCCCTGATTTGCTCTCTTTATTTCCTTCACTTCCTCACTGTGCTTCCTGGGATCACCTCCCAAATAGTGTACCTGCAAGGAGGTAGATCATTCAAGTCCTTGTTATTTTATGGGGTCTACTTCTGGAGGTACCAAAGTTAGACAGTCTTGCTTTTACAGTGTTTGTGGCATGAATGAACGAATGAATGAATTTCAGAGGTACCGAAATTTCCCAGGCCAACCAGAAAGTGTTCAATTTTTCATAGATTATTCCATTAAGTTAATGTACTCGGCTAGTAATACAGCTGCAGTTGTTAACAGAAGCAGTGGGGAGTTACGCTTTAAGCAGAGACAAGGGAACGAATAAATTAACTGAATGCAAAACAATCATTGGAAGAATCTGGGTTAGTTTAACAAGATTTGAGTACTGTGGAATTGCTGCTGAACATTGGCGAGCCATACCTCCGAGCCATGTTTTCCTATACATTCATATTAGCACAAATCGAGATAATTATTCAAGACCAAGTAAGACTTTTGGATGAAATGACAGATAATTGACAGAAAACTAACCACAGTAATTGGGATTATGATTTATGATTTATGATTCCTTTGGATTATATTGAAAAACGACTCATGAATTGTACATATTAATGAATAACATGTATTTACCACTTACTTTTCGAATTTGTATTTTGGTCGAGGGCCAGGTGAGCTGATCGATTATTGATTGCATATTATTGACTGTTGATTTTATACATTGCTGTTGTGAGAGTAACTTTCGCCTTATTTCTTTCATTCTGCTCCCAGAACTAAGCTGATGATTTTAATAGTTGTTTTGGTTCTCTTAGTATATGAAAACAACAGTACCAGCCATCAGAAATAACGTAAGTTGGGTGATAATTTTCATTTATTAAGGATCTCCTATGTGCCAGGTACTGTTCTGGACGTATGTTTTCTAACTTAATCACCATGGCAACACATTGGGGAAAGTTTATTTATCCTCATTTTACCAATGAAGAAAATGAAGCTCAGAAAGAGGCAGGATAGCATGTCCAAGTTCATTCTTAAAGTAGAATTCAAATTCATTCCAGCCTACATGCCAAGCCTGTGCTAAGTGTTAGGGTTTCAACTGTTGTGAGAAAGAAGAACTTAGAATGTATTCGATTTCACTGAAAGACACTAGGCATTCACTTGCACTAAGAGCAGATCAGAACTCAGAGTTGGTGATGGATTCAGAGGTGAGGTGGTGCGACTAACCTGAATAAAGCTCTAGTATCCCCTTCATTTCCCTGACAACACCGTCCAGTTTCTTAAGTTGGTTCACAAGTCCTGCTGACATCTGACATCTGTATACTTCTTCACTTTATTCCATACTGTCTTTGTGGCAGCCAACGTGAAGTTCTTTTAGCCCCCCAAAAGACACTGCACATTTTACCTCTGGACTTCAGCCCTGCTGCTCTCATTGTGTAAAACCTTCCCTGTCCAATTCTTCTTTGCTGGGCTAACTCCTACATATATATAGGAAATATATATATATATTATTCAGGTCTCCAATTAAATTTCATTTTCTCTGGGTAAGACCTCTATCTCAAATCCCCCAGGGCCCATGGCCCTCAGTCAAGTTTAAATTAACTTATGTGTTTCCACAGCTTACTGATTTATCTCTGGCATATAAACGGAAGGCTGCTTATTTATCTTTCACTAGGCAGTGAGCTTCATAAGGATAGACACTACCATGTTCCTCGCAGCTAGCGGAGGGGTTAGCACATAGTTGACCCTCAATAATTATTTGTATAATAATAATTGGTGTAATTTATTGAGTTAATATATGAATGAACATAATGAGGAGATCTAAAGTAGGTAAAACGTCAGGTCTTGTTGATAGTAGGCCACTGGGGGATGCCCTGGCTGGCTGGTGGATGGTGCCTGGTCTGACTAATCAAGGAAACTGTGTGTGCCTGGGAAGAGTGGCGAGAGCCCAGCAGTTCCCTTTAAACTCATATAGTCTTGGCGTCTATGCCAAATTTTTAGACAGACAGGAAATAGACATGTGACCCAAAGCTAGCCAATCCATTGGATGATCAGTGACCAATCAGATTCCCCTGCTTCAGAATTTGAACCAATCAGAAGGTGAGAGGGAGCAGGATTGCAGAGATGCAGTGGCGGAGGCGTGGGGCCGTGGAGGACCACAAACAAGCTGGAGAGACAGGGCTGGAATAGATGTGAGAGAGAGCAGATGCACCTCAAAAGATGAAACCATTTCCTGAGATGCATCCATTCATTCAGCAAGAATATATTGAACTTTTCTCTACATGCCAGCGCTTGTTCTGGGCCCTGGTTGTATAGCAGGGAGTTAAACCTTACGGTCCTGATCCTCGCTGAGTTTTAATTCTAGCTGGAGAAACACGAAAACAGGTAAGATACGTCACGTGTTAGATGGGAGTAAGAGCAAGGAAGACAACACAGCAGGGAAGGAATATAGGCAAATGGAGGTAGTGGTGGGCTTTTAAGAAAGGAGTTAAGTGGAGGCCTGATTGTGAAGATGGCAGCTGGGCAAAGACTCAGAGGGGCTGAGAGAGAGAGATGGGGAACACAGAACTCTTACTCCAGTGGTACTGGGATTGTCCCTTGGGAACAGGATGGGCCCTCAGCTAGAATCTGGCCTGTGGGGAATGACCACCAACCTCTGTGGGGAAGTGGCTTACCATTAGAAAATTCAGTTTATCTTGTGAAGAAGAAACATGGAGAAAAGTTTCTGAGGTTCACCCGTAGTCTACAGAATTAAAGCAAATTTACTGGCATTTTCTGATGAAGAACCAAAGCTTTAGTCAGGATTTGAACCAGTGACTCCTGGGACAGGCAAGATCATTAAGTCAAATTGAAATCTCCTTAAGCCAGGTGCTTAATCCATTAAATCCAGTCTTTAGTTTGCTAAGCTACCTTTCTGTGCCTGCTTAGGGAAATGATGTATGTCTGCTCCCAAAGGTTTTCTCAAAGTCAAAGCCAAATGGAAGGCAGAGGCCACTGCAACCTGCTATAAATAAGGGCAAGGATTCTGTGGCTGCATAGGAATTTGATTGTGACAAAGGCATGGCGAATGGAGTTGTCTGGGCTTCAGTTTGGTGTATATCATTGTTATTTTCATACACTAATGGAGAGCTATGATATTCACTGGATACAGAGCAGAAGGAAAGAGAAAAACCAAGGATAATTCTAGTTTTGGTCTTTGGAAATCATTGTTCAACCAGCATGTACCCTCCACCACCACCCCCCCTCCCCCCCATGACTCTTAGCTTAAAAATTTTTTTTTTTATTTTTCAAATATGTGGTGTGTATATGCTGGGATGATAGTGTAGATTGGGATCCCAAATTCCAACACTTTATGGGGAGCCTGCAGTTAGCATTAAGTAAATAAAACAGATAAAAGAAAATAAATGCTCAATTACAAAGTGACGTTATGTTTTAAGCACAGTGGGAGCCTAATAAAATACCCTCTTGCTTCTGCAATGCTTACTAGCCCATTTCAGACAGGAGGGTGGGGTCTGAGTTCAACTCCTAACACTGATTCTCATTAAAAATGTGACCTTGAACTTTCTTAAGACTTTGTTTCATTATCTGTGAAGGGGGCAGAAATCTTTCCTCAGAGTGTAGTTGTGCAGATTCATTGAGGCAATACTTGTGAAGTCCTTACATGGATGGAAATAAAATGTGAATTTAAGGAATCACTCTGCCTGGTGTTGATAAGTGTGTTCACTGAAGAGGTCACCTGGTAGATGAGAGTTATTGGAATTTCTTTCTTACCTTTTTACTTCAGGGTAGTGAGTACTACTAGTATTTGTCTGTGTCCCCATCAAGGGGCCACATCGAATTAATCTTGTCATTCTCACAGAAGACCAAAAATATATTAGCAGTACAGTATATATTCCTTAAATAAATGATGAAATACTCCTATTAAATCCTGTGGTAAAAGCAAAATGCTTTACTAATGATGACTCAATTGCCAGGGATATAAACACAACTTAAATTGTGTTCCCATCTAAGAGGGGGATCCACGGGCACACTGTTAAAGAAAAAATCATATTCATGACACTTGTTGGAGGGGATAAGGAAGACATGATTCAAGAGGCACCACTGGGGTGGCGGGACCACGGCAGTGGGGACTTGCCGAGGGGGGAGATTGGACTGGACTCCAAAGACAGCATGGATTTATATTTGATAACCAAGGATAATTTATAGCCAAGGAGCAGGCGGCCATTGTGGTGATGAGAGGATGGAAGTCACTAAGAGGAGCTTTAGGGGTAAACGGGGATTCTGGCTCTTCTGACCAGGCAGGATTCCTGCTGACAGCAGGCTGGGGTGATTAGGCATCACCTGGGGAGGACGAGGACCTGATTAGAAAGAATGAGAGATTCTGGATAAACTGACTTAGAAGGATTCTTGCTGAAACTGGAAAATGCAGCGAGGAACATGGAAGCCCAAAAGTCAGGTCTCGTTGACAAGAGCTCAGAAGAGCCTCAGTAAAGTTGGTTGTGGAGAGCATCTTTGTCAACCAATACTTTAAACATCCAGAACCAGTTCTATTCTGGAGCTCACTTAATTTCATCTCCATTGAATTTCCCTTCCTCTCTGCATAATTTCTTCCTGTCCTACTCCTCCTCTTTGCTCTGGGTAATTTCTTATCAAGTGGGTTTACTATTTGTGCCTGTAGGATGGTTGTCCTTTCCCCAAGACATGTGCTTTTCACTTGTTCTGTGTTCTTTTATGTGATGGTCACTCTGGTGCGGCCACAAGAAGGGACACTGGAGAGGCTCAGGACTCCCAGGTCCCAAAGACGGGGTCACCACATGCCTTGCAGGTCACAGGTTTTGGTCAGGTTTCAGAAGACCAGAGGGAGGAGAAAGCCAAGGCTAGAACTCACTGTGGGATTTCTGCAGGAAAGGCAAAGCAGGGCAAAGTCAACAGTTTAGGATTGGCTAATTTTGATGTTTCCCTGAGCTTTGGGCTGCAGGGATGGTCCCTGGTTGCTTGGCACCTGGCCGTGGATGATTAAGGCAGAACAATACTACCTCCTGGGGTATTCAGGCCAGATAGAGGAGGTCTGGTTCTGGATTAGTTTGCATGCCAGGCTGGCCCTTTGCTATCTCTAAGAATTGGCTGGCTCTGGGAGGGGCTGGCTCTCTCTAGCCAGAAAGGTTTTTTTCAGATGTCAAAAGCTGGAAAAAATATCTCAGAACATCCTAATATACAGAAAAATTGAAAATCTGTAAACAATATACACCTCCTATTTTCCTATTTGGAGCTCAGTACATTTTTGTGGAAGAAAGGAAAGATGAATAAGTAGGGAGGCCTGTCAGAAGTGAGGGAGGAGCATGGGCTCCTGTTAAATTCTCTAGCAAATACACAATACCCTGGATATGTACTTCCATGTAAAACTGCCCACAATTCATGTTATGACTTCAAACAACTGCAAAGAAGCCTGTTTTGTTTTGTTTTAATTTTTGAAAGACTTGGGTTACAGGTAAAACTTTTTCATAAGGACTTCATTAGTACCCCTGTTAGAAAAATATTGTTAACTATGGTATAAAAATGTTGACCTTTTAAGGATTGGTTGTCATGTTGATATTGCAGGATTAGCTTTGCCTCTACATTGACTGTAGTCTGAAAGCCTGATTTCTGTTTAGATTGTCCCAATGCAAATGAGGTAACATCTGAGAACATGTCCCCTTCCAGGGCGGGTAGAAGTTCTCTCCCTCGGCTTCAGAAACCCTAAGAGCTTGTTTTCAAATGGTGTCAGTCTTTAGCAATTCCAATTCTTTTCTTACCCTACTGCAGATACTTGCCCAAAATACCCTTTGGTGAATAGCAATGCAATTCAAATGACATCTAATCAGACTATTCTTCTCATAACTGGTCTGATATTTTCAGGGACGTTTCTTAATCTTTAAGGATGCTTTGTAGCAAGGGATCTGTCTATCTGTTTGGATTAAATATGAGAAATGGAAATATTAGCTCTTAGATAACAGTAGATTAAAAATCAGAAATTAGATAAAATGCAAATGATGGTTCCTTTTTAATTTGTTTCTTTGAAAAAAAAAAAAGATTTTTATCATGTCACAAACAAAACTTGCGTATGTAATTAAACACATTATGTAAAACTCGCCTACCTTTCCAAACTGTTTCCTCTTAATGAATTGCAAACGTGTGTATTTGCTTAGGGTATTTAGCCTGAAACGTTTAAAATAAGAATTGTACATTTTTTTGTTTTGTTTTGTTTTTGTTTTTTTAAAGTTCAAGTGAAGATTCTCACAGCACACACAGGGAAGAGGCAGAAGCTTGGTTGAGATTTGTGCTTTGTTCTATTAATTATTCCTTTTATCTAGAAAGTGGTGGGCATTTTGACCTTTCCTTATTTTCTAAGTGATATTCACTCTAGCTTTTTTCTTTTGAATTGTTCTTTTTTCCCCTCTGTGATATTGGAGATGAGAGGACGGAACCCAAGACTGCTTCATGCAGTAGCCACAATAGGGTGTAGGGGAGGAAAAATACTTTTCCCTCTACCCTTCTAGGTTTTTGGCTGAGATACCCCCCTCCCCGTGATAAAAGACAGATTAATAGGAGAAAAACAAACATAAGTTTAATAACATAGATGCCTCCTGAATACATGGGAGAGACCTAGGAAAACTGACTCTCCAAGGTGGCCCAGCTCACCATCTCAGATACCTTCTCTAGCTAAAGATAGACAAAGATGGTGGTGGGGAGTGGGTAGGCCAGGTATGGGAGGTGACCAGGAAATAAATAGTCAACAAAGGTAGGGCTCTTATGCACATTCTAGTTGTCTAAGAGTTTCTAGGCATTTAGTGTCATCCTCTTCTTCCAGGTACTGAGAGGGAGCTATCCCTATAATTGAAGGTTTTCCTTATACATGTAAGTGTCTCTTACAAAGGATAACTTCTACTTGGTTTTCAGAGGTTCTCTCATGTCTGCAGTTTCTTAAAACTAATCAGCCTAAAATAATCCTTATGCCAGAGAGGCATATTTTGGGGTGACAAATTCTGTTCCCCTTCAAGGGACATATCCTTGGTTGTACGTAAATGGTAAACTTATTTTGGGTACTTGGGCCTCATTCTCCTGTACTTTTCCATATTTCATCATGTCAGGAAGGAGAGAATTCTGGCTTTATTTAAAGAGAGGAAAGAAGGTAGCTGGCAGACAGACTGACACACACACACACACGCACACACAAACACACGGGTGGTGCCCGTGGAAGAGCCAGGGGGCTGCCCTGCTTCAGATGCTGACAGTCTGCACCCCTTGCAAGCCCTCCAGTGTCTCCCTCTCGTCTCTCATTTCAGAGGGCCGGTATTCCTTCATCTTGTGTCTGTCTAGTAGCAACCAGATTGGAGTCCTAGCTGGCTGCACTCTGGCATATGACTTTGGCACAAGGGAGTCGCTCTGTCATCTGTGAATAGGGATGACGTGGGTACCCTGCATCCCAGATGGATGCAGGAAATCAAGTACTGAGTGTGGCTAGCGCATGGCTTTCTGCCTGGAGAAATTATTGCTCAATACGTGTTGGTTTCTTTCTCCATCTCTCCCACCTCTCCTCATGGTATGTATTACTCACTCCTGTATCTGCTCCCACATACTTAGCATGGTTGTGGAATTTTAATGATTTAGAGCTACAGGGGGGTAATATTACAAAAGCCTAATATTAATCTTAAAAGTGTCTTATCTTCAAAGAGATGTGGAGCAAAAGGCAGACAACTTTTGAGTCTGCTTCTTTCCTTATTATCTGGATCTCCCCCCCATAGCTTTGGATGGCCATACATTTGGTAGTGACTTCCCTGTTTTATCTTTTGTTATTTCTGTCCCCTCAACTAATAAATTTCAAATTTCTCCCCATGCCCTCTAATTCCTCCTATTAGAATTCAGCCTTAATTCTATGCAAAGTTTAGAAACTGTAGAATCTCAGGGTGCATTGTGGACTCATAAAATGAGAACGGCGTGCAGTCCTGGAGGAGATCGCTGTGGCCTTCTCGTTATGGAAAGAAACTGGACCTTGGGAAGACGGGATCAAATAGGGACATATTGAGGCCTGGACAATTCTACTGAATTGCTCTGTCAACTCAGGTTTGAACCAGGCAGCAGTCACTGTCTAATCCCATGATTTGGTTGATGCCAAATCATTGATAGACTCTCCCAGGGTTCTTGTTGCCTCCATATATTGTGTTATTTCGGGACTCCGTGAGCCATAGCAACCAGGGTAATGAGCTCTGGTGCTAATAACCTGAAAATACACAATTTTATTGATTTTATACATCTTATCTCTCATAACCAACCTACCAACTCTCTGTGAGTAAATGCTATTTTTTAATTGTTCTTGAATTTTCCATAGAACCTTGCAGCTTTTTAAGAGCATATCAGGGATTCAATAAAGACCTGTTGATTGACAGCTGGTAACATCACTGCTTTGAGGTCTAGAAGCGATCATGCAAATGGAGCTTGATGAGATTCCTACAGTGCCATCCCTATTTTTACATAATGTTCAGGTCTCTTAAGATCGAAGATCTTTTAAAGTAGTGTAATTTTCACTTTGCCTTTTAGGGCCTTCATGGTTGACCTGTTATCTGTGTAGGCATCTAGATTCAGGATGTATAACAGAAGGGAGCAAGGGAGTTAGATTTTTGTTTCAACCTTGTATTATGTGTTTGATGAAACGAGGGTGTAAATATTTACAGGCTAAAGGTTGGTTCAAAAATTCAACACTTTAAGTAAGGAGAAATTAATGTCTGGTCTTGTTCATTCTGGTAATTTTCCAAGGATATTAAACTTGAAACAGTCTCTTTGAAGGTACAGATATCTAAGCTATTTGAAAGAAATTGGTAGGCCTGTGTTAGAGAGGGTACAGCCTCTATTGTGAAGCCCAACTCTGTGTAATGAAAAATCAAATTTAAATATAAAAAAATTAATTCAGCTGCGGCAGAAGACGGAACTTGCTACTCAGCTGTGGTGTACTGCTGAAGTATAGTGATAAGATTTGGTGATGAGAAATATTCTCTAGCCTAACTGGGTGATTCTTTTGTTGCTAAATAGAGACTTTGGAGAAGCACACTTGTGGAAACATTCTGAATACAAAATGCATCTGTTCTGATCCTGTCTAAATAAACAGTTTGGGTGCATGACTAGTGTTGTCCCAATCAGCTTTGTTTATGTAGCCGAGCCATCTGATGACAGGCACTGACTCAGAAATTGAATTTTACAGCTTTCATCTTATACTTTGCCACGTGGCATTGACAAAGATCAGGGACTTTTTTTTCCCATAAGGAGAATACCTCAGCTGGGTTAAGCCATTATAATAAATATAGCAATTTGAGATGAATGAGAAAATCAGAGTTAATGAGGCTTGCAGTCGCATGGAGAAAATGCAATTGCTCATGTGATAGGAAAAACACACAAATATGCGCGCGCGCGCACACACACACACACACACACACACACACTCTTGTAACCCCGCCTACCTCTACTTTCTTGATTCATCATCAAAAGATAAAATAAAGCTGTACACCCAGTGATACTCGATTCTCATGGGCCTGTTGTTTAAAGTTTTAATTTGCTTCTAAGAAATAGCTAAAGTTGTAATTCTGTTGCCAACGCAATTTGCTAGTTTTTTTTTTTTTTTTATGTTATCTATACAAGTGATTTAATACACCCTTTTAGTCAAGAAACTTAACACATTGTTTTGGTATCATCATTAAGTACTCATCTTCAGAAAAATCCGCCTTACAAATGTCCGCATAAATGTCCACGTGCCATACAAACTGGAATCCAAGTCATAGTGGCTGGTTCAACAATGCAAAATAATAATAATAATAATGGATTGATTTGGTTGGTTTCACATACAGGACTGCCAAAATACTGGTTTGATTTAAATTTTCAGGAAGTTGCTTGTTGACATCATGTAGAATTTTAATATTGGTATGTGCTAACTCACTCACATTCAAGAACCATTTTTGGGTCTGTTCTTGGTTACTTCAGCACTACTGGAGGGCTCCCTCACTTACTACACTGCAATTGTTCAGGTGTTTTACCAGCATCTGTAAAGGGCCAATAACTCTGACTATACATAAAATATGCTTATGAAGGGAATGACTTCAATGTCAACTTGATTGATGGTTTCATCTGCCATTTTGAAATAGGGTATCTGGTAACATTTTTCAAAAGCACAGATTAATAATTTTTAATAGTTGTTGTCTTAGCTCTCACACTGTTCTTATGTGGTATTTGGACTCAACTGACTAGGGCTCAGTTTTCTCCAGTTGTTATGGCAAAGAATCTAACCTGCACTGTGTGGGCAACCAGGAATGTACATTAGCATTTAAACAGTTTACATGGGATACCAATAAGCCTATAGGTCAATGAGTGAAGGGGAGAGAGTAGGAGAGAAAAATGAACTATGTCTTTTAAAATCTTTTGAACAAGTTGATTGTACTGGAAGATTAGAATTTTGAGATTAGAGAACTCTTTAATATCCTGTATTACAGAGTTAGTTAGGATGGGTAAATCAAAACCAAAATAATAAAACTTAAGATTAAAATCAAAGCAACCTGACAAGTTTGAGTGTCCATTTCTCCATCTTCACCTCTAAGAAGAAAGACTAGGGTTTTGTGTCTAAAGTTCTACTGAGGAGAGATGATGCATGATGGTTCTTAAGGGGGACGGAGGAGAGAGGATGTTTGTTTGTTTGTTTGATTTTGGTGTGGGGGGAGGAGGTAAGTAGTAGAATGCTGGAACCAAGGTGTCTTGGAAAAATTCCCTGTGACTGGGGTCAGAGGAGGGTCAGAGGGAGTTGACTGTTCTTTTGTGTTAAGAGGTCCCATACCCAATGCTGTGTTGCTTAATGTTTAACCAGTGACTCCTTGAAAAACCATGAATGCAAATATATAAATAAATGAGATCATTATAAATAAACAATGTATGCAGCACATGATTTACTAATAATAAGAAACTCTACTATATTCTTTATTGTAAACTCCATATGGACAATTGGTTCTCATAGAATATTTTCATTAGTTTTTGCTGAACTCATATCTTTACTCAACTTATGGTTGTAACTGATCAAGAAGTGCGTTGACTGATCTTTTTTTGTAGGATGGAAGTGAAAACTTGAATACATAATGTTGTACTTCATTTATTCATCAATGCTGTGAGAAACTTCTTTGCTGAATTAGATGAGAGTTTTGAAAACTGAAAGGGTAATTCCTCAATTTTTGGGCTGTGTGTGTGTGTGTGTGTGTGTGTGTGTTGTGTGTTCTTCACAATGTTGTAATGCCTACAGGCATGGCACAGTTTTAAGTTTAATCTACATTGTCTACATGTTCTCTCTCCATCACTTTCTTAAGTCTGGAAATCCACAATAAGTCAAGACATGATTTGTAGCATTTGCTAATTTCCATGATGTAAATTTTCTCACTATGTCCAACTTCAGGCCTCTGATATGAGGGCATTGAATGGGGAATCAGTAATAATGGGGGACTTTAACACACCCCCTCACTGAAATGGACAGGTCATCTAAGCAAAAGATCAACAAGGAAATAAAGACTTTAAATGACACACTGGACCAAATGGACTTCACAGACATATTCAGAACATTCCATCCCAAAGCAACAGAATACACATTCTTCTCTAGTGCCCATGAAACATTCTCCAGAATAGATCACATCTAGGTCACAAATCAGGTCTCAACTGGTACCAAAAGACTGGGATCATTCCCTGCGTATTTTTGGACCACAATGCTTTGAAACTAGAACTCAATCACAAGAGGAAAGTTGGAAAGAACTCAAATACATGGAGGCCAAAGAGCATCCTACTGAAGAATGAATGGGTCAACCAGGAAATTAAAGAATTAAAAAAAATTAATGGAAACAAATGAAAATGAAAATACAACTGTTCAAAATCTTTGGGATGTAGCAAAGGTGGTCCTAAGAGGAAAGTATATAGCAATACAAACCTTTCTCAAGAAACAAGAAAGGTCTCAGATACACAACCTAACCCTACACCTAAAGGAGCTGGAGAAAGAACAGCAAATAAAGCCTAAACCCAGCAGGAGAAGAGAAATAATAAAGATCAGAGCAGAAATCAATGAAACAGAAACAAAAAACAGTAGAACAGATCAACAAAACTAGGAGCTGGTTCTTTGAAAGAATAAGATTGATAAACCCCTGGCCAAACTTATCAAAAAGAAAAGAGAAATGACCCAAATCAACAAAATCATGAATGAAAGAGGCGAGATCATAACCAACACCAAAGAAATACAAACAATTATAAGAAAATATTATGAGCAACTATATGTCAGCAAATTAGATAATCTGGAAGAAATGGATGCATTCCTAGAGATGTATCAACTACCAAAACTGAACCAGGAAGAAATAGAAAACCTGAACAGACCTATAAGCACTAAGGAAATTGAAGCAGTCATCAAAAATCTCCCAACAAACAAGAGCCTAGGGCCAGATGGCTTCCCAGGGGAATTCTACCAAACATTTAAGGAAGAATTAATACCTATTCTTCTGAAACTGTTCCAAAAAATAGAAATGGAAGGAAAACTTCCAAACTCGTTTTATGAGGCCACCATTACTTCGATCTCAAAACCAGACAAAGACCCTATCAAAAAGGAGAATTACCAATATCCCTAATGAACATGGATGCAAAAATTCTCATCAAAATACTAGCCAATAGGATCCAACAGTCCATTAAAAGGATTATTCACCACCACCAATTGGGATTTATCCCTGGTCTGCAAGGTTGGTTCAACATCTGCAAATCAATCAATGTGTTATAATACATTAACAAGAGAAAGAACAAGAATCATATGATCCTCTCAATAGATGCAGAAAAAGCATTCGACAAAGTACAGCATCCTTTCTTGATCAAAACTCTTCAGAGTATAGGGATAGAGGGTCCATACCTCAATATCATAAAAGCCATCTATGAAAAACCTACAGTGAATATCATTCTCAATGGGGAAAAACTGAGAGCTTTCCCCCTAAGGTCAGGAACGCGGCAGGGATGTCCACTATCACCACTGCTATTCAACATAGTATTAGAAGTCCTAGCCACAGCAATAAGACAACAAAAAGAAATGAAAGGCATCCAAATCGGCAGAGAAGAAGTCAAACTCTCACTGTTTGCAGATGATATGATACTTTATGTGGAAAACCCAAAAGACTCCACCCCAAAACTGCTAGAACTCATACAGGAATTCAGTCAAGTGGCAGGATATAAAATCAATGCACAGAAATCAGTGGCATTTCTATACACCAACAACAAGACAGAAGAAAGAGAACTTAAGGAGTCGATCCCATTTACAATTGCACCCAAAACCATAAGATACCTAGGAATAAATCTAACCAAAGAGGCAAAGAATCTGTACTCAGAAAACTATAAAATACTCATGAAAGAAATTGAGGAAGACAGAAAGAAATGGAAGAATGTTCCATGCCCATGGACTGGAAGAACAAATATTGTGAAGATGTCAATCCTACCTAGAGCAATATACACATTTAATGCAATCCCTATCAAAATACCATCCACTTTTTTCAAAGAAATGGAACAAATAATCCTAAAATTTGTATGGAACCAGAAAAGACCCCGAATAGCCATAAGAATGTTGAAAAAGAAAAGCAAGGCTGGCGGCATCACAATTCTGGACTTCAAGCTCTATTACAAAGCTGTCATCATCAAGACAGTATGGTACTGGCACAAAAACAGACCCATAGATCAGTGGAACAGAATAGAGAGCCCAGAAAGGGACCCTCAACTGTATGGTCAACTAATCTTTGACAAAGCAGGAAAGAATGTCCAATGGAAAAAAGTCTCTTCAACAAATGGTGTTGGGAAAATTGGACAGCCACATGCAGAAGAATGAAACTGGACCATTTCCTTACACCACACACAAAAATAGACTCCAAATGATTGAAAGACCTAAATGTGAGACAGGAGTCCATCCAAATCGTAAAGGAGAACACAGGCAGCAACCTCTTCGACCTCAGCCGCAGCCACTTCTTCCTAGAAACATCGCCAAAGGCAAGGGAAGCAAGGGCAAAAATGAACTATTGGGACTTCATCAAGATAAAAAGCTTTTGCACAGCAAAAGAAACAGTCAACAAAACCAAAAGTCAACCGACAGAATGGGAGAAGATATTTGCAAATGACATATCAGATAAAGGGCTAGTATCCAAAATCTATAAAGAACTTATGAAACTCAACACCCAAAGAACAAATGATCCAATCAAGAAATGGGCAGAAGACATGAACAGACATTTCTGCAAAGAAGACATCCAAATGGCCAACAGACACATGAAAAAATGCTCAACATCGCTCAGCATCAGGGAAATCCCAATCAAAACCTCAATGAGATACCACTTCACACCAGTCAGAATGGCTAAAATTAACAAGCCGGCAAATGACAGATGTTGGCGGGGATGCGGAGGAAGGGGAACCCTCCTACACTGTTGGTGGGAATGCAAGCTGGTGCATCCACTCTGGAAAATAGTATGGAGGTTCCTCAAAAAGTTGAAAATAGAGCTGCCATACGACCCAGCAATTGCACTCCTGGGTATTTACCCCAAAGATACAAATGTAGGGATCCGAAGGGGTATGTGCACCCTGATGTTTATAGCAGCAATGTCCACAATAGTGAAACTATGGAAAGAGCCAATATGTCCATCGACAGATGAATGGATAAAGAAGATGTGGTATTTATATACAATGGAATATTATGCAGCTATCAAAAGGAATGAAATCTTGCCATTTGCAACGGTGTAGATGGAACTGGAGGGTATTATGCTGAGCGAAATAAGTCAATCAGAGAAAGACATGTATCATAGTATCTCACTGATATGAGGCATTCTTAATCTCAGGAAACAAATTGAGGGTTGCTGGAGTGGTGGAGGGTGGGAGGGATGGGTGGCTGGGTGATAGACACTGGGGAGGGTATGTGCTATGGTGAGCGCTGTGAATTGTGTAAGAGTGTTGAACATAGACCTGTAGCTCTGAAGCAAATAACACATTATATGTTAAAAAAAAAAAAAGAAGAAGAAGATAGTAGGAAGGGAAAAATGAAGGGGGGGAAATTGGAGGGGGAGACTAACCCTGAGAGACTATGGACTCAGAAACAAACTGAGGGTTCTAGAGGGGAGGCGGAGGATGGGTTAGCCTGGTGATGAGTATTAAAAAGGGCACATATTGAATGGAGCATGTAACTATGCAAACAGTGAATCATGGAGCACTACATCAAAAAGTAATGATGTAATGTATGGTGATTAACATAACATAATAAAAAATAAACAAAAAAAACGCTTTTTTAAAAATGGAAACAAAATAAAATTCAGAGCCATTTTTATAATAAAATCAGAGGAGCATAAAGAGTATGGAAAATCAGGGCGCCTGGGTGGCTCAGTTGGTTAAGCGACTGCCTTCGGCTCAGGTCATGATCCTGGAGTCCCGGGATCGAATCCCGCATCGGGCTCCCTGCTCGGCAGGGAGTCTGCTTCTCCCTCTGACCCTCCTCCCTCTCATGCTCTCTGTCTCTCATTCTCTCTCTCAAATAAATAAATAAAATCTTAAAAAAAAAAAGAGTATGGAAAATCATAATGAAATGCTAACACAAGTTGTAAGGCGAATGTGATAACCGCTACACTACGGAAACCCTAACACAAGTTGAAAGTTCAATTGAAATGATTCTTTATCGCCAAATGTCCCCAATTATTTTAAAATATCATAATTGGCTAATTGGATTTAACACTCAAGATTTTTAAAAAACGTATTTATTCAAATCATTTTGTACTTGTAGCTAAAGTGAATTCAGGCATATATATGCTACCTTGATGTTAATTATCCAGTTTTGCCCAATCTGGATGTAGGAAGTTTAATAGTTTATCATGATGTTGACATACAGTAAAACCCTGATCTAGACATTGCAATATAATGTCGAGACCTAGAGGGCTTCTTCTCATATCTGAAGACATTTTTTTTTTCATAAATTTGTATTTGGGAATAATTCTGGATTTGCAGAAAAATTGCAAAGTGAGTACAGAGAGTCCCTATATTCTTTACCAGCTTCCCCTGATGGTACCATCTTACTTAGCTATTGTAACGTTGTTAAAGTGGAGAGATAAGTTTTGGTATATTGCTATTAAGTAAATCTTAGTCTTTATTTGGGTGTCACTGACTTTTCCACTTTATCTGTTCCTGGATCTAATCCAAGGATCCCACACTACATTTACCTGTCATGTGTCTTTAGTCTTTTCTGGTCTGTATAGTTTTTCAGATTTTTCTTGTTTTTCGTGACCTTGACAGTTTTGAGCAGTATTGTCAGGTATTTTGAAGACTTCTTTCAGTGTGTATTTGTCTGATGTTTCTCACATGTTAGACCAGTGTTATGATGTTTTGGGGTGAATTCCATAGAGGCACTGTGTCCTCATGATATCATTTCAGAGGTACATGGGATCAACATGAATTATCAATGGTGCTTTTGACCATGATCACTTGTTTAGGGTGGTAGCTGCTAGGGTTTTCAGGTGTAATGTTTCTATTTTTCACATTCCATATTCTGTTCTTTGGGAGTGAGTCACTGAGTCCAGCCTACATGAGAAGTGGTGGTGGTGGTTGAATTAAGCTCAGTCCTCTGGAGAGGGAGTATCTATACATGTTGTTTGGAATCCTTCTATAAGGAAGATTTGTTTCTTCTTCTGGAGGAGTTTTAAAAATAAGATTTCATAAAATCACCTGTGAACTGGTTAAAAGTGACTAAGTCCACATTTAATATTTAAACCTTTTATAATTTAAACATGCTAATTCAGTTTAGAAGTAACAGATGATAAAAATAATGCAGCAGATAGGACTGTTTCCAGATTCTCTTTGTAAGGGGCCTCATGAAACAAATTCTCTAATCTGTTCAATCTTCAGCCTCCAGACTATTTTGAAGCCTGTAAATGTTTTGAAGTCAGTAAATGTTTATTCATTTATAAATCATATGTATGCATTGCTGATCTAATATATTATGTACATTGGGAAACGTGTAAAACTAATTTAAAGAATGTGCTAAAAGTCTACGTATAAATAGAACAGTAATTGCTAATATTTGAATACGTAGTGTGTTGTCACCATTTTCCTAAATGTTCTTGCATGTTTAATAAACTTGATAGTAGGGGCACCCGGGGGGCTCAGTGGGTTAAGTGTCTGCCTTTGGCTCAGGTCATGATCCCTGGGTCCTGGGATCGAGCCCTGCCATCATCAGGCTCTCTGCTCAGCGGGGAGTCTGCTTCTCCCTCTGCCCCTCCCTTGCTCATGTTCTCTCTCTTTCAAATAAATAAACAAAATCTTAAAATAAAAATACCTCGATAGTCACAGCAAACCTATGAAGTCAGAACTATTACTATTCACTTTTCATATATGAGGAAATTGGGACAAGAAACATTAAGTCCTTTGCCGGAAGTCACAGAACTAGTAAGTGATCAAGATGGGATGGTTCCCAGGCAGACTGTGTGGGAGCTTTTGCTCTTCCTACTGAACTTTGCAAGATCTTGCATTTCTTTTCCTTCCTCACTTTGACAGGGTGCAGTTTCTGCTCTGGGTTTTGTGCAACCCAGGGTTGAGACCATTCCTTTCAAGGGTGTATCCAAGGCGTAATTCAGGACCTGTGCTGATTTACTTCTATGCGCCAGTGCTGGTTTTGTCCCATGCTTGTCTGTGCTGCATGGCCCATTGTATCACCAGGGCTCTTGGGGAATGCGGTTTACTCTTTTCTTGTGCCCTTGATGGGGACAGAGTCATAGAAAATTTTGCTTCACTTTCTTACCTCCTGGAAAAGCTCTATCTTGCTGCCGCCCTGTGTCTCTAACGTGAGCCTGTGGGAGGGATGCCTTGTTCATTCATTAGCGCCTACCATGTGGCAGTGACCACCAGTTGGTTTTGCACTGTGTGCTGGGAGGAGGGAAGGAATTGCACTACTGCAGTGGCAAGGAAAAAAAAAAGTCTATCTCGGTTTGGGATGCCAACATGAAAATGATTTCAGGGAAACTCAGCGCTATGGAGGTTCTTTCTATATCCTGCCTTTAAAATCTCCCAGGCAACAGTTACTTGGATTATTACTGTTGGATCACTTTATGGCCAATATTCTATGGATCACATAGACTCATATTATCTTTTTTTCTTCTTAAAAAAATGAATGTTGCTTTTGTTTATAAAAGACAAACACAGGGGTGCCTGGGTGGCTCAGTTGGTTAAGCATCTGCCTTTGGCTCAGGTCATGATCTGGGGGTCCTGGGATTGAGCCCTGTGTCAGGAACCCTGCTCAGCGGGGAGTCTGCTTCTCCTTCTCCCTCTGCTCCTCCCCCAACTCATGCTCTTTCTGTCTCTCTCTCAAATGGATAAATAAAATCTTAAAAAAAAAAAGACAAACATAACCATTGGAGAATATTGAAACATAGAGAAAACATAAAAAAGAGGTTAAAAAATACTTGTAAATTTCTCCCTCTCGAAGATAATTCTTATTATCAATTGGATGCCTTTCTTTTCAGCCTCATTTCTAAATGAGGGAAATATGCATATATCCATGTACAAATGTGTATATACATTTATATATATTTTCTAATTTGTAATAAGGTAGATTGTATTTTCTTTTATAAATAATTTGTCAGAACTCTTTTCTGTTGGTTAATTTTTTTAACCTGCTTTTTTTTTTTTAAGTTATAAGAATATCTCCTTTCAGTTTTGGTCAAATGCTATCAATTTTCATGTATTTTATTTTTATTGGAATTATAATAAGTTGTCTGCAATTATGGCCCTGATTTCCTCTTTAATACAAGCACTTACTAGAGAAAACGATTGTTGGTTTTTTAGATTTAATCTTTTACATGTTTAAAAAATAAACTTCATATTTTAGCATAATTTTAGGCTTACAGAAAAGTTGTGAAGACACCAGGGTGCCTACATGCTCCATACCCAGTTTTCCCATTATTTACATTAGGATGGTGTATCTGTCATAATTAATGAACCAATATTGATATAGATCTAATTAAAGTCTCTAGTTTGTTCAGATTTCCTTAGTTTTACATACTGTCCCTTTTCTGTTCCCAGATCCCACATTAGATTAAGTCATGTTTTTTTTAGCGTTTTCTTAGCTTGATCGTTTCTCATGCTTTCCTTGTTTTTAATGACTTTGAAAATTTTGAGGAATATTGATCAGATATTTTGAAGAATATTTCTCAATTGAATTTTTAAATGTTTAATATTTATTTATTTTTTACAGTTAGGCTGGGCTGACGTGTTATTGGGAGGGAGATTACAGAGATAAAGTACCATTCTCGTCACATCATATCAAGGGTACATACTGTGCATATGGTTTATGTTGATGTTGACCTTAATCACCTGATTGAAAGTAGTTTTTGTCAGATTTCTCCCTATTAAAGTTACCCCCATACACACACACACACACACACACACACACACACACACACACTTTATACTGTACTCTGTTGTTTTTTTTTTTAATTGTGGGTTGTTTTTTTTTAAAGAATATTTATTTATTTATTTGAGAGAGAGAGAGAGCACGAGCAGGGGGAGAGACACAGGGAGAAGCAGACTCCCCACCGAGCAGGGAGCCTGACTCTGGGCTCGATCCCAGGACCCACAGATCATGATCTGAGCCGAAGGCAGATGCTTAACTTACTGAGCCACACAGGCACCCTATAGTGTACTCTTTGGAAAGGAGTCACTATACACAGGCCAATGCTTAAATAGTAGGGAGTTACACTTCACCTCATTAAAGGCAGTGCTTCTACATGCCTGGTATTTGGAATTTTCCTATCAGGGAGATTTGCCTCTTATCCTCTACTTATTTATTCAATCATTTATTTATATCAGTGTGGATTTACCGATATTTATCTTATATTATGGGTTATAATCCAGTGCGACTTTATTTTTTCCCCTCAAATTTCCAGCTTTGGTTGTTGGGATCTCTTTCACTGTTCTCTTGCGTCCCTTTGACACCTTATCTCCATTCCTGTGGTTTTGCTGGTTTGTTTGTTAGCGCTTCCTTACTTTCTGGTACTGCATGATGCTCCAGGCTCACCTTGTATTTTCCCTGCCCCAGTCCTAGAATCAGCTGTTTCTTCCAGTAATCCTGGCCCCTTTCATTGGAGAATGGTATTAGAAAATGAGGTACTGGGGCTAGGTGTACCTAGTACTCATTGCTATTGAGGTATCCCCACTTGTAGGCTCTCTCAACTGACCTAGCAAGGAAGTACCCGTATATATACTAACTCAGATGGATATACATTGTTAAAAGATAAAGGGAGGCATATTAACATTTTAAGAGTTTATTTGAGCAAGAATCCATTTGAATCAGGCAGCATCAAGTGGAAGTGACTAGGAACGCTTCACCAACAGGAGCTGGGGAGAGACGTTTGTAGAAAAAAGGTGGAAGCATAGTAAGGCAGTTATTGATTGGCTATACTTAAAGCCTAGGTGGCTGTTTGTGATTGGCTGTCCTTAGTGTTTTAATTCTGTAATCTTGAGGCATTTATAGGCTTAGATTTGGTTTGCGTATATAGACCACCACAACATTTGAGCCACATCAGTCTAATGGTCTCGTTTAGTTAATTTAACAACATATATATAAATATTTATAAATGTATCTGTATTAAGCTAAACATGAGTTCACAGCAATGTCTCCAATTTTTATCTATCAGCATATGGATCTTTGTAGCCTCTTCCTTTTGTTTATCTGTCTCCACTCCCACAGTGAGAAACTAGCCTTCCACCATCCACCATTTGGTTACTTAATTGTTCGGTTCCAGGATCCGTGGACAGTGCTTTCAGAATTGCTAGTTTATATCCACATGGGAAACAACTTTATCAACTAGAATGGAGTGCTTGTGGACAGTCCCTTTTGTCTGGGATCTTACAGACATCCCTTATTAACAAAGTTACTTAGACTTGCACCTTTGCCCCCACCCACTTTAGTAATACATGTGTGTAATACAGTCAGATTCTTCTTTTCACATTCTGCTTTCTGTCCTCTAACCCTTGATCTCCTACGTGATTTTTTGTTTTAATTGCATACACTAAGTTTTACTCTTTGTATACAAAGTTCTTATGGGGTTTGAAAAACGTGTAAAGTGTCCACCATTCCAGTGGTATAGAGAATAATTTCACTGCCCTAAAATATCCCCTTGTGCCTCACCTATTCAACGCTCCTTTCCTCCCAGTTCCTGGAAACCACTGGTATTTTTATTATAACTGTAGTTTTGCCTCTTCTAGAGTGTCACATAAGTGGAATTACACAGTATATAGTCTTTTCAAACTAGCTTCTTTCACAAAGAAATATATTTACTTAAGGTTCATCCGTGTTTTCGCATGGTTTGATAGCTCATTCCCTTTTATCACTCAAGAGTATCCCATGGTTTGGATATAGCATGTTTATCCATTCACTTACTGAAGGATGCCTTCGTTTCTTCTCATTTTCGGTAATTATGTATAAAGCTGCTAGTCAGCGGTCATGTGCTCGTTTTGTTTTCAAGTCATTTGGGAACATAGTTGGTACATCATATAGTGAGACTGTTTAGCTTTGTAAGAAACTGCCAAACTATCTTCCAAAGTGGCTGTGCCATTTTGTATTTTGACCAATAATGGATGAGAGTTCTGGTCACTCCATATCTTTGCCAGCAATTGAGATTGTCAGGTAGTCAGATAAGAAAGTGTGATCAGGTATCAATGATTGTTGATATGCTTTTAAAAATATATATTTTGAGATTTTCTTTGTGGCTCTTTAAACATTCTAAATAGTATTCTTTTGTAGACTGCAATTGTAACTCTTAAAATGACATTATTAATTATATTATTTAAATTACCAAGGTCTCATTAATGTTTCATCTGCTTTCTTATCTGTCACTCAGAGCTTCTGGCTATTTCTTTCAGACCATTTCTTCTGTATTCTAAAATTCTTCCATATCTATTTTGATGATGATTTATATCAAAATTTCATGAAAATATTATTGTATTGTTCCCTACCTGGGTTCATCATTGTTACCCAATATTGATTTTCTGGGGTTTTTTTCTTTCTAATGCTAATTTTCTTTGGAAAGGAAACGAGTCCATTTTGAACAAAACAAAGAACTGTATTTCCCAGCATCCCTTAAACTTTGGGATGGCCCTGTGATAAATATCAGGCTAAAAAACATAGACCCAAGTCAGCTGGGAGTTTTAGACTTTCTTTCCTAATACATGGACGGTCTCTCCATCCTTATCACTTTTTCTTTCTTCCTCCTCTCTGAATGCACACGGGAAGCAGGAAATGGAACAGCTATCCATTACAAACACAGATTTCTTTCATTTCCAGGAAGTTTCTATTTTTCCTGTTCTGAAATTTCACCTTTTGCATATTCTTTTTTACTGTCTTTTGCCATTGCAAGTGTGTGGGAGGGGTGGGAGGGAAAGAGGAGAAGAGAGTGAGTGTGGGAGGGGAGGAGAAGAAGCAGAGGAAGAGAGGGAGAAAGAATTTGTTGGGTCTGCCTCCATGTTTTTCTCTTTACATTTCATTCCATTTTAAATTTCCCCTAACTTCTGCAAAGATTTCATAAGCTTGCCTTCTTCTTCACAGATTTCTTTGTTTGTCATCTCTAATCTACTCTCGGGTAGATAGGAAGTCAGCATCCAAAGCAATTTGTATTTTAGCAGTTGATACCATGGTAAAGCATGAACCCTAAGAGTGTAACCTCAGGGAATTAGGAAATTGTGTTCCGATCCCAGCTCAGCTACTAGTTCTTTTATCTTGAGCTAAATACCTAACATCTACTGGTTGTTTTCTCACTTGTAAAATGGGTATAAAAATGGTACCTCCTAATAGGGTTTGGGGAGCATTAAGTGAGAAACTGCATACAGAGTCCCTAAGGATATACGTGACATGTATCAAGTCCTAAATACACATTTTTGTCCCATATAATAATTCTGTAATTATCAATTTATTATTTTGTTTAGTAGCAATTGGAAGGATAAGAGAATCATAAAGCTTAATACTTCCCAATAAACAGTTCATTCCTTCTGACGAGATCAAATACTAAATATTCCCACTGATTAAAAACACAGTGGTCCAAAACTTATCCATCAATGTTCCTAGCGGCACTATTCACAGTAGCAAAAAGGTGGAAAGCACCCAAATGTCCATCAACAGCTGGATGGACAAACTAAATGTGGTATATACATCACTGGGATATTATTCAGTCTTATAAAGGAGTGAAATTCTGATACATCTGCAACCTGGATGAAACTTGAAAATACTATGCTAAGTGAAAGCAACCAGAAACAAAAGGAACACACATGGTAAGATTCTACTTGTATCAGATATCTAGATATTCATAGAGACAGAAAGATGAATGGTTGTCAGGGGGCAGGGGAGGATGCCAGGAGAGTAGGGTGTTACTGTTTAATGGGAACAGATTTTTTTTGGCTTGATGAGAAAATTCTGGAGGAACTGGATAGTGGTGATAGTTACACAACATTGTGACTATATTGAATGCCACTGAGTTTGTAACCTTAAAAATGGTTAAAATGGTAAATTTTACATTATGTATATTTTACTGTAATAACAAACAAACCAAAAAACCTCCAAAGCATAGAGTTCTAGTTATCATTTGGATATTTCATTATTCATGTCTGACATTGAATTACCTGCAGTTACTGTCTACGTGAGTTAATCTATCAGGAAACTGACAATATATCAAATGTACCTTGCATTTGATGTCCTCACTATTTCTCCTATCTTTGGAGAGTTATTTGCCACATTTTAAACTAGATAATGTAAGTGTTAGGGATGCAGGGGGTAGTGGGTGGCTCTGAACTATGAAGGAACCCCCTGCTCTCAAAACTCATAAGGTATTCACAAATTCTCACTTGCAAAAGCTCACCACAAAGGTTATTTTCATTAGGCACTGTGTTTGGCTTTCTTACTTATTTCCACAAGCAGGATTGTTGAGCACTATGCGTTCTAATATACTAGTGTGGATCAAAGTAGGAAATTTTATCCTTAATTAGTATGAAATGAACTTAGCTTGAAACATTGTAAAGCTGACATGCTATACGTTCCGGGATTTAATCGCATTTTCCCATGTCTGTAGATGCAGAAATCAGAAATATCACATTAACAGGATTCTGAAACTCAAGTCTACTGGGGTGACAGGGAGATACCCTGCAAGTAATGAACAAAAGGCAATATTCATAAAAATCTTTCCTTAAGATTAGAAGTATGCAAGAAAGAGACGGATAGTTACTCTCAGAGTGTATGGTAATGATTGGAAAAATTAAAAGAAAAAACTCAATCTCATTTTCTTTCAAAATATGTAATGTGAGTCTTTTTGGGGGGGTAAAAGATTTATCCAAATTTACATTTTAGCCATTAGAAATGGTTTCCTATAAATATTATTAAAGGAATGGAAAAGCATCCTATAAACTGGATGGGTCAAGTATTTTGCCAGAAAAGACTCTTTTTAACTCAGTTGAACGATTTGCCAATTCAAGGCGGGTGGTGAGAGTCAAATTTCTACTTATCTCACTGAATTGGTTCACCTGGCCAGTTTCTTAGGAATTATGCAATATCCAAGTTAAATTCGTACCTTTATTAAAGACTGTGTGTGATGGCAAAAAATACTATGGTAGCACCATTTGCATGTTTGATAAAAAGTGATCTCACACTGATTCACAATCAGGCGGTGAGGATTTTTAATATATAGTACTTTATGTTTCTTTCATTTGGGGGGTAAATCCTGACTTAATTTGGGTCCCTTAGATCTCTAAATTCAATTTATCTACATTATTCAAAAAGACTAAAACGTAAGATGCATAGAAACCTTTTCTCATTAGCAAACAGTCTAGAATGTTTGAGAAAAGATGAAAGGCAGAGTAAACTTTTCTATAAAATACGCTTTGGGGTTTTTGCTGAAGTAAAACCCTTTCTAGGTTCTTGTCAGGTGGAACATGCCTGCTGAGCTGAAACTTCCCACTTCTAAATACTGTACATAAATTATGTGATTGGGGAGTTTCCTGGCATTCATTTGATCCAGTCTTTGCATGTAAAATAGTTGCTTTTCAAACTACTGGTTAAACATGCACTGCTAGGTACAAATAATCTTTGAATAACAGGCCTCATAGGGAATCATGGCTAGAAGGCTTTAATTGATGAGAGGCTAGCTACATTTTTTTTTTTTCTTCAAGAGGACTTAGAAAAATTATGGGCAACAAAGTGCCATTCAAGTGTACAAAGAGCCACGGGCTGACTCATGAATGATTGATTCTCTTGTGGTCTTCTTCCTTGTGTAACTTTAAATAACAAAATGATGAGATGTGTTCATGAGATCTAAAAGCTACTTGCATGGCCCAAGAAGGAGGGCCGCAGATTTTTCTGCACTGAAGAGGGTGTTAGATTGATTAGCTGCCTTCTATGGGCATCTTCCATCAATCAACCCAATTTCAATAAGCAAATGGAAGCACTGTATTGTAACAAAAAAAAAAAAAAAAAAAAAAAAAAAAAAAAAAAACTTTATTGAAAAAAAAAAAAAAAAAAAAAAAAAGGAAAAGAAGAACACTGCTATGGGAATCCTAAGTCTGGGTTTCGGAGGCAGCATTGTATTGCTGCTAAGGGCTTAAAATCTAAAGCCAAATGTCCCTGTTTTGAAACTCAACTCTGTTTCTCCCTGGCTGTGTGATCCTAGTCAAGCTATTTCATATTTCAGAACTCCCACTTCTTCAGCTGTAAAATGGAACTGATGATGAATCTAGTACTCTACTCTAGAAAAATTAGTATCTCATAGGGTTTTATGAGGAATAAGTGAGTTAATCTATTGAAACTCCTGAGGCTAATGCTATTACAGAGTAAGTACTCATTAGGTATTTTTATTAACGTGACACTCATATCAATTGCTCATGACACTATACTCTTTTACTTGTCTGGCTCTCAGTTTTTCCATCCAGAAAGTGAGAAGCATGAGGTAGATCCCTGGATTCCAACCGTATTTTAGGCATGGACCTTTTTCTTTCCTTTTTTTTTTTTTTTTTTTTTTTTACAATTTTGTTTATTTATTTGTCAGAGAGAGAGAGCACAAGCAGGGGGAGTGGCAGGCAGAGGGAGAAGCAGTTTCCCCGCCGAGCAAGGAGCCCAATGTGGGACTCGATCCCAGGACCCAGAGATCATGACCTGAGCTGAAGCCAGATGATTAACCGACTGAGCCACCCAGATGCCCCAGCATGGACCTTTTTCTTAAAGGCACACTTGCACACTCATCCAATAAATAAAACAGTTGACATGCAGGCTACTCTGGCTTTAGCAGAGAAGAAGTCTGAGGGTTCTGATGGCTCCACACATTCCCTATCAACAGCTCACATACGGGTTCTGAAGAACTCTCAGTTCTGTGGAGTGTGGATGTGTTTTAAAAAGCATAGGCTTAAATTTAAAGACATAGGCTTGAATTCCTTGATTGTCCCCTTTTAGTAGTTATGTGATCTTAGGTAAATTACATACTTTCTCTGAACCTCACATTCTGCATCTGTAAAATCCAAGTAGGAATGAAAAATGAGTCGGGGAATGAATGAGGTAGAAAAGGTAGAGTGCTTCATTCCACATCTGACAATGAGGAATCTGAGTTCAGTCAATGGAAGCTAAAAATGCCTGATCATTACAACAAACAAAGGAAGTAGTAAATTTCATGCAGAAGAATGAAACTGGACCATTTCCTTATACCACACACAAAAATAGACTCAAAATTGTTGAAAGACCTAAATGTGAGACAGGAATCCATCAAAATCCTAAAGGAGAACACAGGCAGCAACCTCTTCGACCTCAGCCGCAGCAGCTTCTTCCTAGAAACATCACCAAAGGCAAGGGAAGCAAGGGCAAAAATGAACTATTGGGACTTCATCAAGATAAAAAGCTTTTGCATAGCAAAAGAAACAGTCAACAAAACCAAAAGACAACTGACAGAATGGGAGAAGATATTTGCAAATGACATATCAGATAAAGGGCTAGTATCCAAAATCTATAAAGAACTTCTTAAACTCAACACCCAAAGAAAAAATGATCCAATCAAGAAATGGGCAGAAGACATGAACAGACATTTTTTCCAAAGAAGACATCCGAATGGCCAACAGACACATGAAAAAGTGCTCAACATTGCTTGGCATCAGGGAAATCCCAATCAAAACCTCAATGAGATACCACTTCACACTAGTCAGAATGTCTAAAATTAACAAGTCAAGAAACAACAGATGTTGGCGGGGATGCAGAGAAAGGGGAACCCTCCTATACTGTTGGTGGGAATGCAAGCTGGTGCAGCCACTCTGGAAAACAGTATGGAGGTTCCTCAAAAAGTTGAAAATAGAGCTACCCTACGACCCAGCAATTGCACTACTGGGTATTTACCCCAAAGATACAAATGTAGTGATCTGATGGGGTACGTGCACCTCGATGTTTATAGCAGCAATGTCCACAATAGTCAAACTATGGAAAGAGCCAAGATGTCCATCAACAGATGAATGGATAAAGAAGATGTGGTATATATACACAATGGAATACTATGCAGCCATCAAAAGGAATGAAATCTTGCCATTTGCAACGATGTAGATGGAACTGGAGGGTATTATGCTGAGCGAAATAAGTCAATCAGAGAAAGACATGTATCATAGGATCTCACTGATATGAGGCATTCTTAATCTCAGGAAACAAACTGAGGGTTGCTAGAGTGGTGGGGAGTGGGAGGGATGGGGTGGCTGGGTGATAGACATTGGAGAGGGTATGTGCTATGGTGAGTGCTGTGAATTGTGTAAGACTGTTGAATCACAGATCTGTACCTCTGAAACAAATAATGCATTATATGTTAAAAAAAAAAAAAGAAGGTAGTGGAAGGGAAAAATAAAGGAGGGGAATCGGAGGGGGAGACGAACCATGAGAGACTATGGACTCTGAGAAACAAACTGAGGGTTATAGAGGGGAGGGGGGTGGGGGGATGGGTTAGCCTGGTGATAGGTACTAAAGAGGGCACGTATTGAATGGAGCACTGGGTGTTATATGCAAACAATGGATCATGGAACACTACATCAAAAACTAATGATGTAATGTATGGTGATTAACATAACAATAAAAAACTTTAAAAGAAAAAAAGGAAGTAGTGAATTTGATGATCAAGCTGCTCTCAGAAGAGGGTGAGTTAATTTCTGGTGTGTTTCAGCTTGCATCAGCATAATCCGCTGATAAAAAGACCACAAAATTTTGTGAAAGGTTTTCCTTCTTAGGGAAAGCATTCTATTTTTCTTAGGGTCCAGGAGTCTATTTGAGTTCTGGAAGTGAAAGCTGAGATTTTTTTTCCCTATCTCCACTTCAACCTCTGGGTTTGCGTATCTTCTCTTTATACATCACTTTGGGGTATGTCATGGGTCAGAGCTGGACTAAATCATCGATTTCTAAAACTCTAGTTTTTAGCTTAAGGATTGAGCCCCTCGGTTCAACAAGCCCCTCTGTTGCTCTCCCCCCACCCCAGAAGAGTTTTAAATTTCTGGGGTGGCAATTGAAGGAAGTTGGGACTGGGAAATTATTGCATAATACTCTTTCACGGGAAACAATTTTCTTGGAAATCTTGAAAGTCCTGGTAGGTTGGTGATAAGGCCAAGTCATTGTATTGCCTGTTTCTCATGTAAGTTTTTCTCTTTATGAGGATTATTAATTTCCCAGTGTGCTTTCTTTTTAAAAATGATCTCAGGACTCAGTGATCACAGTTACAAAAATGCAGGGTGCATTCTTGTAGAAGTAATTAGATAGGTGGACGGTGAATGGAGAAGTGGATGAATAGATAATATAGTTCAGTGGGAAGGCTAGAATAAAGCTAAATGCAATTTCTTTGTGTTATATATAGCATGCTGCTACTCTTCATACATTGATTGCAATTGTGTAGCAATAAAAAATGCAACCTAAGGTTTTCATGTGAGCTTTCATGGGTTTTCTCTTTAGAACATAAGCTCCTAGAGAACAGATATGATGTCTTGTTCTTCTTTTCTCTGCAAATTCAAGAAATTTGTATTAAGCATCGCCTAAAATGCATAGCCCTATATACAGTACTGAATACTTATTAAATACATGAATAACAACAAATAAACAAAACGAAATGATGTTTGAAAAATCTTGCCTACGTATGACCTTTTCAGCTTTGCAATTTTAATGTAAAGTGTTTTTCTGACCATTGCTGCAAAGCTTGATGTAAACTAGCTACTAGTTAAGATTCAAATGATTGTTTTACATAAAAACATAAAAATAAAAACCATTCCTTTACTCCATGCTTCAATTCTGTGAAAGCCGTTCCTACAAATTTCAAATATAAAGAGTTTAATTTCACATTGCTTCTAAGTTCTCAGTGCTGGCTTTTCTCCCTCTTCACTGTTTTCTCATTGGTGTTCATAACATTGTCTCAGGCATTAAAGATGAAGTGTGTTTGTGATGAAAAAAGTTTTCTTTAAGCCACCTGGAAGGAGTGTCCTCTATTTCTGCTTAACTACAAAGTGAGGGTTGATTTTCTCAGCAGTGGTGAAGTGTTTACCTTGGTGATTTGAGATGCAGACTCTCCTAAGGAATTATTTAGATATTGAGAGCAGGTCTGACTACATCTCTAAAGCTCAGTGTGGAAACTCAGATGGATTCAGCCAGCTAATGAAGAGGTGGCATTTTTCTTTCTTTTTTTCCTTTCCTTGTTTTTCTTTTATTGGACGCAGTTAACTTTTGTTGATGGCAATATGAAATGTTGGATTACTTACGTATAATAAATATTTCATATAAATTATGCCATTTAATCTTTACAACAACCTTAAAAGGTAGATGATATCATTCCTATCTTATAAATTAGCAAACCAAGACTCAGAGAAGTTATTTTTCTAAGGACATACAGTATGAACACAGATCTGTTTATGGGGTTTATTTGTAGCTACTACCCAGATTTCAAAAAATATTTTTAAGAATGTTTCAAGACACTGAAGTAGATTTTTAAACAGGGGCTACAATTTGTTGGTCCTCCTAAATGAACCTTTAACATTAAATAATTCAAAGTATATTTGATAAGTATCATTGAATTCCCATTACCTAATATGATGTTAGGTTCTAGGATACAACAGTGGGGGGGAAAAAGACATTGTTTCTGTATTCACAGAAGTTATATAGTTTAGACTGTGAATGCAGAAATTCCATAGTTTATAGCAGGGGTTGGCAAATTATGGCCCACAAGTCAAATCTGGGCCATGACCTGTTTTTGTAAATAAGGTTTTATTGGAACATAGCCACACCCATTTGTTTACCATTGTCTACAGCTACTGTTGCGCTCTAGCAATAGAATTTAGTAATTGCAATGGGGACCATATGACCTGCAAAGCCAAAACTGTCTGCTGACCTCTGGTATAGTTTGCTGGCCTCTCTTCTACACCAATAGCCACACAGGTAGGGATAGACAGAGCTTTCTGGAGGAAAGGACATCTGAGCCATTATACTGATAGGACTTCTCTAGGAGCAGCAGGGTGGGATGAAGGGGGCAGCAGAGGGGTAAGACTGTTTTAGGTTTTGAGAATCCCTTGTCGTAAGTCCTGGGGTGAAAAAGGGTGGCACTTTAGAGGACTTGAAATATTCAGTGTGAACAGGGGTTTGTAACCAATATCCCAGCTTAGGGATCTTGTGATTTTTGGTACCTTCTAAATATAGGGGTGGGATTCCCTACCACCACTAACCCACAGATGTCCAGGGCAAGCCCCATTTTGGACTTTTAGGAAGCCTGGGCTATTGTCAGGGGAATACCTACAGGTTGTCATACTGGTATTGATTGAAGACAGGGTGAATCTGGTGCTGGCCATGGGTCTCCATCCTTAGCCAATAACAGCATGAACTGAGCCACGTCTGAGTGCCTGTGATGGGAAGTTCTTGCTCCAGCGAAGCTCCTGTGCATTCCAACAAAGCCTTTAAATGTAACTTATCACGTCTTGAGTAGAGCTTGCTGCCCCGCCCTCCCCACCCTTGGGAAAACATCCTTGGGCTTCAATCCCAACCCTTTTGCTCTGATCTCATCTACCCAAATCTCTTGATGCTTTCCTTCCAAATTTTTATTGCCATACCTCCCAACCTTAGTTCGTTTTTCTTCTCCATGAGAGTTTAATTGTCCATTAAAAGAAGAATTATTGAGACACAGTATAGTATAGGGATAAATATGAGTTCTGATGCCAGAATCTCCAAGTTCAAATCTAAAAGCTGTGTGATATTGACCGAGTCACTTCACCTCTCTATTTCTCCAGGCTTAACCATTGAGGATCTACCTTACTGAGTTGTTTTGAGACAAAATTGTGCTAATATACTTAGAAACTGGCTCATGGCAAGTGCTATATTTGTGTGAATTCTCATATCATTGACTAAAAACCCTGTTCCCTTTTCTTGGAGGGCAGTGTAGTCCTCAAGACAAGTCCTCAAACATTCCTGGAGAGCCAGGGAGACTGCTGGGATTCTATTTGGGTCTGGGTGTTTGGGGGGGTGGGGAGTGTGGGGAGTGTGCTGGGCAGGTCTAGACTGCCTCACTCTCTTTGGGACCAAAATTTAAGGGTGCTTCAAAATATACAGTAATCATGAGAAATAATAGTTTAATGTAATATTTAAAGAAATAAAAATTTACACAAAAAATTCTATGATCAACAAAATATCCAGATTTTAAATCAAGAAGTGCTAGTTCAAACCATTTTGCAGCCTAGGGCAAAAGGATATAATGCAATAATGCAAGTGGAAGAGGTGTCCTGCCTCTCCACCAATGTAGCATGAAAGGAAAGTAAAGCAACACAGCTAGGTGTCCAGAGAGCAGCATGTTGGATATCCATGACTTGACTGTGCCTGGAATGAAGATCTGGAAGCGGTGAGTAGACCGAGAGAAAGCCAAGAGGAGAATGCTATTTGATCAGGCTTGTTGAAGATTATAAGCTCTATCCCCAGTACAAAAGGAATCTTTGAAGGGCAGGATCTGATCCTTGTGGTGTATAAATCAGAGATGTTCAAAGTTTCAGATTCGAAACCAAATGGGTCAAAAACATTTTAGTCCGTAGGCATCCAAAAGGAGTCATCAGCTTTAACTAAAAGAAGCAGATGGCTAACAGACACATCATGCTCAACATCACTCCCCATCAGGGAAATGCAAATCAAACCCACAGTGAGATACCACCTCACACCTGTCGGAATGGCTATTATAAAAAAGACAAGAAATAACAAGTGTTGGCAGGGATGTGGAGAAAAGGGGACACTCATGCACGTTGGTGGAAATAGAAAATGATGCAGCGACTATGGAAAACCAGTATGGAGGTTCCTCAAAAAATTAAAAATAGAAGTACTATATGATCCAGTATTTCCACTTCTGGATATTTACCCGAAGAAAATAAATACATTAATTTGAAGAGATACATATACCTCCATGTTCATTGCAACATTATTTACAATAACCAAGATATGGAAGCAACCTAAGTGCCCATCAATAGATGAATGGACAAAGAAGAGGTGAAGAGGTGAGATATCTCTCTCTCTCTTTCTCTCTCTCTCTCTCTATATATATAATATATTAGCCATAAGAAAGAATGATATCTTGTCATTTATGGCAACATGGATGGACCTAGAGGGTATTATGTAGCTGAAATAAGTCAGAGAAAGGCAAATACCATATTATCTCAATTATATGAGGGCTGTAAATAACAGAACAATGAAAAAACAAAACAAAAACAGACTCATAGATAAAGAGAACAATACTGTGGTTGCCAAAGGGGAGAGGAGTTGGGGATGGGCAAAATAGGGGAAGGGGATTGAAAGGCTCAAATTTTCAGTAATAAAATAAGATAGGGGATGCAATGTACAGCATAGGGAATATAGTTAATAATATGGTAACAACTTGGTGTGGTAACGGATGGTAGCTAGATTTATCATGGTGATTACTTCATAATATATATAAATGCGGAACCACTGTGTTGTACACCTGAAACTTATATATTGTGTGGCAACTACACTTCAATAAAAAATAAATTCCATACAATTGTCTTACAAATAAACTTTTTGTGATTTTTTTTAAAAAGAGGTTAATCTATATTTATTTTCTTGTGAAGGTATTCTGAGATCAGACACGTATAAATGTAATTCTGTTCACCATTAACTGGAAAAAAATGAAAGTTGATTCAACCAAGCTTTATTTTTGACACTCCTCTACTTTGATAACTGCCAATTTTATGAGCACCCTTGCTTAAATACTTGTGAACAAAATTGAAAAAGGCTATTAAAAGTATTTCTAGATGATGCTAAGTCAGTCTACATTTTCAAGATGATATTTTTTGGCAAGAAGAGATCCATGATATGTGGTCGCTTTTTGTTGTAGTTTGAAATTACCTCATGGTAATTCTTTAAATTTTTCATTTAAGATGAAAGGTTAATAGTTATCCTGCTCAGTTCCTGCAAAGTGAAAATGAGATTGGAAAGTTAAAATATAATTAATTTACTTTTCTATTTTCCCTTCCGCTGGAGGAATATTCATGCATTCTGAACAGATAAGTTTTAAAAGAGGCACTAAATTGCAAGTGTTCACACTTGGATTCAGTTTAAAAGTTAAAAGCTTTCAGGCCAAATAAATCAGACAAGCACGCACGATGAGACTCCATTTCAATATTAATGAGCATGTGTGGCACCTTTTACATTGTTTTGTTTGTAGTTTCAATATTAGAGTCAGAGATCTTGGAAGATGCCATGGGATTATATCGCTCTTTAGTTTGCAAATGAATTATTGCAATTTGTAGCTGTCCAAATTTCAACTTTGGCCTTTCAAAATGAGGAGAGTCCCAGGTCCGTTCTGGAGACTTGACTCAGAAGAATGACTCAGAAACTTTCTTGATGGATCACTGATGGTTCTCTGGTTGCAAGCAACAGAAATGTTAGGCAAGAATATGGGTAAGTCCCTGGGATGCAAAAGAAAGACAAAAAATAAAGAGTAAAGTTGTGTAGAAAGACACAATCAAGTTAGTGATCACAGTGGTACTGGAAGACGGCCCTGGCAGGATCCACGAGATAAAAAGGTGAGCTGTATTTAGTGTCCCTGTGCTTTCTAATTCATTTAAAGATTATATAGGTGACATTTATAGATGAAATTATAGTAGATTTCTACTTGAAGGCTTCATAAATTCCCAATAATCTTCCTACTGTCTTTTCTATACCAGATTTTTCTACAGTGTAAAAATTGTTGCATTCAAAACATGGAAGGAATTAAAGAAAAATGATTGGTTTATTTACCAATTCATTTATTCATTCAACAATAATAATTGATGACTTACTGTATGCCAAGTACCCTTCCTGAGAATATTGCATGGATCAGGTAGAGGTGGGCAAATGGGAGAATGCAGATGATAAGCAATAAACAGAAGACTATGTGCACAATAAAAAAAACCCCAAAACCCCCAAAACAACAACAGAAAAACAAAACCAAAACAGGACATAATGGTCCAAAAAGTAAGGGAGGTAGAGGAATAGCACTAATTTAGGGAAGTCCAAGGAGGCATCGTTGAGGGATTGCCATTTGAGTTGCGTCCTAAATGATATGAAGGAACAAACTAGTCAAGTCAGGCAAAGATCTGGGGAAAGAACATTCCAGGCAAAGGAAACCACAAATACCAAGGCTGTGAAGCATGAATAAAGCTGGAGAGTTTGAGTAGGGAGATCATAGAGGCTAGGGTACAGTGAGAAGTGATAGGGAGATGAAGGTTGAAAAGGAGGTGGTCGTCAGGTGGGGACCGCTTCCTGAAGAGCTAGAGAGCAGCCAGCATCCTTGGAGTTCTGCTCCTCTCAGCTGGTCCTCTGACCCACCGAGAACCCTCATACCTTAAGCCAAAAGTAAGCTCCAAATCAAGACTGACCAAGTGGCTCACAGAGGAATTGAGGACAATTTAGGGAATCCTCCCAAGGATACCCTTTCAGCTCACAAATAACTCTGTTTTGTCATTAAATTTAAAACCATGAGAGCTTTAATTTGAAGTCTGGGGATTATTTCATCTGTTTTGTTTGGAAAGGTAGTATTTTATAATAACTTGAATGTTTTAAATTTTCTGTGGCTTTGTCTTCTCAAATATCCTTGAATTTCTGTAATTTTCATTATAAATTGTAACTAATATCAGTGGGAAATGAATTTAGAAGACTTAATTTTTCAAGTTCTAATTAAATTTGTACACCTTAAGTAATTCACTATGAGGCTGTAGCTATTGTTGAAAACTTTTACATCCTGTAGCATTGTTTGTACATATATATCAATTGAATATATTTGCTGTGGATAGGATATCATGACATATTTTCTTTATCTTTCTTAAATACCATTTCATATACAAAAATCCTCAGTTGGAATAGTGTGATAGGTTAAAACCTGTTGAGTATTTGTGTCACTTAAGATGAGTTTTGTCCATGAGTAGGAGACCCAGAGTAATAGCACATTAAACAAAATACAAGTTTTTGTCTCTCATGTAAAAGTCAAGAAGTAGTCAGTTAAAGGCTGGTGTCATACTTCTGCTTCTTGAATCCTCAGGGACCTACGTCCAGATCTTCATCATTTTTATGGGGAGGCCTTTGTCTTGATGGTACAAAACTGTGGCTAGAGCTCCATCCATTGCATCTACATTTCACACAGCAGAAAAAAGAGCAGAAAAGAGAAGGGACAAAGGATACGTATCAGCTATCATTTAGAGAAAATTCCCTGAAGTTTGTGTATGATACTTGCTCTGACATCCCATTTATCCATAACTCGCTCATCATGTGGTCAAAGCTATCGGCAAAGGAAACATAAAGATGTGTTTTTTTTACTATGGGTTGTCATATGTCCAGCTAAAAATTTAGGGGTTTCTCTAATATGGAAAAAGGAGAATGAGTATTGGTGAGGGGCAACTAGGACTCTGGAACAAAAGTACTATACGCAAAGTTTCCAGTTCCTTTAGAATTGTGCCAATCCAACCATACTAAGGAAACCTGGATAAAGCTTTAAATATTTCCTTCATTACATATTGTTTTTCAATAAATTAAGTAAAGGGGCACCGGGATGGCTCAGCCAGTTGAGCGTCCAACTCTTGATTTTAGGTCAGGTCATAATGTCAGGGTCGTGAGATCAAGCCCCATGTCAGGCTCCATGCTAAGTGTTGAGCCCGCTTGATAGTCTTTCTCTCCCTCTCCCTGTGCCCCTCCCCTGCTCACATGCCCTCTGTCTCTCAAAAAAACAAACAAAAAACAAAAACAAACAAAAAAATTAAAAAATAACAAGTAAGGAAGTAAAGAACAGTCCATGGAAAACTCAGGATATTTTTTCCTGGAAGAATAAAAGAAAGAGTAAGAGATTTAAATAATTAGAAGACATGGAAAGAGTTTTGCAATCATGTTGTCATTTTTAGGGGTGGCTCTAACTTTATTAGCCATTTGATAAGTCACTATTCTGCTCTATTTGATTTGAAATAGAATAAATTTCTGTCTCCGCTAAATAGCTGTGATCTTACACAAATTACTTAAATTGGGAATAGTAGTGATAGAAATTGTGGCAGCAGTAAAATTAGTACTAATAATATTGTATATTTAATAAAAATATTTTCCTTAGTGGTTACTTTGAAAACTAAATGAATTAATGTATGTCAGGGCATGGTTTTGCAGTTTGAATTAAACATGGTCAATTAATACATGGTTAAATTTTTTTTAAGATATATTTATTTTAGAGAGAGAGTGCATACAAGAGTGGGGGGAGGGGCAGAGGGAGAAGGAGAGAGAGAATCCTCAAGCAGAGTCCCCTCTGAGTGCAGAGGCCAATGTAGGGCTCGATCCCAGGACCCTGAGATCATGACCTGAGCTGAAATCATGAGTTGGACACTTAACTGACTGAGCCACTCAAGCGCCCCCTACATGGGCAAATGTTCTAAAGATCCAAGATGCATCCTGCTCAGGAGTCTTTTGCCCAGAGACCTCTCCTGAATACCATCCATGGATGGCTCAGCAGAAGCGTGTAAATGTCTGTTGCAGATCTGCTAGCAGAGTCTCTTCAACTTCTCCATCTAGATTTTATTCTGCAGTACATAGCTCTCTATTTCCTTCATTGCAAACAATTAAATTGAACAAATATTTCTTGAGCTATGAGCAAGGTATGCTCTGTGCTCAGGCTCTCTGTAGCTGACACAGCAACAAATTCACTGCTCTCAAGGTGCTTATGGTCTAAGATGGAAAAGCAAATAGATACTCATCATGACAGTGCTCAATGTGACAGGTCTATTCAAGAAAGATGATGGTAACAGTGATGTAAAATTTCTGAAAGCCAGGTGAGGAAATAAAGTGAGTAAATAAATTTCAGTGAATAAATACTTTATCTTTCAGATAGATTGCCAATATATTGAATAATATTATAATGTGTGTGTGTGTGTGTGTGTGCGCTTTTGCTGATCTCTGAGTATTTCTATTTTTCTCTGGTGACAGCCCCGATCTCCTAAAGGGAAAATATGTGAGGGGGAGCTAAGAAGGGAAATAGACTGATTTATAGGACAATTAAAATGTGAATCAGTGAATCGCCTATAAAAGGCAGAAATATTTAGAAAACTGTAGCCATGTAGTTGTTTTTTCTGCTGAGCTGTAAGATCACTATAGATTACCTTATTTCTGTTTTATAATGCATAATGCAGTAGAGTGGCTTTAAATTATTGCTATATTAATTATCCATGGATGGTGGTATTTTGCATATAAATAAAAGTGGTTTTTACTATTAATGTATGACATAAAATCTTAAGTTTCTGGTGTCAGTGCAAAAAGGAAACATTAAAATGAGACTGAGTTAAAATGAATATAACTGGAGTTTGGAAAAGTGGGCATTTGGAGCTTAATAAATTGTTAAACAAGTGGACACTTATGATTGGAACTTTTAAGAGAGAAGTATGAATAGCGTATTATCATTAGGAACAGAGCAGGGGTTGGCAAATTACTGTCTGGGGGCCACAAAGGGCCCGCTGACAGTTTTTATAAATAAAGTTTTAATGGCACACAGCCAAGCCCCTTCATTTACATATTACCTATCGTTGCTTTTGAACTACAGCGGCAGAGGTGACTTGTTGCACCAGTGATTGTCTTGCATGCAAAGCCAAAATGTTTCCCTTTTGCCTCTTTGCAGAGCAAGTTTGCTGATCCCTGCCATTGTCTCACAAGCTTGCTCCAGCCCAAGGGTCTTGATTCCTTCTGCTCTCTGTATGTGTCTGTTAACAACCTTCTCCCTGGTGTTCCCTCAGCTTACTGGCTCTTACTGTCATTCAGTTCTTAGTGTAAGGGTCACCTCCTTAGGGCTCCTCAGGGAAAGGCTCCAGCTAATCTCAATTAGCTTCTGAGTTTCCTGTATCCCTACTACCCTTCCATTTCCTTACTATATTGCCCTGTATGTATGTAACTCAGCACGTTTCATATCTGACATTACATTTTTTGTTTGTTTTCCCCCCACTAAGATATAGTGTCTGTAAGAGTGGAGATCTTCTCTCTCTACTTTGTCACTGAGGTCTGGAGAGCCTTACTTGTAATCCCTGTTGGCTGTTGACAGAAAGGGCTTGAATGGGAGCCCAGTCACTGTGGCAGCCAGCTTGGATGTGCTTCCAAGGGCAACAGCGTTGGTGGTCTGACCAGAGTCAGTATTGCCTTGGGGGGTGCAGGGGGTTAGAGGGGAATGCAAGTGTTTGTGCTGATGGTGGTGACGGCACAAGACTGAATTGCCTCTTAGGAAGTAGATTTCTAAGTTACTCTCCTGAGATACTTGCTTTGAAGTTTTCTGGATAACAAGAGATTTGTAGAGAATCCCACAGACTTAGACATGAATCTTCCCTTTGTCACTTCAGGAGTTACCTTACCTCTCTCACACCTTTCTGGAGGTATGTTTGTAAGGGAATCTGAGCTTGTGTAATAAACTGAATGAAGATGTGGCTTCCTCCTTTTGTCTCACACTAACAAACTTGGAAAGTGTGGCTTTGTGCAACTCAGTTCATCTTGCTGATTAACTGACCTGAAATTGTATCCATTTGCTTAATTTTATTGCCTTCCGAGGTATTTTTTCCAGACAATAGACACTATTAAATATTTAATTCAGCGACGAGAGCTCTGTTTATGGAATATTTATTAGATGCTTTTACTGAAGGTTTTTTATCTTCAGTTTTGCAACTGATAAATCTTATGACAAAGAGCTTCAAATTCGCTGTACTTTATGTCATCATTCTTTTGAGAGAGGAAGCAAACGTGACAGAGTGTTCATAAACTCAACTGTGTAATTGTGTAATTAGATGTGACCTAAGACACTCTACTATGTTCTTCTTCTCACCTTACATACTAATAACCTGACGTTCCTAACTGTCCTTGAAAAAAGTTGCTTTGTTTTCCTCATCATATGTCTAAGGGAAAATAAAGCAGCTTATGCATCCTATTAATTGAAGATACTTGTAATATCTTGATGGATCATTTTGTTTATTTGTGCATTCAACAGTATTTATTGAGCCTTTTCTATGGGCTAGGCTATGCTGGCCCTGGGGACAAAGTTGTAGGCTCAATCAGTCATGAGGAATATAGCTCAATCTATTATGAACCTTCCCTTTAGAACTCATTTTCCAATATAAGACAAGCAAAGTCAAATAGAGATGTAAAAGCTATATATAGAGAAAATTACAAGAAAAATAATGTAACATTTTGACATGAAAATTCCCACCTGAAACTCACTGACATCCTAATCCCCTCTTGAATTATTTGAACAAAAATGCCTACTATGTTTAGGTAAAATGTATAAAGATGTAATAATATGACCTGACTTTTCATGAGCACTTATTGTATGCTAGGTGCTTTATGAACATTATTTCTGTATCTTCAACATTGTTTCCATTTTCCAGATGGGCAAACAGAGTCATGAACATGTAGCTACTATTTGACTGGGTCTGGGTCAAAAGTCTTACTATGGAGCTCTAATACTCCTTACTCCCCACCCCCTCACACTGCCTCTGAAATCTTTGAAGACAATGCAGTTTGCTTTTCACTATCTTAAGAAATATCCAAGAATCAAAACATGTTTTGATTTCTCCTCACACTGGTTGTTTCCTAGTACGAAGATGCATGTGGATATAAATAGAGGGAAACATCTAAACTAGTGGCTCTCCAAACCAAGAACATCAGTGTTCCACTGACCACATTGGAACCACTGGAATGATTCTTGGGGTGGGAACCAAAACAGTTACAGCCTACATTCAAGCTGACAAACACACTCATGCACATGTGTGTACCTCACATCCTGGATTCACCCAGGATACTTTATTTCGGTGATTCTAGAGTGAAACATAGGAATATGTATTTTTAGTAAGATCAACAAGTCCTTCTGATGTACTTTTAGATCTAAATACTTAATCGGTTTTATCCAACTCTATGCAGGTGGGTTTTTGCCCTCCCACTTTATTATTATGGATTTAGCTTTTCCATCCATCACTGAGTTTCTTTCTTCAATCCCAGGGAGTGAGATGACTCCAAAAGCCTTCTGTTTTGTGTGGTGAGATTACTTCCTTTTAAATTTATTTTCAAAAAAAAAAAAGAAAAGACAAAAGAAAAAAGAAAAATTTATTTTCCAGTCCTGCTTCACATGGATTAGAGATACTGCCTCTACTAATTACAGCAGGAATTCCGCTGTTTTGAAATTTTACCCGTGAGTCAGATGTAAAAGTCAATACTTAAACACATTCACCTGGAATTCCTACAATTATATGCTGAAGTGAACCAGAATTGAATAGTCCATCTACTTTTGTAAAAACACTAGTCTATTTTTTATGAGTTACTTTTGGAAAATTGAATTAGAACTTTTGCAGTTAATGACATGGTATGATGAGAGGCTGCTACTAGTCTACTGCCATACATTAATCTGTTTCTGAACCTCATATAAACTGAATCATCACTCTAAACTTTTATTCACTCATCATTGGCTTTATTTACTCATCACTTTGTGAGAGTCATTCACCTTGTTGCATGGATCAGGGTTTTGCCTTATTTCTGTGTGGTGTCCTATTGTAAGAATATACCACAATTTGTCCATTCTACTATTTATGGTTGTTTGGGCTCCTAGTTTTATGCTATTATGATACAGCTGTTAGGAATATTCTTGTACATATATTTTGGTAGACACAGGTATTAATTTCCCCTTGGGTTTATACCTAGAAATGGAATAGACGTTATGTTTTGCTATAATAGATATAGCCAAGCAGTCATCAAAAATGGTATGGAATGCATTCCATGTGGAGTAAAGAATATACTCCCACCAGTAATGCTTAAGAGTTCTAGTTGTGGGCGCCTGGGTGGCTCAGTTGGTTAAGCGACTGCCTTCGGCTCAGGTCATGGTCCTGGAGTCCCTGGATCGAGTCCCGCATCGGGCTACCTGCTCAGCAGGGAGTCTGCTTCTCCCTCTGACCCTCCCCCCTCTCATGTGCTCTCTCTCTCTCTCATTCTCTCTGTCTCAAATAAATAAATAAAAAATCTTTAAAAAAAAAAAAGAATTCTAGTTGTTTCACATTATTGCCAGCACTTGGTATTATCAGTCTTTTTACATTCTAGTAATTTTGGTGAACATGTAGTTGTTTCTCATTATGGTTTTAATATTCATTTTCCTGACATGGTCTCATCTTTGTAATGGCTGGGTGATACTACAAGAAAGAATGCTCCATATTTTATTGAACCAATCATCTACTGATGGGCCATGAGGCTGTTTTAATATGTTCCTCTTAACAAACCATATTTTCTTTATATATGTACTATGATAAAGCCCAGAACTTGAAACGCTGGTTCAAAAGTCACATTTATGTTTAAACTTTAATAGCTATAGCTCCCCAAAGAAGTTGTCCCCATTTTATACATCTGTCATCAATGTATGAAAATCCCCTTTCTCATGCCCTGGACACTTATACCTAATACATTATAAAGACTTAAAAATTTTATGTCAGTCTTATCAATGAAATGTGAGAGCTTATGAAAGTTTCATTTTGATCCATTTTACTGAGTGAGGAGATAGAATTACTTTTCATGTTTAGAAGCTGTTTGAACCTCACCACCTACGAGTGCCTGATCATATCCTTCGCCTAATTTTTCTATCCAATTGTCGGTGTCTTTGTTATTGTTTATAGAAACTCCAAATATATTGAAAATATATACTTTGTTAAATAAGTGGCAAACATCCTTTTCCTTATAAAGAATATTTTAAAGAAAAATACCCTAAAAATTAAATTAAAAAAGAATCTTCTACCTCAACTTTATAAAACATAAACAATACGTTGCTTATTTATATGTTACAATGGCAGTAGCCCATTTCATAGTTTATATAGTGTTTGTTTACCTGACTTTTCGTTTAATTGATGTCTGTATTCCCTTTGTTGAATAGATTAGGAAACAGATTTTTAACCAAGATTGCATGCCAGCATGAGGGAGAACCTATGTAATATATTTAATTTCAAATGTATTATAATTTCTCACAGATTTGGTCTCATTCTTAGCTTTGGCCACCTGCTCAACCTTCAAAGCCTCATCACCTTTATTGCTAACTCCATTAGTCTCCCTTCATACAAACTCTTCCATACAGTAGGAAAGGAGGACTGGACTGAGATATAGAAGAAAACATGAATCAGTCAGATCTCTTATGATTTCTTATTAGAGAGTAATTAGAAGGCCATACATATTAAAAAGTTGGGATTGGGGTGGCTGTCTTTTAAGCATCAGACTCTTGGTTTCTGCTCAGATCATGATCTCAGTGTCGTGAGATTGAGCCCCATGTGGGGCTCCATGCTCAGTACAGAGTCTGCTTGTTCCTCTTGCTCTGCTCCTCTCTCTATCTCATAAATAAATAAAATCTTAGAAAAGTTGGGATCAACTAAATATGAAAGAACCGGGAATTAAATGAGTGGGGAGGGGGTGTGTGTGTGTGATGGAGTACCATTCACACATTTGAAATGTTGTAGAAATATATTAATTCAAGTTAGAAAGTATTGATGATATACTGTTCTGAGGCAATTATGTAATAGTACCATGGATGGTATGATTGAATTACACAAAAGTATTAGGATATAATAACACCAACTTCTTCCTATTTGCTGGGCATTATTCTAAAATTTATTCATGGTAACTTGCTTAATCTGCACAATAATGCTGAGATAGGTACTTTCTGCACGGAGGAACGTAAGTTGCCCAGGGTCACAGTTTGTGAGCTCTGACCCTGGGATGCAGAGACAAATTATTAAAAATGGAAGGGAGAATGGAGGGAAGGGAGAATGGAAGGAAGGAACAAAGGAATAAAGGAAAAGAAGGAAGGTAGGAGCAGAGAAAGAAATGACAGTAGTTATCTCTGAGGGTTGAAATTGGGGGTGAATTTTATTTTTTTCCTTTTGCTTCTCTACATTTTCTTTTTATTATGATTATTTTTTTTACAATGCACATGACTTAGAATAAAGTAAAAACTATAATATGCCTGGGAAAGACTTGAAGGGGAAAAATTGTTTTCCTATGAGTTTTTATTAGCCCAGTCCCCAAAAGTTACTGATGTGTTAAGGATTCAGATATCCAAGTGAAATTGGCAAAACTCTGGTAACCCTTGAGGGGACATAATATCCAAAGGCTGAAAGTTTTATGGTTCTTCAATGGTCCCACAATATTATTACCTTGGACAGAAGATTCCTGCCCATGGCCATACACAGGCCCTGAGGCCCTGAGGTTAAATTGGAAAAAATCCTGTCTCCTGATGCCCATGCTTTATTTGCTCTAATGATCCATGCTTTGTATTAGTCTCTTCATTTCATTGTGGAAATGACACTCAAAGAAAGTGTCCAAGAGTGAGGACAATTGTCCCTACTACTAGTTCGAAGATGCTGTTTGTGATAGGAAGTTGAGCATGGCCATCTTGGGACAGGGAAAATGGGAGAGAGTTCTAACTGATGTTAGAAATGGAGAGGCGGGTTATTTTGCTAGGTCCTTCCATCAGATAATCACCAGGTGGACTCCTTTACTGTGTTTTATCAGTTCCCAGGGCTTCAGAAATGTCTATCATCAAAGGTGAATGTATGATATATTCCAAAGGGAAACGGGGATGTCTTTTTGGGTTATAAGTTGGCATTTGAATGCCAGTGGTTATATCTCCATGCTTTAGCATAGCTGTCTCAACTGACCAGCCATTCGGGAGTTTTTGAATTTTCATGAAAGAATTTTAAGAAAAAAGATTTGAAAATGCATCCTATTAATTTTAATTGAGAACAAACAAGTTGAATTTTCTCCACTGTGGTTTTTAGTAAATAAGAAATCATCAAGCTCGTATAGTCCCATTCACCCAAGACAGATAAGTCTATATTTTATTAAAGGAAAACTGAGCTTGCATTTAGAGCTAATTAGTAATGAGACAAATACCCTGAAGTTTCTTAGGAAGTGCACATGAGGAAATAAGATATCTGAAGGCAATTACAGAGTTGGGCTTCAAAATTACTTTGACGAAAAAGAACATTTGTCATTTTTGTTTAAAATCTTGATTTATCACACTCTGAGCAGAACTTGAAATGTTGTGTTTTATTTTACCTAACAGAATGCCTTGCCTGCAGGCAAACAGAATGTTGGATTAAAACTTTTAATACTCTGGGGCAAAATCTGCTGCTTTTAATAAGAGACAAAGGCTCATTTGGATCTTTTCGTCATTATACAAACAAACTCTGCTTCCGTTTATCATGTTCATTGCTTTAATTCCGGGTGCACAGCACTGGGGAGGGAGATGGTTGCCAGGGCACACATGGCCTGCAATGAGTGATAAATCTGAGGATCTGTCAACAGAGGCACTAGCTCTCACAGGTAATTGTCTAATTCCATCTTCTTTCATCTGTAGCCAAGAAGATTCCAAATGGATATTGTTGACAAATGCATCCCTTTATGCAAATGGCTTCCAAGAAAAATGAAGTGGAACTCGGCACAAAAAGGTAGTGTCAGGGAGGTCAGATGTCCTAAAAAAAGTAATTCTGGGCACTCTGCTAAGCACTTCATATGGATAAATACCTTTAGTCCTCATCGTAACCTTTTGATTTAGATATGATTACTCTTCTCTTGGACCTATAAGGAAGACATAGATCCTGAGAGGTCAAATAAATGGTTTGTCCAAGGTAGCAGAGATGGGCTTTTATCTCGAGAACCCGACTGTAGAAGCCAGGCTATCAAACAGTAAGCTCTGCTGCTTTCTAATTACAGCAGATCCCAAGACATGGCCCTTTACCTTCTGGTATGAGGAGCAGAGTGGGAGCCAGCTTAAATGGGAATGCCATCCACATTGGTGTAGGCAGGAAGCAGGTTGTTCCAGATGCGAGGGAAGCTGGTGATGCTAACGCCACAGAGATGTGACAGTCCTATTTGTAAAAGAAAAATATTGTCCATGCCTATTTTATTCATATCCTGAGTTTCATCTCAAAGATCACCATTTTCCCCAGGCATTCTCTCATTTATCAGAACGAGATAGCCTTACGGTTAAGACTGGGAACTGTAGCCGACTCACTGGGATATGTATCATCTTGCCTCTGCTCTTCATCTAGATAGCTATGTAAACCTGTGCAAACAGTGGAACCTCTTAGGGCTGATTTCTCCACCTCTGAAATGGGCATAATTACTACCACTTTATAGGTTTACTGTAAAGATTTTAAGGAGATAATATTTGTAAAGAATTCTGCAAAAGGCTCTACAGTCTTGGAAGAGTAATAGTTCAACCTTCATCATTAGAATCATCCTGTTCTCACTGTGTCAGTAGGTGTGGTCCATGGATGCTGTATGTTTCTACATACATGTGACTTTCACCATGATTGGGATTTGAGTTTGAGAAACAGGGATGATTGTGATTGCTAAGCTGCATATATTCATACAAAGTAAAGTAGAGAGTTTGAAGCATTTTAAAAAATAATTTAGCCCCTGAATAATTTGAGTCAGTATTTTCAATATTTGGAAACTTTGAGGGCAAATAGTTTTGCTTTATGTGATAAATGTTTAGTGAGCACCTACCATGAGCTAGGCATTGTGTCCACTGTGGCCAAGGCAAAGATAATCTCTGTTCTCAATGAGTTTATATTCGTGGAGCAAAAACAACCACACCAATCCATGCATCTAGTCATTCACCCATCCATCCACCCATCCATCCATCAGTGAACTAATAAATTATATGAAATAACATATACATGGCAATGAAAATATTTGGCATTTGGGAAGACTCAAAAATGAAGATTATAGCTGAATAAGATTTAAACATAAATGGAAGTTACTGAGGGGTTTCAACTGGGAGAAGAGTAATATTTATATGTTCCGTTATTTATTTAGCAAATGTTAGTTAGCAGCCTACTTTGCACCAGGCCTGGTGCTGGGTGCTCAGGCTATAATGGTGAACAAATCCAGAGACACTGCATGATCTCATGGCACTCCTAGCTGATTTGAAAAATCCATCAGATTTGCATTGTAGATGGTTTTATGGTGACAGTGTAGATAACGTTGTGGAGTAGCATAACCATGGGATGTCGGGAGGAAGGAGATAATTGCAATAGGCCACGTGCTATTTTACGAGGAACTGAAGTAAGGTAGGGAGAAATACCGATCTGAATTATCTACAAAAGTACATCCGATTATGGCTTCATATTTTCCTGTTAATCTATATGCTACCCACACAGTACTCATTTAATGAGAAGAGGTGAAATATAGGAGGGTGTTTTCTTATCTACCTGAATATTCAAATTTGTGGTTATTTCCAAGTGGTGTTGCTCAGATGGATAGAAATGGAAATAGAACCAACTCCAATAATGTAGAGTGGCTGGATCTTAAAAAATGAAACAGTGAATAATTGTCATGAAAATGACAGCCTGGAATGCACACAAAGGGAACAAATTCTAATTTCGGATTGTGCAGTCAGGCAACAGAGCTAAGCAGAAATGAAAGGCTTTGTAAAAATCTCATGTAATAGTCTAATTTTGCACGTAAAACATCCACCTACTCTAAGAAGAGATAAAAGTGCTTAACCTTCGCAAATCTGTATCTAAGAACTTTTCTGCGAGGTTCTGATAAGATGAAGGAAGTCGACTATTGGGCCACTGGAAATTAGCCTGCTTGTCTGTGATGCTCAATACTTTAAAACCACACACTGAATTTAGCAAAGAACTACTGAGAATCTAGCACAGGGAAGGTGCCTTGGGTAATTTAAAGGTGAATAAGACTTGGTTTGTTTTCCAGAAGCTCTCAGAATCTACTGAGATTCAAATCACAAAGGTGGAATGCCGCAGTGGGAAAGAGTATGACCTTTGAAGTGAGACATCCCTGGGTTCAAACACCAGTCTTTCACTTGACCTCAGTGTCCATAAGGGCATTACCAGCTTCCCTAATAATGCTCAGATTTGCCATGTCTTTAGTGAGAAGGATATTAGCATTGTATTAGTGTTTTGTATGCTGCATAACAAATAACCACAAACTCAGTGGCTTAAAACAACACACATTTATTAACTCATAGTGTCAGTGGGTCAGAACTCTGGGCATGGCTTAGCTGGGTCCTCTGCTCAGCTGCTGAAAGGCTAGAATGCAGGCATCAGCTAGGTTGTGCTTCTTTCTGGAGCTCAGGGTCCTCTTCCAAGGTCACATGGTTGTTGGCAGAATGAGTTCCTTGCAGTGGTAGGACTGAGGTCCTGATTTCTGGATAGCGGTCAGCTGAGGCCTGTGACCAGCTCCTGGGCCATATGGCAGCTTTGAGTTTCGAAGTCAGATGGAGAAGCTCTCTGACCACTAGACCGTTTTTTAAAGGAATTGCTTGATAATCTCCCTTTTCGATTCATTTAAAGTCAGCTGGTTAGGCATTTTAATCACATCTGCAAGACCACTTCTCCTTTGCCATATTCTGTTGGTTAGAAGGAAGTTACAGGTCTAGCCCACGTTTGGGGGGGCGGGGATTATCATAGGACCAGGAATAACAGAGCGTGTCTGAGAATTCCACCTACTGGAAGTACTTACTTCATTGATGTTTTCTTTAGAATTAAATGAGGCAATGAGTGTATTACTTAGGATTTGGACAGGCAGCATGTTGCCAATGTATCAGTGGCTTAAACAAGGAATTGTTGTGGTCACCTGCGGAGGCTGATGAACCCCCACCAAGTTGGTTCAGATCGCAAGGTTGATGATGCCACACACAAGCACTGAAAGAACAAAGGAGGGTTTATTACCTATGTAATTGAGGCTCGGAGAGAGGAAGGAAGCCCCTCAAGCAGGTTTGGAATGTTCTGAGAGAACATGGGGAAAAGAACAGCCTCCACTTTTACCATGGTTAGGGAGTAGGACCAGAGTGATGACTCCCATGCTCGCATGATTTGAATCTCTAGCCAGAGCCAACGGTGGGAGCACCCAGATGTCTCAGCTTGTCTCGATGTGTGAGGGGGAGGGCGAGGTGAGCCTTTGAAGCTGTGAGCAGTCAAACATCAAAAAAAAAAAAAAAGGAATCAACTGATAGAACATTGTATGTCAGCTATACTTCAATAATTTAAAAAAATGAAGGAAAAGAAGTACAACAGCAAGTGGAATCAGACTCATCACTACACCCGTGGAAAGGCTGCCTGAGGTTGACAGGGGAGACCTGGTGTGGCAGCTCTGCCTGAGGAGATGGGATGCTGTTTCCTTCTGTCTTTCTGTTGGTCCACCCTCAGTGATGCCCTTTCTTCGTCAGGGTCAGGATCCCCATGTGATTCATGATGGCGCCCACATCTTTAGCCTTTTTGTTCATGTCACAGGCAGTGGAAGGAGAAAAGAGAAAAGGTTGAGAAAGTGGCTTTCCCCAGTTGCCTGCCCCTCATGCAAAATACTTCCTGAAAGTTCCTGCAGAGAACTTCTGCTTGTACCTCTTGGCATGGCCATGGTTATTAGAGTGCGTGAGAGCCACAGGGGAGAATGGGAAGTAGGGTGTTGGCTAAGCCCAGGGCCAGCCCTCGTGATGAAGGAGTTTGGTGAGGAGAGGAGGACCTCTCTTCTTTAAATGTCACTTACTTAGCCCAGTGACCAGCTTTTTCTAGAATTGTCATGTATTAAGAACACTTGTATTGTTTTTTTTTTTTTTAAATAAACTTTTAAATTTGGAGCAATTTTAGATTTACAAAAAGAGTTAGAGACGGTAAAGAGAGTTTCCATGCCCCCCTTACTGTTTTAAGTCCCCTCACTGTTACCATCTCACAGGATCAGGGGGCCTTTGTCAAAATGAAGAAGCTAGCCTTGGTGCATTACTCTTCCACAAACTCTAGACTCCACTGCAAGTTCACCAGCATTTCCACGAATGCCTCGTTCCTCTCCCAGGACTCCATCCAGTGTCTCACATTACAGTTAGTCATCAAGAGTCCTTACTGTCCTCTGGCCTGGGACAGTTTCTCAGAGTTTCCTTTGTTTTTCTTTTTTCTTCTTCTTCTTTTTTTAATGACCTTGACAGTTTTGAAGAATATTGGCCAATTATTTTGTAGATTGCCTTTCAATTTAGACTTTCCTGATATTTTCCCATGATTGGAGTTCTGAGGAAGAATACCACAGAAGTGAAAAGCCCTTCTTGTCACATCACTTGAGAGGGCAGACGATATCCACATATCACAGTGAAGTTCTCCTTGATCTCTGACTTGGCAAGGTGGTGTTTTTTCGTGTTTCTAAAATTACTTTGCTTCCCCCTATCCATGCACAGTTATTTGGAAGTGGATCATTGAGTCCAGTCCATGGTTGAGTGTGACGGGAGGGGATTAAGCTCCATCTATTTACATATATTATTTGGAATTCTTCAGTAAAAAAGATTTATCTCCCCCCTCACTTATGTGTTCAATCATTTATTTATATGAGCATGGACTTGCATATATTTATTTATATGTCAGTTGTAATCAATACTATATTGTTAATTTTCTTGTTCAGATCATTTCAACTTTGGCCATTGGGAGCTCTTTTAGATAGCCCCCCTGACCTTTTGACATACCCCCCATCCTTTTGGTTTTTGAGCCCTTCCTTAATTTCTGTAACTGATGGATGTGGCTGGCTCATCTTGTGTGTTCCCTGGGCCTAGGCCTAGAACCAGCCATTTTCAAGGATCCCTGGTTCCTTCTGCTGGAGAATGGGATTAAAAATCCTGGGTGCACGTTCCATTTTATAAATGTCAGCTTAATAGTGACATGATAGCATATAAACAAATTTCTATAAAACTGTGAAAGTGGAGAGTTACAGTATAATAGCACAAAATGTGCTTTGTAAATGGCATCAAGTTCATACATCATTTCACTTTATCCTCCCACAAGCCCCCAATTTATGCATGAATCAATGGCGACTAAGACAGTCACGTCCCTTGCGCATGTGACACAACGGTGAGTGGCAGAGATGGCTCCTAAGCCATATTTCCCAGATCTTTCTCTTTTCCATCACAATGTGCTGCCTTCCCAAGGGACATTTTTAAAAGGCTTGATTCCAAGGATTAACTTTTTTCTTTTATTTAATTGAGGAGTCCACAAAAATTATTTATCTCTACCTATTGGCCAGATTCTGCCATTAAGCATGGAGAATCTCGGGCAATAGGACAGAAAAGTTCCCAGCAACCATGTAGTTTATAGCATCATGCAGAAGAAAGCCAATCAAGTGAGAGAGTAAGCAAATAAGTAAGTAATTTCAGAGAACATTAAATACTCTGCAGAAAATAAAATGTGCCCAAGGGTGGGAGGAAGAGACACATGGCTCGTATGAGGAAGCCAGGTATAAAATGGAACAAGGGCAGAAAAAGGGAAGTCTTCACCAGAATGGGCTAGGCATGTTTTATGAAATTGAATGAAGACCAAGTGTGACTGAGAGAATCATGGAGATGGAGGTATCATATGGAAAAAATATAAAGTCAGAGTTAGGCAGAGGCCGGATACCAAAGGGCCTCAGATGGCATGTCAAGGAGGTTATATTTTATCTTACGTATTTGTTTTTCTCAGAACAGTGGAAGCCATTGGAGCCGTTTTGGCAGGAGAGTAGTATGATCTGATTTGAATTTGAAAATTTTTATTCTTGCGGTTGTGTGGGAAATATATGCCGTGTCCTTCATCAAAGTTAAGACACCATTGATTGTAATATCTCCACTCTTGTTTTTGAGATGTTAAAATTTGAAAAAAAAAAAAAAAAAAAAAAGAACCAGTGCAATTTTAAAGTGCCATCACCTGACTGTAAGATGTATTCCAATTTCATGGGGCGCCTGGGTGGCTCAGTCGTTGAGCGTCTGCCTTCGACTCAGGTCATGATCCCAGGGTCCTGGGATCAAGCCCCGCATCGGGCTCCCTGCTCAGCAGGGAGCCTGCTTCTCCCTCTCCCACTCCCCCTGCTTGTGTTCCCTCTCTTGCTCTCTCTGTCAAATAAATAAAATCTTTAAAAAAAAAAAAAAGATGTATTCCAATTTCAGAGGTGTTGAAAGATGAAAAAATGTGCATCTTAGAATACATGAAGTACATAACTAGTTGACAAGAGTATAAGCAGGAAGCAGATAGGAGGTGATCGCGGTCGTGCAGGTGGGATCTGTTAGTGGACGAGGTTGACACCATTGAGATGGAGGTGATTGACCAGCTTTTGGGTGTAGTTGGAGGTAGAATGGGCAGGGCTTACTAACAAATGAGATATGGGGGTAAAGGAGAGAGAACGACTTCTAGATTTTCGGTTTGAACAACAGGAAGGTGGTGGTACCTTTACTGAGATGGAAAGGGACATTTTGGAAGGGTCTTCAAGTGAGATTATTAGCACATGTTGAGTAAGGAAATCTGGACTCGGTAGAGATAGGTGAGAGCCTATGACTTTGACTTGGGAGTCATCCACACGTGGTAGTTAAAGTCATGGGACTGGATGAGGGAGAAACTAAAGAAAAAAGCCTATCGAAGACCCTAGAAATAAGCCTTGGCCAGAGTAGGGGGAAGCAGCCCAGGAGTCTGCAGAAGAGGAGCCAACATGGTAAATGGCCATTGGTTAAGTTTGGCATCACAAAGGCCAAGAACTTAAACAGAGCAACACAGCTGACTGGGTGGCTTATAGTTGAGAAGTTGAATTTGATGGAGAGAGTACTGACTCGTGGTTTTGCATGATGGAGACCACCAATGATACTCTAGACTTCTGCCATGTGATAATATGTTGATTTACTACACATTGAATGAGAGTGTATAACCCTTTCAGGAATTAGTAATGCTTACTATCAACTTTGCTCATGCTTTCCTCCATCCAGCTTTCCTTACTTTTACAACTTAAGTGTTGCTGTGGGATAGAGTATTTGCGACTTTATTTTTATTTTTTAAAAGACTATTTATTTATTTGACAGAGAGAGAGAGGGAGCGCGAGTGGGGGCAGGGGCAGAAGGAGAGAAAGAATCCTGAAGCAGACTCCCCACTGAGCATGGAGCCCCCCAAAGGCTGGATCCCAGGACCCCGAGATCATGACCTGAGCCAAAATCAAGAGTCGAAGGCTTAACCAACTGAGCCACCCAGGCGCCCCTGCAACTTTATTTTTAAAAATGCTGTCAGTGGGGGCACCTGGGTGGCTCAGTCAGTGAAGCAGCCCACTTGTGATTTTGGCTCAGGTCGTGATCTCAGGGTCCTGAGATCCAGGTCAGGGGGGAGTCTGCTTCAGGATTCTCTCTCTCCCTCTCCTTCTGCCCCTCCCCCTGCTCACGCTGACTCTCGCTCTGTCAAATACATAAATAAAATCTTTAAAAAAAAATGCTGTCAGTGGCACATTTCTAGTTAATGAATTCCAAAATTATTTGATAAAAATGATAAAGTTACAGTATTAAAATTCGGACTTATATTACATCAACATTATTTATGATTCTATGTAGTCAGTAACCTTTCTGTTTTTTGTCCTGAATATATTTACAGGAGTCTTCAAATGTCTAGAATGATGATTTCCTTTTGTAAATTAACCACATTCTTCTGAGTGTTTTGAGTTTGGCTAATTATGACAAATTCCTTTATTGGCCATTTTCTGAGTATTTTAAGTTTGTCTAATTATGAGATATTACTTATTATGAATTCTAACACAGAAAGTGTCACCAGGAAGAGAGAGCTTTAACCAAGTTCTTTGTTACAGGGAAGTAAATGTTTTCGACGTGGTGCTCACTTCCCTGGAACATCAACCATATTGCGGGAGTATTTGGAGGTAAGAAACCTACTGGGCTGGGTTTATTAAAACTATATTTTTTGGTAACTCTTTGTTTTAGAATAGTTATAGATTTGCAGAAAAACTGGGAAGATGGTACAGAGAGCTCCTGCTTACCATAGTTTTCCCTATTGTGGACACCTTACATTATTAGTATGTTACATTTGTCACAACTAATGAACCAATTTCATTAATACATTATTATTAAAGTTCACAGCTTATTCCTATTTCCTTAGTTTTTAACCCAATATCCTTTTTTTTTTTTTTCCTGCTCCGGAATATCCAATCCAGGATACCACGTCACATTTAGTTGTAATGTCTCTTTAGGTTCCTCTTGGCTGTGGTAGTTTCTCAGATTTTCTGTGCTTTTGATGACATGGACATTTTTGAGTTATGCTGTTCCAGTATTTGATAAAATATCCCTCAATTTAGGTTTGTATGTAGTTTTTCTCATGATTATATTGGGGTTTTAGATTCTACAGGAAGAGGTAAAGTGTCATTCTTATCCCATGATAGGAAGGGTACATACTGTCACATGACATATGCTGTTACTGTTCACCTTGATCACCTGGCTGAGGCTATTGTTTGTCTGGTTTGTCCAATTTTTCACTCTCTCCTGCCCCCACCCTTTTCATACTGTACTCTTTGGAGAGAAGTCACTCATGTTAACCTATACTTAATTAGTAGGGAGTGATACTCCACCTCACTGAGAGCAGTTTCTCCATAAATTATTTGGAAATCTTCTGCATGGGAGATTGATCTCTTGTCTCTTGTCTGATTGTTCATTCAGGGTTCAGTCAGTCAATAATTTAGATCAGTACAGACTCATGGATATATATTTTGTGCTTTGGATTCTAAAACATTACTACTTTATTTTGTTGCTGAAATCATCCCATCTTTGCCATTGGGAACATTATACTGCTCTTTCAGTTGGCTCCTGTGTCATTTTGACATATATACCTTCCTCAGTGTGTATGTGTGTGTGTGTGTGTGTGTGTGTTGAATACTTTTGTTAGTTTCTAACCCTACATGGGCTCAGTTTCATGTTATATATTCACTGTCCAATTTCTAGGATTAATAATTTCTCCAAAGATCCCTGGTTCTTTCTTTTTGAAAATGGTTTTAGAAACCAAGATCTGGTTGCTAGATGTGTACACTGATACTGGAGTGTCATTTCTTCTAGGTGATCTCAGCAGACAGAAAGGAAATCTAACTTGCATTTATAGAACATGTATAAATATTTCTGTGTATGACATCTGTATGTAGATTATAGTAAGCATTAGTTCATACTGGTGTCTTCAACTATAATGCTTGTTTATTCCATCCTCCCTGTTTCTACCTTGTTTATTTCTACCTTGTTTATTCCATCCTCCCCCCCTTTGCTTCTTTTTATATCCCACCCCAATGATGAGAAGCCTGACTCCTATCACCCATCATCCATTTACTTAACTGTCCAATTCCGGTTTACATGTATAGTGGTTTTAGAATTTTTAATATCAAACTCTTTTAATATATAGTTATTTCAACCTGTGCATCAAATATCAGTATAGGAAGAAATTTTTGTACTCTAGTTAATCTGTAAACCAATGAGCATAATATATTGGAGAGGAGTCAATAAGAAGTTAGTTTTTTTTCCTCCCCTGGGAATCCTGACTAATACAGCCTCTATTCTGCAATCCCCTCCTATGACCCACCAATCTATTTTGCTAAAAACAGTCCATCTGGTTTTAAATTTGCAGAATTTCCACCAACATTATCATAGTCTTAGTTATGTGTACACCTTCTCATCTGTCTCTGTAAGTGAAAAAGGAAGCCATCTACAGATTAATTCATTCCCTGATATTAATTCTGCTGACTTTTATTCTCTCCCTGCCCCTGCCTGAGTCAAGAGAGATTCCCCTCAGAGTTGTTCGCTGACCTTTTTTTACTTACTTGAATTTAAATTGCCAGCTTTTCTATTATTACCTTTATACTTACAGAGTAGTTACCTTATTGAAAAATGACCATCTAATTTAATAGTTTAGATTTTATACATCTAATGAGAATGTTGTAGGCATTGAAGCCTTGAGAAATTTGGTCTTGATTTGTCCAAATGCAGTAGCATGCTCTACAGTTCTCAGGACACTAGAATAAGAAAAAAAGTCAATGGAAATGATCAGTGTGTATCACTCAGGAGACACTGAAACTGGGCCATGATCAGCCCCAGTAAATCCTCTGGCATTACCTCCTTTGAAGATGCTGATATACTTCCAGTGGTGTCCTGCAGAAAAATAACTATAGAAATAGATTTTGTTAATATACTTCTGGGGAATTATACTATCTGATACAGTTGATAGTAATGCTTGAAAGTAAAGTTTATTAATCATGGTTGAAATTTTATTTTTTCTAATTTTTTTTAAAGATTTTATTTATTTATTTGACAGCGAAAGACACAGTGAGAGAGGGAACACAAGCAGGGGCAGAGGGAGAGGGAGAAGCAGGCTTCCTGCAGAGCAGGGAGCCCGATGTGGGGCTCGATCCCAGGACCCTGGGATCATGACCTGAGCCAAAGGCAGATGCTTGATGACTGAGCCACCCAGGTGCCCCTCATGGTTGAGATTTTAGACTGGATAGTTTTTTTGGGGGGGGAGGAAGAAAGGAGGGAAGAAAGGAAGAGATGGAGGGAGGGAAAGATTTGCAAAGAGAGGTACAGACGAAAGTTCATTTGACACAGACTCTTTATTTTGTGACATTTGTCTAGTTTTAGTGTTATTCTTATGGGAACATACATCTATTAAAAATTATATTGAACTCAAATGCAGTTTAAGTTAAAGCTTAGCTTAATTTTTTTTGAACTGAGTAATGACAACTAAAACACTTTCACTAAAATAGTCACTATTCCTTTGGGAAGTCAGTTTTCAGAAACACATTTGTGTATTTTTCCCACCTAGTTGTTTGGGGGAGTAAAGCAATGATCATAAGGATAGAAAAGATTGTTATTTGAAAATGTACTCTGCATCCATCTTCCTGCAGGGAATTGTGAGAGCTTATGACTAATTTCTGATTACTTACGAAAAAGTCACTCCTTTCACTTTATGATAAAATCCTTAATAGTTTTCACAGGCAGCTTTAAATGATGGAGGTTACAACTTATTTTTTTCTTCCTTTGCAAAGTTTTATTTTTCCATTTACCTCTCATCAGTAATGTGTCATGAAGTTCCCTCAATAAGATATTTTCAATCTCTGAGCATTCCTTCGAAGATTTTGTTTTAAGGACCAAAAAAATCAAATCAACGTTTTATGTTACTGTGCTACCATTTACATCGTTAAGAGGCACATGCAAGGTTGTGTGCCCCGTGCGGGGGTTTCTACTCAGTGCTGAATTCTGAGAGCTTTCAACTTAATCAGAAGGTTGGCGCATTGAAGACATATTTGGGGAGGGTGAGGAGCAGGAACATGAAATAGCAACAGGCTTAAACAGTCGCTAATTAGAACATAACAGATGCCATGGGTTGGGGTGGGTGTGGTAGGGCATGTATTTTTGGCCACATCCAGGTTTTTGTGCTATGAAATTTAATTGAGATTTGAATGTACAAAATCTTTTATTGCCTCTCCCCCTTGGGTCCTAATTTCTAACCAATGTATCACTATAGTTAAAGGTTATTATGAAATTAATCTGTGGCTAACAAAATAAGGTTTTCGACATTTGGGTTTAGTTCATACTGTTGCAAGAAATCACAAAGGACAGACACTGGGTTCTCAGATGGCTGGTGGCTTGTGAAACACAAACATCTCTGAGGGGTTTGTAGGGGCTGGAATAACCGCCTTACATGTGTGAGGTTTTGCATTTTTCTCTCACATTTTGATTCGTCTGAAAGAAGTGAAGATATTCGGGGTGCCTGGGTGGCTCAGTCGGTTAAGCGTCTGCCTTCGGCTCGGGTCATGATCCCAGGGTCCTGGAATCGAGCCCCGCATCAGGCTCCCCGCTCAGCGGGAAGCCTGCTTCTCCCTCTCCCTCTGCCCACTGCTCTGCCTACTTGTCCTCTCTCTCTCTGTGTCAAATAAATAATCTTTAAAAAAAAAAAAAAAAGTAAAGATATTCCTTAGTCATCATATTGGGATTTTCTAAGAAATGTCAGTTTTTGGCATTCTATTCAGTATTTATTATATAATAAGGCATAACCACTTTTTCCCCCAAATCATAGCTTTTTCTGAAAATGCCCATTCTGTCTTCTTCCCTCAAATGAAATACTTACTACTTTCTTACTGTCTTTCTTTTCTTTCTCTGTGTAGGAGATTGGTCTTTTCTCTCCCACAACAGTGAATCCATTTTCTCTTTTGTTATTCCAAAGTTAATTTTTCCTATCCTTTGTCCCCCAGATGAATAATTCTCCCTTTAAGCCCCCAAGAAAGTACATTTTGCATATGCTCCTCATAGTGAATTTCCTTCATTCCTTGCTTCTTTTTTTTTTTTTTTTTTTTAAAGATTTTATTTATTTATTTGACAGAGAGAGACACAGCGAGAGAAGGAACACAAGCAGGGGGAGTGGGAGAGGGAGAAGCAGGCTTCCCGCGGAGCAGGGAGCCTGATGTGGGGCTCGATCCCAGGACGCTGAGATCATGACCTGAGCCGAAGGCAGACGCTTAACGACTGAGCCACCCAGGCACCCCTCATTCCTTGCTTCTTGAAATACAATTTTTCCTTTCTGCTTTTTTACTCACAGGTAACATTTCTTCCCTTGCTCTTCCGATCCCCCAAATTGATGACTTTTAAAATGGTTTTTTTTTTCATTTTTTCTGATAAGTTGAAGAAGCAACATCAGGATCTAAAGTTACAATTGTAATATTCTCATCAGTGTCTTCTTCAAGAAATTTCTGCGAATAATTACTTTTGTGTACAGTTACTGGGTTGGCCCATTTTTTTCTCTGCCTAGCACTCCTAAATTTACACTTATAAAGTATATGTGAGTATGTTTAATAAGCATAAAAGGTTTTTATCTTACTAAAATTGAAAACATCCTCTGTTCATGTATAATTCTTAAACTTACAAGATATTACCTATGAACTTGTAATGGTTTGAATATATAGCAAGCCTGTTTTTTGAGGCTTCCTGGGATATTATAGCTTTACTTTCCATTTTCTCTGGTTTACATGGTAATAACTGGTCAGCACAACTGTCCTGCCTCACTCCCTTACCGCTATACAGAAGTATTTATTCATTCATCCGGTAATTACTGAGCACCTATGTGCCAGAATCTTCCCTGGGGGCTGGCATAAGTGGTTAGCTGTAGTGATCTAGGTCCACTCCCATGGGGCTAATGGTTTATTTAGGGGGACAGTATTGAAATAAATCAACCAATACATATCCATGCACCTGAACATACCCTGATTGTGCGTTGGAGGGTGACATGATTCCTTTGACCCTCGATAGCTATTGATTTTCTTTCTTTCTCAAAATAGTAGTAATTCCTGCTGCCACTTACTGAGAGGTTACCATGTTTCAGGGACATCATTCAGTCTTTTAATTGCATTGTCTCATCTGATCCCCCAGATGCCCATCGATAGGCTATTATTATATATGTTCTACACATGTGGAAACTGAGTCCTAGAATGACTATTATTTAGCAGGTAAACTGGAGTCAAAGTCAAGTCTAGGGGTTTGGTGCCTGCCGAATCAGTTCACACAGCTCCTACCTTACTGCCAGATGGTCACTTCCTGTTTCCAATGGGGACCTCAGTTTTATTTCTCCAAACCACTAATGTGAGTTTTGGATACTGTTCCCTCAACAATCATTTATTTTTTATGCACTCAATAAGCTCATATGCTAGCGCCTAAACGGTACCCATAATATTCCTACCTGGCCTTAATTATCTTGGCTTGCTGGCATATGACCCAACGGAGGACAGTCAGACTCAGGGGGTATCGGTCTTGGGTTTCTTTCTTTCTTTCTTTTTTTTTTTTTTAAGATTTTATTTATTTATTTGAGAGAGACAGGGTGAGAGAGAGATTACGAGTGGGGGGAAGGGTAGAGGGAGAAGCAGACTCGCCCCTGAGCAGGGAGCCTGACGCGGGACTCAATCCCAGGACTCTGGGATCATGACCCGAGCCGAAGGCAGACGCTTAACGACTGAGCCACCCAGGTGCCCTAGTTTGGGGTTTCTCCTAGAGATACAGATGTCTTCTCTTTCGACTGCAGTTTCCACGTTGGAATGATTTCAACCCAAAACTCACTCTCCTGATCTCATGAGAGATGTCTCCTGCAGTCTGATCATCTCCGAATTCCGCCTACAACACTGTTTTAGGAAGGAACCGCACACAGGAGGGGTCGGAATTAGGAAGAGACCGAGAAATTATCACCAGAGTTTGATCATGACCTTTGCACAACTGAATTGTAGTGTGTAAATATACAACCTCACTACATATACCAGTTCAGTCAACAAATTGACTCTCTTACCACTTGGCTGGCACTTTCTTGGATCAAGAGTTCAGACAGTGCCACCAGGTATGCAAACCATTTCTGTATTAAAACAGTGAAGGCAGGCCCAGGGAAGGGGCAGGTCTGACTCCTTAAATGCTCAGTGTTCATGGGGATGAAGAGGCAAAGGAAATAAAGAGTATAGAGGGAAAAGGAGGCCTGTGATCAACACCGGCTCCTTCTTGTTTTCCAGGGGCTCCCACGGGTGATGCATAGGTATGTGGAACAGTGAGGGCCTGTCGCACTGTGTCAAAGGAAATGTCATCTGCAGCTCAACGCAGGTTTTAGAGCTAAGGAAGACAGATGAGATGCAATCTACATTGCCAAGGCTGGCATTAAATCAAAGCCTATTAGAGGAGTCTTTGCAAAGAGAGGCTGGTCTGAGCCCTATCAATTTCTCTGGGTTCCCGACCAGGCATGTTACAGAGCAAATTCATATCAGCTTTGTGGAAAAGTCATCTGTTGGTCCAAAAGTCAGTGCCAAGCTGTCTTTGGCACATGACAGCTGGAAGAAATTTCCTTCTCAAATCAGTGTTTCAATGCAGGCACTCCCCGGATTGGTTAAAGAGGAAGGAAAGGGTAAAGGAAATGAAGATGCACAGATCAGTGATGTGAGAGGCAGAAGGAGCAAAGGGGGATCTGATGGAGAAAATTAAATGAACTGTAAGTGGCTCATAAAGACACCACTGCAGGTTTCAGAGAAGTCACCTGTCAGAAGTACAGGACATAATTCACCCTATTGACGATGATGGGTTTATACTCAATTCAAAGCCGTGTTCCCAAACTGGATTTTTGCCTTTATTTCTTAAAACATTGGCTTAGCTCAGACAAAAGCAGAGTCTCAGTAGTATTGCGATACTCAACATTCATGGTTTTCTTGCCAATGTTACCCTGAAATTTGCATTTAAAATGATCCGGTGCCAATTTACCCTTTAAAGCCAGTGCGATGGCAATGTCCACCAAGAGCGCAGGGACGACAGGCCCGGTAGTGGTAGGTCTGAGAGGTCTGAGAGCTGTTGTATTGTTGCCACGCAATTGTTCCCTGTGGGAACTCCTGCAGGGCACATGCAATCTGGAGCCTATTTGCCAAGTAAACCACATTTCTTGATTAAAAAAAATATATCTATATATCTGAAACTTTATGGTGCCTTTAGCAGATAAGCATTAAAACTATATTATCTTTTTTTAACTTCAAATCTCATTTTGTCCATTGTATTTTTTTTCCTTTCAAACAAAAGTCATATTGCTTTTCAGCTTCAGAAAAAAAATATACACATATATATGTGTGTGCATTTATTATTAAAGATTTAATCAGTTCTGATAAATATGGAGCAAAAACAGTAATTGGAATACCATCACCTGAGACAAGTACTGTTCTTCCAAATCTTCCGGAGTTTATGAACTCTTGGATATACACATACATGCGCACACACACACATACATATATATACACATATATATATGTGTATATATATGTATGCATGCATGTATGTGTATTATTTTCACTGCCTGCCTTCTCTTCCACAAAGATATGAGCTCTATGAGAGCAGGGATCTCTTTCCTAATACTATACTTCCTAGAACAGAGTCTGATACATGGTAGGAGCTCAATATATGTTTGTTGAGTGAAAAAAAATAGAAATATTCTTCCTACTTGTGTTTCTGTAGGGCTAATTAAAGGGAAAGACTTGTAAGGTCAGAGGATCCATTTTAATCCTCATTATATTTAGAGCCTAACATGTAAAAAAAAATAACTTTAGAATTTTAACAATTTAAAAAAGAACCCTAGAGATCTGTACTTAGAAATTCAGAGGACAGTGATAGTTGCCTACCCAGTTTATATTTCCCCTTTCTCCCCTCCAAAGGGACACTAATATCTTATCCATATGTTGATGCCCGTGGTAGCAGAATTCTAAAGGTTCTCCCCCAAGATTCCCATCTCATGGTTATCCTATCAAATACCAATGTAGGTACTGCTCCGAAGGGGGTTTGCAGATGAAATTCAGGTTATTTCTCCTGATTTAGGTAGGGAGATTATCCTGGTTTATCCATATATATAGTATGTCAGAAAGTAATATGTATTATGACAAACAAAAAGAGCAAGTGAAGGGAATTGGGAGTATGAGGTGGGTGTTGCAATTTTAAATAAAATGGGCCGGAGAGACCTTCCTGAGAAGGTGAGCATTTGAACATGGGCCTAGGAATGGTGAGGGGTGAGCCCTGTTTCCATTTGAGGGGGAAAGCATTTCAGGCAGAACCACCTCTACCACCCCGCACTGCTCACCTTTGTCCAAGACCCTGTAGCTACTCAGTCTTAGCCATAAAGCCAACGAAGACTTTTATATATCAGTCAGACTTTGGGAGGCTTCAGTGAGGAATATTTTGGAAATAATGGTGGAATTCTGTTAGAAGGGGAGAGAGTGTGTTCTGTGGAGAGAGAAACAAATACCCACTTACAATGCATTGACATGTGTATTCAAATAGATTTCTCATTCTTGGAGAAGAACTAACAAGAAAAGTCACATACACATCTGCTCTCATCACAAATATATTTAACTTTCACGTTGCTCATGTAGGTTCTCAAGGAGCTTGCCCCAGAAAAGAAGCGGTGTTAGAGCTAATAGCAACAAAGCAGATTCTAATATTTTCCTTCCTTTGGCTAAAGAGAGAAACCCTTCCCCTCCTTGTCACAGAAATGGATAGCCTACTTGATGGATTTCTACATTTTGATTTATATCTATTTCACTGTGGGGTGGAATAAGAGTACGGATCTATAGAAGAGGGAACAAGAGTAGCTTAGAGGAATTTGTGATTTCAACATTAGAGAAAAATATGGGCACTGGGAGGAAATAATGATACTCATCAAAAGGCACCATAGAGCAACATTATGGAAAGAATATGCTTGTCTGCAATTCTATTTTGAGAATGAATGATTAGCTTGTACTGCAATTCCACAACGTTCCCTCCTTGTTTTCTCTGCTGGAAATCATGATTGTGTGTGGAAGTTTCAGGCTTGTGCCCCAGCCATTGTATGGGGCACACTGTGTTAAGGTGGAGTTCCCAGAGCTCCCAGGGGAAATAGGCAGGGGATTCATCAATTTACAAATATTAGTTGAGTTCTGTATAGTTAGGAATTTGTTCCCATGCTCAAAGCGGAGGGAACTCCCTGCTCCCCCAGAAGTGAAAAATAAAAACCACAGTGGATTAAACAGGATAGATACATGTTTCTCTCCTCTAAAAGACACCTGGACCTAGAGATAGTAAGACGAGGCAGTATATTATATGGTGTTCTACAGGGTTCCACAGAGAAACAAAACCAATAGGAAATATAGACATATATATGTGGCATTTCCTATGGAATATATATGTATATAATAGGAATTGGTTCAATTGACTGTGGAGTCTGTACAAAGTTCATGATCTGCCATTTACAAGCAGGGGAATCAGAAAAGCCAATGATGTAATTCAGTGCAAATCCAAAAGCCTGAGAATTAGGGAGCTGATAGTGTAAAGCCCAGAAAAGCCCAAGAATGGGGAGTGCTAAACTGAGGACAGGAAAAGTCGGGTGTCTCAGCTCAAACAGAGAATGCGCCTTGGCCCTTCCTCCACATTTTTGTTCTATTTAAATCCTCTGTGGATTGGAGGACATCCAGCCACATTGGTGAAGGCAATCTTCTTTACCCAGCCTCCTGATTCAAATGCCAGTCTCTTCCATAGGCACTTTCTCAGGCACACACAGGAATAATGTTTTATCACCCACCTGGGCAACCATTGGCCCAGTCAAGTTGACACATAAAATTAACTGTTAAAACCATGGCAGACCACTGAGGCTATTTCTGCTCCATTCCTCTGCTATCCTCAGCACTGGCTTTCCAGCTCACAATCCTACACAGCTGATTGAGGTTTAGTCATCCTATGTGCACACCTGCTATCAGAAGTCCACACCCTCAAATTCACATATCTTTGAAGACATTTTTGGAAAGTAATATACAACATTTCCACCTACGTCATATTTGTCAGGACTTCATTGTGTGGACTTAAGTCTATATTTTAGTAGACTATGTGCCCAATTGCAAATCAGAACTTTTATGATGAAGGGTGAATGGGACTATAGGCACGAGGGGGCAGCAACTGGAAACTGAGATCTTAGAATGTTTCTTGGATTAGTAAGAATGTTGTATATGCTTGAAGCTTCAAACCCCATTATACCAACTTGTCTAGATAGTTTGGGCAAACAATGTACTTTATGGTGAATGTGCATTTTGCTTCTGGGGGTTGGGAATTTTAGTAACTGTGGTAACTCATGGAGGCATGTAGGCATGGGGGGGATGGAGGCACATGTTACGACATGACAGACTCCAATAAAAACCTCAACTTGTAGGCTCAAACAATGTTCCCTGGCAGAAAACACTTCATATGCATTGCTGTGGTTCCTTGCTGGAGGACTGAGTGTGTCTCTTGCAAATCTAGCGAGAGAACACTCTTAGAGGCTCACACCTGGTATCCTCCAGACTCTGCCACATGTACCTTTCCCACTTATTGATCCTAATTTTTATCCTTTGGTCTTAATAAACCAAAGCCATAAGTGAAATGACTTCTGAGTTCTATATGCCAGATGTGCTAAATGCCTTATATGTATTTAATATAGATTAATCTTCCTAACAATCCTACAAAACCTTTGTCTCCATTTTACAAAGCAGGGGCTGGGAGCTTTGATAGATTATTTTGTCCAAGTTCTCGCATCTTGTGGGTGGAAGAGCCTGCAATGGAACAAAGGGAGCCTCTGAATATATATGTTCTTCACTATAAGGTAGGCTCTGGAAGCTGTGGGAAGGAGAATGTCTGGAGTGTAGGTGTATGTCATTTTTTAAAATGGTGGAACAAACAACAGATTGTTGCAATAGATTTTGTTATTTTTAGAAGTTGTTTGATCTTTCATTGCTGTTGACTTTGGGCTTGCAAAGGTGGCTTGCATTGTCCAATGGACTATGGCCCTACATTACACCATGAAATTTCAAACAGAGACTTTAGAGCCTCCACAGGTTTCCATTTCTCATGAACTCCTGTGATGAGAATATCGAGGCTTGGGTGACATTGACTTCTCAGCTTGAGTTCTGGAATGAGAAGACATATGGAACCCCCAAAATTCCAACTCAGGACTGGAGTAGAGGAAGCACAGCACACTCATCTCACCCATGAGGAAGAGATATAAATGTGGAGCCACCAATGTTTCGGGATTGTTTGTTATGCAACATTACCACAGCAAGACTGACTAATACAGTTGTATAGCAAATATGTAATTTTAAATGGAAATGATTTGAATAGGTTGCTAGAGTCCCCAAGAATCATTCTTATGATTAAGTCATTTTAATTAGTAAACAGTGTTTTTTTTTTTTTGCATCACTAAATAATTTGATATTTCTATCAAGAGAAAAGGCCCACAATTATTGAGTATTTACTATGTGGCAGGTACTTTTCTAGCTATTTACATGTATGAACCCAAGTAATACGTGTAAAGATGTTGTCCCAGTGGAAATTATGGAGGCTAAGTACTTTTTTCCCGCATTCAGGAAATGATTTCAAATGCTGCAAGGGGTCTGCATCCAGAGAGTACAATGTTGCCCACTATGTAATATTGCCAAATAAACTTGTATATTTAAGCATAGTTTACATGTGGATTTTTAAAGTTAGATACACAAATTAGGAAATTTGCAGATTGATTGTATAAGGAAAATGGACCAGCATTTAGTTTGTGTTCTGAATCTCTCTCTCTCTCTCTCATGCACATACTCTCTCTCTCTCTCACCCCCACCCGAACACACATATTTTAGTGGATGGTAAAGTTCATGAATATTTTGACCTCCCTAGAGATAATTTAATATGTACATGAGTAATTTGAAGATTTTTTTTTCAGAGACTTCCCATATTGAAAGGATTGCTCAGTGCTAACCTTTGAGGAACAACTTGCATCGTTAAATGTTTCATTTAATTTCTCTCTCAGTGTAGTGAGGAGACATTTATGTATTGGTTAACATGATGAACGCAATGCCAACTACATATTAGCTTTTTTGGCTTTTGTTGTATGCATCCATTCACTTTAGGAGCACTTATAGTATATTTTCCACTAGAAACATAACCAAAAATAAATTGGGTTTTTGATATTTTGAAAATCTCTGTGGTTATTAATTATGGGGGAAAATGTTACATATTTTGCAGACTTCTACATAACACAAAGAGATGGGGATTTGCACTTTTCTAGGAAATTGGGGACCCATAAGTAATCAATTTCAACAATTTGGAGTTTCCTTACTGTTACAGGCATATATATATCTACACCGTATCAAGATGCACCAGATGTGGACTAATAAGCATTTTATTGTGTCATATTCCATATGTACTTAGATATTAATTTATAGTAGAGTAATGGAATAGGTGGTGACTTGGGATATAATATGTCATCACCTTTGATGGCTTAGTGACTGATCATTTAATAAAAATTCATTATGATTTACACAAAGAAGTAGAGAAAAATAATACCAATTTCTAGCCTGTCATTATTTTCTCATCAAAAAATTTTTTTCTCTAGTGACATAAGGTACAGTGCTAAGAAAGGCATTTTATTCGTCTTTTCAATCCATCTGCTTTTGATGTGCCTGAAGATTGATTCTTCACAATGACCCTCCCCCGCTCAGTCTCCTGTCTGTCTCTTTCTCCATCTCTCTGTCTCTGTCTCTAATCTATGTTAGACTATGTAACTATTTCCATCACTTTTCTGGACAGTTATTTTGGTTTGTCATTTTGCTGAAAAGTATAAAAGTTAATCACAGATTTAGATCACTGAGAAAAGGGGGTTGGTAGTTTTAATGATTTCCATTGTTTGAAGAGAATTCATTAACTAGACAAATTATAGTGAAGTCGCATATTTTACTTTTTCAGTTTACCAGAGAAATATGCATACAGTTCATAGACCTAGAAACTGGTAGTTAAAGATAATTTGTCACACTGGAAATGGGAAACCACAATACTGGGCCTTTTCTGAAAGACTGGCAACTATTTCTGGCAGAAGTGTGTTGCTTAGGTGTAGATATTTACTATCCTGCCAGCATAGGGATGTTGTTATCAAATGTCATTCATTTCAGCGGACGTGATTGGCGGAAGTGTTCTTTCTTGACACAAACATACTTCAGGTCAGTTAAAAAAAGCAGATGTTGGCTTTAGGAGTCCAGGGTTCAAACTGTGTCTTTATTCTGCGTTTGATGTCTGTGACCTTGGGCAGTGTATTTGTGCCTTAGTGTGCCAATCACTAACATCAGAATGACTCCTTCTTAAAACAACGGTGGTTATTACTGTAAGAAACATGTTAACGTAGGCATCCAACAATTACACATCGAAGATCGAAGTGTCCTTTAGGGAATACGTGCTACATTTCAGGTTTTAGTCTCACATTGTATGGGTTGCATGTATTTTTTTAAATTTTATTTTTTATTTTTTAAAGATTTTTTTATTTATTTGAGAGAGAGAGAGCGGGCAGGGGAGGGGAGAGGAAAAGGGCTCCCGGCTCAGCAGGGCTCCATCTCACCACCCCCGAGATCACAACCTGAGCCAAAACCCAGAGTCAGATGCTTAACCGTGTCACCCAGGCGCCCCCGCATGCATTATTTTTTAATGTATTTTCTAGTCTAGACGAAGATTTTTCTTTAAGAAGAATTGGAAAATCCGAAAATATACCTGAAATCCACAGTTACATCATGTATGTTTTTTCCTACTAAGTTTTTTAAATGAAATATTTGCCAGTGAATTTCAACTTCAACAGTCTGATCAGTTAAATTCATGATTGGAAAGATAGAAAATGAGCAGAAGAGTGAACTTCATGGAAATGACAACCCTGAAAAAATTTGTTTTCCTAGAGAACCAATGAGAGAATTCCAGAAGAAGCCACAAGCTCTTCCTCCTAAGACTTCACAAATTTGCTTAAAAGCTATGCCTACCCTTTAAAGGAGCTGACACTTGACATTTTCCTAGGTTATAAGTAATTTAGGTAATAAAACTGTAGGGAAATTGAACTTGTCAGCATGTTAAGTGCACTTGTCTCTCCGAATATAATAAACTATGTTGGTGGAATGGTTGATAATCGCAGGCCTGTTTTTCTAATTTATCAGTAAGGTGTAAAACGTTTTTTTTTTTTTTACTTTTATTTGCTTCCTCTATTTGTTACCAAGTGTCAAAATTAAAACTTGACATAAAACAAATATCTTTATAATATTGTTTACTAGAGTCTCAGGGTTATGGAGTAAGAGTATTTTACAGCCCTATTAATTTAAAGTTTGATGTTTTGGGGCGCCTGGGTGGCTCAGTTGGTTAAGCGACTGCCTTCGGCTCAGGTCATGATCCTGGAGTCCCTGGATCGAGTCCCGCATCGGGCTCCCTGCTCGGCAGGGAGTCTGTTTCTCCCTCTGACCCTCCCCCCTCTCTCTCATTCTCTCTCTCTCAAATAAATAAATAAAATCTTAAAAAAAAAAAAAAAAAGTTTGATGTTTTGCTACCATGGATTTATTAAAAGTCCCCCATCATTTATGATTTGAAATATTTTTATTTTATACAGTGTGATATATTTTGTTAAATGATACAGTTTGTGTAAGTCATCATTTAATCCACAACTGGAGGTAAGGCACTTAAAGGTCAGATACGTGAAGGAAGGTGAACATTTGTAAAGCGTGTTGGCAAAAACTTCTATTTTGCCTTAACGCTCATGGAGAACGTAAGTAACATGAGCTCTGAGGGAAGAATAGCAAGCATGTTCATTGTGTGCCAGGCAGATTCAAAGTGGTTTTTACGTGAATAAACTTGTTTAATCCTCACAACAGTCCTAGGTGGTAAGTACCATTATTATCATTATCCTCATTTTTTTAATATTTATTATTATTTTTTTTTATTTTAAAGATATTTATTTATTTGAGAGAGAGAGACAGAGCATGAGCAGGGGGGAAGGGGTAGAGGGAGAAGCAGACTCCCCGCTGAGCAGGGAGCCCAATTTGGGGCTCGATCCCAGGACCCTGGGATCATGACCTGATCCGAAGGCAGACGCTTAACCCATTGAGCCACCCAGGTGACCCATCATTATCCCTCTTTTAATAGATGAGCAAACCGAGGCACAGAAGGGTTCAGTAACTTGTCTAAGGCCACACAGCCGGTGAATTTCAGAGGTGGAATTCAAATCCAGGATGTTGGCACCAGAAGAGGACCCTATACTGGGGCGCCTAGGTGACTCAGTCATTTAAGCGTCTGCCTTCGGCTCGAGTCATGATCTCAGGGTCCTGGGATTGAGCTCTCCCCGCACTGCACACCGGCCTCGTGAGCCCTGCGTTGGGGAGTGGGGAGTCTGCTTCTTGACCCGCCCCCCCCCAATTGTGAGCTGTCTCTCTCTCAAATAAATTAAAAACAAAAATCTTAAAAAAAAAAGAAAAGAAAAAGACCCTTTACCCCTAAACAGTGTTCATTCCCAATTTGCATATTTGCCATATATAGCATAAAGGGACTTGAGCTATAACTCTCATGTACTATTAAAAAATAAAATCAGGGGCTCCTGGGTGGCTCAGTCGTTAAGCATCTGCCTTCGGCTCAGGTCGTGATCCCAGTGTCCTGGGATCGAGCCCCACATCCGGCTCCCTGCTCAGCGGGAAGCCTGCTTCTCCCTCTCCCACTCCCCCTGCTTGTGTTCCTGCTCTTGCTGTCTTTCCCTGTCAAATAAATAAATAAATAAATAAAATCTTAAAAAAAAGGTGATTAACCTGATTCACTTTAAAAAAATAAAATAAAATAAAAAATAAAATCTAAGGGAGGCAACTATTGTAAACCATTAAGACATTAATCTGGGTGGAGGATACATCGGTGCTTGATATGTTATTTTCTCTTGTGATCTACTGTTTGAAATCTTTCATAATAAAAAAAGTGCTGAGAAAATTAAATGTCCTCTTCTGTGATGCCGATGTAGTGTTGTCAATCTCTAAGTCAGGGCCTGAGCCTAGTCCGTTTCCTGGCACGGTCCACTCCCTGTGACAGAGCTGCTTCCTGTTCTCTCACGCACATTAACAATCGTCAAGTATTATAGTTTGTAACTATCGTGTAATTATGGAGGAAGCTAAATGACAGATGGAGTAAAAGTGACTTGAGAAAGTCTACAGATCTATCTCTTCAGATACCCAGGGTCTACTATATTTTGCAACTACCCCAGTCATGGAGAGTTGAGTAGACATTTCCATCAGCTCCATTCTGGTTATTAATGAGATGGCAGCATTTGCCAATCTGCTTCTTCCATATTCCACATCCTGGAATGGATGAATAATACTTCTCATGCTTAATCTCTTAATTGGAGACCAATAAAACAAACCCAGAAGATTTTCCAGGAAAAATATGACAATAATCAGATCTTTAGATGTTGTATCCTCCCTCTGAGTACCTAAAGTAAAAGTAGTTTAGAAACATAAGCAACGTTGATATTTAGCATATGAAAACATGAAAATTTGACTTTTGGCATGAAGATGACAGTTGAATCTGATAGTGTCTTTCTTTTTAATGTAAGATAATACTGTATGAACATGAATTATCTCCTGTAGAAATTTAGATGTATATGCAATTAAGCTGGATTTGTTATGACCTTAGCTGACAAAATACACAGTTCTGTTGTGAATAAGCCTTCACTGAATAGGAACTGAAAATGCATTTAAGTGAATAAGTTTTAGAAGAATTACAAATGCAAGCTTCTGAAGAGCACTTAACACTCAGGGTTTTTAAAACAGCAGTTCTCAAATGCGTTCAACAAATACTTCCCCAGATCGCCCCATCTTCCTCACGCCTCTCTCGAATCTGTTTTTCCTTTTCCTCCTGCTCTTTCCACGTTAAGAAAATGTTAGGCTTTTTTCACTCAGTGCCCCATTTTGCCACTTACTTACTTGATTGACCTTAAACCAATTTCTAACATCCTTGGTCTTTAATTTCTTAATCTCTGTCTGAGATGATGGCATTGTACTCTAACGTCTTAAAAGCTCATCCGATGTTGAACTCCGATGATTCGGGATGTTTGGGGGCCATGAAAGAGATGTTTGTGTGGCCAGCTCTGCTGGAGTTCTCACAAAATGAGCTGCAGTCACTGGTTCTGTCTCTCAGGAGAAATCACTCTCCCGGTGGAGGGGCTATTTATCGTGTTGTTGTTATTATTATTAGTATTGGAGTTTTACCTGCCCAGCAGCCATTGCCCCCTTCGATCACAACATCACAATTGGTTTTCCACTGGGGAACAAGCTATCGCCCACCTTTGATCTGTGTGATTTGATGGGTGCAGATGGGCACAGGAATTAGCTTCCGAAGCGAAGACTTAGTGTATCATAACATTCCATTTACCAGCCCTGATGCACCCCCCACGATGAAACTCGATTCGAGAACGTTTGTTACGACTCTCAAGGAGGGTAAGCACCTGTTCCACTGACGGTTTTAAGGGGTTGTATGTGTTTGAGGTTGTTAGGAGAGCAGGGTTGAGAGCTGGTCAAATCATTCAAGCCCCTGAATCATCTATGCCTGAAGTCAGACCTCTGTTTGGAAGTTTTAGTTATAGGAATCAATACATTCACTCTCCTTGCCTAAGCTAGTTTGGGCTGTTTCTGTAACTCAAAATGGTAAGAGTTCAGACCAATTAACCCCATACACCTGGGTGGCTGAAAATGATCCAGCCACAGAAGTTGCTTGAGTTGTCTCTCAGGCCTCCCGTTTCTCAACAGTGGTCTCCTTCCTACTGATTTGGCTTTAAGCCAGGCATTATTCTCCTCCACAGTCCAGACTGAAAAGTCAAATAAAATACTTTTTGGGAAATGTGAATGAATTAGCATTCTCCAGAGAAACAGAAACAATAAGATACATACATATATATATACATATATATATATAAAATGATATACTTAGACACACGGCTTGAGTCAGAAGGCTGTCTGCTGGCTGAACTTCCTTGCAGAAGGTCAGTCTTTTTCTTAAGATCTTGCACTGATTGGATGAAGCCCATTGACATTATGGAGGGTAATCTGCTTTCCTCCAAGTCTATAGATGTAACTGTCAATCTCATCTAAAAAATATCTTCCCAGAAACATCTAGAACATCTAGTTGTTTGACCAACTATCTGGGTACTGTGCCCTAGTCAAGTTGACACATAAAATTAACCATCACAGTGAATATACTTTAAAATGTGGTGGTTGATACCTTGCAGAGAATATATCTATATATATAATATAGATATTATATGTTAATATATACTATAGAATATATATGATCTATTGATATGTAATAATATAACATACAAAATATGTAACTATATATAATCTATAAAAATATATAACATATTATGTATATATACATAAATTTATAAGTTGAAAAGAATAATAATGAAACAAAACCTGTGAATGCACCACCCAAGCTAAGCACTGTGGCAAAATGGATGTGTATGAATCCACCTGTCTCCCTCTCAGTCCTATTTTCCTGAGTTGTGAGTTCATTACTGTCTTACATTTAAAAAACAGTTTCTACCACACATGCATGTATCCTTAAATAACTTCTGTTTGTTTCTGAGCTTTAAAGATAGTCTTGTTCAGTAGGTAGTCAGCTGTGACTTGCACCTTTTCATCCAGCGTGCTATTTCTAAGATTCAACTATGTCATCATCGTGTGTAGCTGCAGTTTATTAATTTTCACTGGTGTATGAAATTCCACTGGGTGATGGAAACACACTGTTGTTTTTGTCCAATGTCATTTCAGTAGGTAGTAGAGTTTAGTTTATACCTTTTTGCTTTATGGGAGAGCTGTTGCAAATAAGCTTTTCCAAGTAAGTTTCTGAGATTCTGTAGGTCAGTGGGTCTCTAAGGACATTACTTAATTTCTAGCAAATTCTCAAGCTCTATGCCAGACCTACTAAATTAGAAACTCTGGGCAGGGCCCAGCAATCTGGGTTTTTAGGTGATTCTGATATTCTCTCAAGTATAAGAACCATGGTTCTATGTATATCCTAGGAGTTGGCTTGTTCATCCTTGACTCAGTTTACCTTACCTATTAAATATTTTTTCTTAGACTATCTCAAATTTACATCTCTTCACTTTCATGGTTTCATTTTTTTCTCCTTAGCTCAGAACTTCTTAAAATACCCTTCTAAATAATGAATTTATTCCATCTTAATCTCTAAGTCCTAATCATAGACTTAGGATTTCTATCTCTAGGATTAATTTTACCTTCTTCTGTTGCTTTTACCCTTTTACATCTCTTGGTTTAAATATTTCAGGTTTTATCTCATATTTATTTTAATTTCTAATTTTCAGTCTGCTCTAACCTTCCTAAGCACCTATTATTTCTGTATTTTTCATCTTACCCCACATTTTCCCCATGTTCTTATTTTCTAATGGATTTCATTTTACCCTTGGTAAGAAATGAGTCTAGAAATTTATGAACAGAAGAGCTCATGTTACAATTGCAAAGTAATTTGAGATTTTCTTACCCTAAGTTGCCTTAATATCCACTTCTTACATCCTCAAAAAGGATTCCTACCCCCAGCTTGGGCAATTCACTAAGAAGTCATGGACAGGAAGTGATGCAAGATGAGACTCTCTTTCCTTTGAACCACGTGGCCAACTGCCTGGTTGGAAACTTTGATTTTCTGAAACAATTTTGCTTGTCAGTAACTCACATTAATTTCCATTGGATGGAATTTCTCTTTTCCATTTAGCTGATTTGACCCAAGAAAATGGTAGAACCCCTACCACCCACAACAGGCAAAATGAGGGGGACCTTGACCCTGGGGAGTTCACTCAGGCCAAGTATCAGATGTCCTGGGACATCACAGTTAGTATCCCCAGTGGGTGAAAAGGTACCTAGAGGATCCAACAGATAGCACATTTTTAGTATCTGGAATTATTCAGAGCCCTAGAATTTAGGATTTCAATGTGAAAAATGAAATGAGGAACTGCTCAACCAGTTTTTGCATGCAAGAATTCTGCTGGTCTTTATTGATACAAAAGATAATGAAGGACTAAAGAGGGTAATGATGCTTGGAGGTTGCTACTTAAAAAAACAGTATGCTAAATACTAGGGGTGGTATAGCATGGGGATTAAAGGCATGACCTCTGGAACCAGAATCTACCGACTGCATGATCTCAGGCAGGGGTCTGCTGGCTGCGAATCCCACTAGCTGGGAGGCTTTGGGCAAATTGCTTAACTTCTCTGTGCCTCAGTTTATTTATAGATAACATGGAGATAATAACATAATTGTTCTAAAGATAAAATGCTTTAATATAGGTGAAATTCTTAACACGGTGCCGATAAGCACACACTAAGCATAATGAATATGCTATTGTTATTGTTATTATCATTATTGTAATGTAATTTACATTTTGTAGATGCATCATCATATCACCTCACGATTTAGGGCCTGTGACCTAGCTTGTGAAGAATTTTTATTTATAGGCAACACTTTTAATTTATTTTAATATTATATTTCATATTTAATGGAAAAGATGTTGATTTCTCTGGAAAAGAAGCTTTTAAATAATCCATTAAATATTAACTTAGCTCTTTATTTATTTGAATACATTATGAAGAGCTGCACATCTCCACAAGTTATAGCTTAGAGTTTACTGCTAAACAAAGAGCAAGCACGTGAACGCACCCACACATGCATGTGCGCACACACAGGCACACACACATACTAAAGTGGGTTATGATTAGATGTTTGTTTTACAATTTAAGTACTAACACAAAAGAAACACATGAAGTCAGAGTCTAGATTTAATTTTTCTATGGATTTTCAGTTAATGGCCTTGAAATCCTTTAATGAAGGATGCATACCAAGCTGAGTTACACACATTAGTGTTAGGGAATAATTAGGTTCATGAATAAGTAATTCAAAATAATGAAGACTTATGAATTGATGTGCATTATAAACTAGCTGAAATTGTTGCCCTCCCAGAATGGAAAATTAAGGGATGTGCCATTCCTTGAAGACCTGGCCTTCCTGTGTCCAATAAAAATAGGATTTGTTTTTAAAATACTTTTCTTAGAAAAATGCTGTCCATCTTTCCCAAAATAGTCAGGAAAGACTCAAGAGAATCAACAAATAGACTTGAGGAAGTGATCCCCTCGGAGGCCATATTTGAACATGGTGACGAATGGGGCAGAGTGGAGATTTGAGTGACTGGGCTGTAGTGTGCTGCCACTATATGGAGTGAATAGAGAGTTCACTCCAAGGTGATGGGCCAGCCTGAGCCTCAGAGGCAGGAGGAGGATGCCATTTCACTTGACACGATTGTCAGTTCTCACCATGGTTATTGTCCATGGGTTTTAAGGGCTAGCAAGGGGGATGGAAAAAACAGTCCATCTTTCATACCAACTACGATCAGTTGGTGGGGTTGCCTGGACGGTGTTGAAAAGGAGTCAGAAGTTAATTCCCTGCACAGAGTGCTGTAATCAATTAATTAGGCCGGGCATTGGGAGTGGGCAGGGGATGCAACACACTCATGCCAGGTGCTGGCCATCTCAGGCTAGAGGCATCTGTGAAAAAGAAAAGAATTCTCCTTTGTTCGGCTCTGAAATCACACTTAGGAGCCTGGATTAATTTTCTCTGCTTTGTGTATTGGCTCATAGACTGGAAATGCCAGGCTTCTGGATAGCCTAAAACAAATAGCAGTAGGATCCCTACTTCCTAGCTGCTGAGGGTCTGAGTGAGCAGGACGCATGTCTGATTTATTTTTGTTTCCTTGTCAGCACAATACCTGGCACATAGAAATTGCTCCATAAATACTTGTTAATCATATATATTCATCAGTTATTTATCGAGCACCTACTCTGTGTCAGGCACTATCTTTGGACTTGAGAGTGAACAAAACAGAAATGGCATGTGCTTAATGGACCTTACAACTTAGCGAGGGGCTGGACAGTAAATGAATCGATACCCAAATGGTGGTATTCACTGTGGCACTGGGTTCTGGGAAAGAGAGTAACGGTAGACCCTGCGTGAGGATAAGGCCTTGGGGAAAGGTCCTTTAAGGGAGAAATTTTAGGTTGAAACTGAAGGATAAGTAAGAATTTTCCAGCTAGGGACTGATTTTGCTTGGAAGAGAATTCCAGATGAAAGTAACAGCATGCGCCCAATCTGAAGGTGGGAAAGGATTTGGCGCAAGATGTAAGGCTGGCTTGGCTAAGGTATAGTGGGAGTGCGGAGGCTGGAGGGAGACTCCGGGCTGAGCTCTGCTGAGCTCCAGGGCCATGCTAAACAGTCTGAAATTAACTTTAGGGACGGTGGGAAACCAGTAAGGGCGTGGAAGTTGGGTGGGTTGTGGAGACTTTATTTGATTCACATTTTAAAAAGTCGCACTGGCTGCTGAGAAAAAAATAGGTCACCTGGTCTGGGGGAACTTGCCCAAGACCCAAATGGCAAGGCCAGATGGGCAGTCTGGCACCTGAGCTGGGTGCGTATCTACTCTGCAATGCATGGCAGCTGACACATCACGCCCGCCCCTTTAGACAAGGCATGAGCTCGCCAGCTCACAAGAGTCCTCTTTGCTCCCTTGAGTGATGGGGCAGCGGGAATAGGGAGAAGTGGATGAATGACCTTAAACTCGACTGGTTCACTCACAAAAAGTATGTGACATGAATGAGTCCCAGTCCTCATCTGAATACCTCCAGCTCACACTTTCTCTGAGCTCCCTGTTCCAAACAGAAAAGGGTCAACACAGGTGGGAGCATCACTCTCTGCCATTCAGAGAGATTTGCTGGAGATGAGCCGGGGAAAATTGCCTTGACCGTTTTCATTTGCGGACTTGATCTAATCCCTAGGAATATAATTGCCCTGTACATTCTTGAAGGGGTTGCTCTAAGTCAAGCTTGCCTTATGCAGTGGATAGTCCCCAGAGGTGAGGGAATCTTTGAGTGGGGTCAAAGGGTGATTTCCATTGTCTACTTCAGCATGATTCTCCTCTTCCAGGCTGGGCTGCACCTTTCATCTTTCTGCAGGAGTTCCCCCAATTAGTAAAATGCTGAACCTCCTAGAGCACCCATTTGAACTGCTCTTGTGTGAGAGACAGCATGAAATAGGAAAATATTTTCCAAGCTCACGTCCTTTGGCAGCCTTCCTGTGAGGGTTTGGTCTGCATTTCACCAATGCAGCTTAATAATGTTGTTTCATTTGGTTAAGGGAACATTATGTTAATTAAATTAGCGAGAAGATATTGGGTGGCTAAATTGCAATCATTTGGTCTTTGATCAAGACACAGGCTTTCTCAAGTAAGTTGTCAGTTAGAGAATAGGACTTTTGTTGCTCACGTTGCCAGCAGCAAGAAAAATCCATTTTTCCTCAGCCCAGAGATGTTTAAATACATCTTAATTGTCCTGATTACTCTGAGAGTTGTATTCTCAAAACTTGGCTCCATTTTAAGGACTGAGTACTTCTTGAGAGTGTAAGAAAAGCAACTCCAGCTGAGTAAGGCTCTCTAAGATCAACATTGTGGGTTTTTTAAAATTTGTATTTTTTTTTAGTAATCTCTGCACCCAATGTGGGGCTCAAACTCACGACCTCAGACATTAAGAGTTGCATGCTCTTCCAACTGAACCAGCCAGGTGCCCCAGTTTTTATTTTTTATTAACTAGCTATTTTCTTTCCTTTCTAAACTAAGAAATAGTGCAGATATATTGTAAAACATTCTGCAGTGCCAAAGGTTATATTCTGAAAGGTAAGCTACTCCTAGTCTTGAACCTCTAGTTCCCTAGACTCCATCATGAGAGTCGATGATAGGTTTGATTCCCTATGTCTCCCTCTAGAATTAATCTACACATTTGCATACAAGCATACAGGTGTCTAGACCAATGTATATGGATTTTTAAAGATTATATCTAGACAGATATATAGCACATCTGTCTTTTTTTTTTTACTCAAGTGAGGGCTTCCTAGTCCTGTTACGCACCTTGCTTTTCTCAATCAGCTTAGCCATTATTTCATGATTCTTGGTAATTTCAATATTCATGTAAATAAACCCTTCACCCTCCTGAATTCTTAATGCTCTGGACTCTCCAGTGGTCTTCATCCTCCTGTTTCCTGATCATATTCTAATCTAGACTCTGTTGTTACCAATATACAGAACACCACTTTATTCTCAGTGTCACGAACCCCACTGCCCAATCATCATGTCTGCATTACGTCAGTCTCTTGTATTCTGATTCCAACAATCCTACACCCCAGCAGGACCTCCAAACCATTAAGCCCCCACTGTTAATAGTCCTTCAGTAGTTTTCATCTTTACTCCCTTTCTTGCCCAGCTGAAGTCCCAAAGCCCATTGTTATAATCTCCTTCAGATATGGCCTCAACCCTCTTGGCCTTCATCATCCCCATCAGAGAAAACACGTCATAGGTTGAGTACAGATTTTAGCTATTTCATGCCCTAAACACAGTCCACTAAGTGGTCTGACCTAAAATATATAATTACTAACTTTAAGTGGGTAGTCTGTGTTGCTGATTCTCCCACAACTTTCCTTGGCCCACTGGCTTCCCATTCTCCTTGGACCTCCTTTCTTCTCAAACCTGCAGCCCCCCACCCCTCAACTTGGCTGATGATGCTACTTTTTATGTTCTGGATAAGATAGCAATCATAGGAGAGCCTCCACATGGCAATACCGTTCATCTACCAACTGACAAGCTCCGTAGTCACGTATCCTACCTTTCAGCAGGTACTGCAGATAAATGGCCTGGCAAGCCTGCAGCCAACATTTGCAAGGCTTGGAGAATAAGCCTACTTGGATGCCCCAGCTCGGGTCATGACCACTTCTTTTTCAAGTTTTATTCTCCTCTCCTAAGCAAAGAGCAGTCCCCAGAAGTGTGGTCCATTCTCAGGGAAGCTAACTTGGGAAGAGGATTCTTTAGGTCCTGGAAGTGGATACAGGCCCTTTGAGCAGAGAAGTCCAGGATCTTAGTTGTACGTAATGTATTATGGAAGTGGGGGCTCTGGTTCCTGCATGGGGTGGATAGACCTGAGGAGGAAAAGTGCCTCAAAGCCTGAGGCCCAGGTCAGGGGCTCCAGGGGCCCAGATCTAAGAGCGGTGTGACTGTCTGGTCTGCTAAGAACATACCCACCACTGGTGCAGTCAGTTTTCTCCCTGATCTCACTTCCATGACTTCTGTCCAGGCTGTGTTCCCACTTTCTCTTACATCAGTGTTTTGTTGTTGTTGTTGTTGTTGTTTGTTTTTGTTTTGTTTTGTTCTGTTTTGTTTTTATCCCTTCCCTAGTCAATTCTCAGCACACACACATGCTGGAGTTTCTAACAAAAAACAAACACACATGCCTGCTTCTCCCTCTGCCCGCTGCTTGTGCTCTTTTCTCTCTCTCTTTCAAAGAAATAAATAAAATCTTTAAAAAAAATTTTTAAATTCCCTCTTAACTTTAATGTGCAGAAAACAATAGTACAGGGACAAAGCTAAATAGCACCTGGAACCTGGCCTCAGTTTCTGCCATGAGGAATTGGAGTGTCAGTTATCACCTGATCTTCAAATTCCTTTCCTTTTTTTTTTTGTCTTTTTTAACATTATTGAGACTTACTTCACATAGCATAAAATTCACCTGCTTAAAGTATACAAATCAATGCTTTTTAGTATACTCAGTGATGCAACTCTCACCATAACCTAAATCTAAAACATTCTCAGCATCCCCCCAAAGAAACCCCGTTCCCACTAGCAGTCACTATCACTTTCCCCTTGTCTCCCCCAGCTTCTAGCAACCACTAATCTTATTTTCTGTCTCTATTGATTTCCCTATTCTGAACCTTTTATATAAATGGACTCTTGCAGTGTGTGTTCTGCTGTGGCTGGCTTCTTTCACTTTTAGCGTAATGTTTTGGAAGTTCATCCATGTCGTAGCAGCTAACGGTATTTTAAGAGCAGCGAGCAACACAGATTCTCATGTGAACTCTGCATTGTTAAATGATGGTCACTAATTTGAAAGCATAGTATAGTCAAAATAAAAGATCTGGGACAGTTGATCTGGTTTTCAAGCCACCATTTTGCAAACTTCGTTGAGAGTGTAGACGTATACACAGACTTTGAACAACCGTGGAGGTCAGAGGCCATTTGCCTCTGTCCCCAGTGAATGGAGAACCAAGGGCAGGGTGGTAGGAGGGGTCTGTCCTGAGTGAAGATAATAAGGACACACATTGTTCATAGATAACTTTTAAGTGATAATAAATGACTAAAAGTTGGTCTGCTTCTTGTCATCATGCCAAAAATTCTAAACAATATTACTAATAAAAATAATCTTTCTCCCAAACATATTTTGTTTATCTTAGTTCTCATCAATTGCTCTGATTACCACTGGGTTTCGTTAATAGACAGCTTCAGAGTAGCACATTGTCTTTAGTTTTCCTTTAAAAAACAGTGTTTTGTATGTGGAAGTTTATTTGGAGAACTTCCAGTTATAAATTGGCTTTGGACACAGGGGGACTCAGGCACATGCATCTATTTCAAGAATAAAGTCTTAAAGGTTTGGAACCCTTCAAGCTTGCCTAAGGGTAGCTTGTATCCTCAACCCCTATGGGCCTACCCAGTTTGCATTTCAACAGGAAATGCAAAACAAACATGGATTGCCCAGGGATTATAATAAAGGAAAAAACAAAACATAGGACACTTCAGGTCTTGTCCTTTTATGTGACCACTTGGAGTTTTTATGCATAAACATTTTTAAACTAGCTTAATAAACAGAAGCCATAATGTTAATATTTGTGACTGCAAAAGACAAATAGGCAGGCACAGATATCCCCCTTTAAAAAATGCAGTGATGAGGGGCACCTGTGTGGCTCAGTCCATTAAACCTCTGCCTTTGGCTCAGGTCATGATCCTGGGAGCCCCGCATCAGGCTCCCTGCTCAGCGGGCAGTCTGCTTCTTCCTCTGTCCCTCACCCGGCTCATGCTCTCTCTCTCTCTCAAATAAACAAATAAAATCTTTAAAATATAATTACAAAAATAAAAATAAATAAAAATTAAAAATGCAGTGGTGAAATTAAAAACTAATACCATGTTACGGTTTTCCTTTTGCATAGTTATTTTTTATTGTATGTATACTTATTTACTTTTTTTACTGGCATATTTACATATAGAAAACATGATAAAAGAAAATTTTTCCCAACTATATTTCTTTTCTGCCATGATTTTGTTTCATTTCACAGTAGCTACTGAAAATGCCTTTGTCATATAGACAAAGGGAGTAACACATGTGATCCACCCCATGTATCAAAGTTACTAGTTATGCCACTAGTCCCGGGAAGAGAGAGAGAAGGGGGGGGAGGGAGTACAAAAGGGTTTCATAAAGTAAAAAATGGCATGCCAATGATAAATATATTCCTTCATTCATCTGAAAAGTAACTTCAAGAACTAAGTGTGTGTTAGTCTTCCAGTTATCTATTGATGTGTAACAACCTGCCCCAAAAGTCGGTGGTTTAGTGTTTTTTTTTTTAAGATTTTATTTATTTGAGAGAGAGAATGAGCAAGAGAGAGAGAGAGAGAGAAGGAGGGAGCAGGGGGAGGGGAAGAAGCAGGCTCCCCGCCGAGCAGGCAGCCCTAGATGTGGGGCTCAATCCCAGGACCCTGGGATCACGTCCTGAGCCAAAGGTAGATGCTTAACCGACTGAGCCACGCAGGTGCCCCAGGAAATTTTAAATTTTGTGGTACCCCTGTCTCTAGCAAATATAGGCAGTTGAAAGATACAATGAAAGGTGAATCGAATGTTTGAAGATTAATGGGAAGCAGAATCATTTCTCTGTGGCATCTGGTCTACTTCACTGATTTTGCACTGCCTGCCTTGCACCTAAAGGTGGCAATCTATGTCTTAGAGTTCTCTCTGAGAACGATGGGAGACAAGGAACACAGGTGATATTCCACCAGAATGTTCCGGTTCCACCACACCTGGGATACACAGCCGGCATGCAGCTGGGGGCATGCAGCCGGGGGCATGCAGCTGGGGGCATGCAGCCGGGGGCATGCAGCCGGGGCAGCTGGAGGTCAGCCCAGGCAGTGTGCCATCTGACTTGCTGTATGCTACATGTTAAACATGGAGCTGTTCACTGCTGTCACTTGCCTCACTCAGAGGGATACTGTAAGGTCAGATCAGAAGGACCTCAAAACTTGATGGTCACACAAATAGACGCCATTGCCCAGTGCGCTCCCACACTACCCTTACCTTCCCATGTGAGGTTACATCTGACATGCCCATTTGTTTCAGGTGCTTTCCTCTCTTGATTATGATGTGAAATCAACAGTGGGATGATAAAGCAGTATTCTTTCTATCCCTCCTTCCTCCCTCCCTCTCTATCTCCCTCCCTAACTATATACCTACCTATCTGTCTTCTATACATCATGAATATATGGAAATGAATTAATATACCACTTTGAAAATTGCTTTTATTACTTAAAAAAATCTCATCACTAATTATAGAAGGTAGTGCCGTAGGAGGTGAAAGGTTGTACACCCATTCTCTGCCTGTCTGTCTGTCTCTTTCTCCACTCTCCTTGGTAGAAATGTGTTCAACGTTCAACATTCCAATAAAATGGCAGGCTCCATGCAAACAGGTACCTGATTCATTTTGTTCATCTTTGGAACAGCGAGTGGCACATAAGGCATGGTCCTTAAATTTTTGCTAAATGAGAGGCTGATTATTTAAGGCAAAAGGAGAAATAGCTGGTCAGTTCAGAAGCCTCTGGTTCCTCACACTGAAACAATACTACATTGTTTTAATTTGTCTTGGTTTTTATTAATAAGTATGCTGGTTATACTGTTCATGGAATGTAGGGCAGTATCAATATACTTACTTTTTATTTAGAAATAATTTCAAACTTACAGAAAAGCCTTGTTCAAAGAACTTTTTTCCCTCTAAATCGTTTGACAGTAAGGTGCTGATATGATGCCATACCACCAGGTAATATTTTAGTGTGTGTTCCTACAAATGATGGCATCATTCTACATAACCGCAATAGAACCATCAAATTCGGGTCATTAACATTGACATATTGCCACTATCTAATCCATGCACCCCATTCAGATTTCTTCAGTTATTCTAATAATGTCATTTATAGCAAAAGAATCCAATCCGGGATCACATATTGCGTTGAATGGCCGTGTCTCTTTAATCTTCAGTTCCCCAGCTTCTTTAATCTTCAGTTTGGAATATATCCTCAGTCTTTCCTTGACTTTCATGACATTGATTTGATAATTCGGAACTTTACAGATGAGTCATTTTTTAGAATGTCTTTCAATTTGGGCTTGTCTGATATTTCCTTGTCGTTTGATTGAGGTTGTGCATATGGGGCGAGAATGTCACAACATGATGACACGTCTATGATAGCTGTGTACTTGTTACCGCACCCCATCACGTGGCGCATGAGTTCTCCCATTACTCTTAATGTTCACTTTGATCACTTCTGGGCTTTTCCCAATGGAAAGTTACTCTTTTCCCCTTGCACATGATACTCATCTTGTGGGGAGGTAATTTGCAACTACATAAGTATCCAATTCCTAATCAAACTTTTACTAGTGATTTCCATATTCATTGATATCCCTTGGCTAAATTATTGCTATGATAGTTACCAAATGGCGATTGTCCAGTTCCATTATTCTCTCTGCATTCATTAGTTGACATTCTTGTGAGAAGATTTTTATTTTCCCATTTGTTCATATCAGTGCAATCTCATGGATTCCTATTTTATTTAATGGGTATAATCTATTATTATTATTGTTCAGTTTGATGATGAAATTGTACCATATTTGACCAGTGGGGACCTTTCCAAGCTGACTTGGGCTTCTTTTTTTAATGTATCTGCTCTTCTCTGAGAACATTTTTTAATCTTTTCTTTTAAGTTTATTTTACTTTTATTGAAGTAAAGTTGACCTACAATGTTATGTTAGTTTCAGGTGTACAGCATAGTGATTCAACAATTCTATTTATGCAGTGCTCACCATGATAAGTGTAATTACCATCTGTCACCGTTCTTACTTTCTGGCACAAGATGGTCTAGGCTCATCTAGCTCTGCTTCTGTCTCAGCCTTGAATCAGGCTTTACTCCAAGAAATTTAGGTTCCTTTTGGCAGAAAATGATATGTAAAAGTAAAATCTGGGCATGTGTGTGTGTGTGCATGTATACAAATATACATATGTGTGTGTGTGTGTGTGTATGTGATTCAACTACATTTTTCCTTTTCCATATATGTAACCTTTTTCTCCAACAGTGAAAAAAACTAGCTGCTATTATTCTTAACATATTTATTCACTGGATTATTACCCCCTCTGTGTAATTAATCATCCATCACCGCCCTCCCTGTTTGGGTGTCCATCCTTGGTCTCTGAGGCTTTGTTCCAGACCACCACTGTCTCTCTCAAATCTCCCCTTTCAATCTCTTGGTCATCAGATATCTGTGAACTATATTCTATGTGGCACCACTCACTGTTCTAAAGGCAGGAGATGGTGGGGTGAACAAAATGAACCTGGTTTCTGCTCACAAGGAACCTACCTTCTAGTTGGAAAACACCAATATATTTTTTAACTTTTAATTCTTTTTTAGTAGGCACAAAATTTTATCAGTCACATAAACCATACTGGAGTTAAAGGCTGACATATATGGAAACATTATAAACAGATTCAAACTTAGGTGAACACAAGCCAGGATTGTCCCAGAATAACAGTTCTTTGGAAAAGATTTATAAAAAATACAGGTCAATTTGAATAATCATGATCTATCTGTGTTAATTCGTCACCACCTAGAATATTTATCAGAATTATCAAAGTACTAACCTGTTTTAATAATTTTCCTTTCTTCCAATTAGGTCTTCATTGTCAAGCTTCATTTAGATGCAAATCCTTTAAGTTAAATCTTGCCTAGAAGCCTAAATTGTAAAAGACATGTAAGAGAAAATGTTCTGTTTGAAGTGGGAGTAGGGTCCCGGAAACTTTGTCTATTTTCTTCCCCTTTCAATGCAACCCATGGGGTAACTCGGCAAAACACCATTTGAAACCCTTGGTCTCCGTGGCTGCCATACTTTTCCCTCAGTGAGTCTTCTGAAGGACTGCATTCTTTTATGTGTACGACAAATAGCTATTGAGCATCTTTTCTGTGCCTCGTATTATACACGGTGCTAGAGAAACAACAAACTGGAACGGTCCGCTGTCATCTCCCCCAGCTTGCGGACTACTGAGGAATAGGGACAGCATACAAATCAACACACACCAAGTAAACAGGTATCAGGGAAACACATACCAAGATATTTCCAGACCGTTGGAAGAAATATGAAGTAAATATATGAATCTGCTAGAGAGCCCTGTGGCAAAAGGTGAGCTTTTGATGATAGCATGATGTGGAAAGGCCTCCCTAACATAGTGATATTGAAGCCAAGCCCTAAATAATGTGGATCCAGGCATGGGGAACGGTGGGCAGGAGTGGTAAGGGAATTTCAGGCAGAGGGAAAGGCATGCTTAAAGGCCCTGAGATAGGGGAGACCTGTTGCACTCTCAAGAACCTAAAGAGGCCACTATGGCTAGGAAAGATCTATCAAGGGCGAGAGGAGAGGTTGCAGATGTAGGAAGGGGCCACTTCTTGAAGTGCTCTGGTTAGAAGTATGGATTTTATTCTTAAAGACGTGGAAATTCAGGAAAAGATTTTATGTAGCAAAGTGGATTTAATAGATATTTGTCATGTTTTGGCCACATGATATCTCATTTACTTTCCTGTATTTGTGGTGGTGGGCGGTGGTTCTCCCTTGTGTGGATCCTGTGATCAGTGCTCTCCCCCTGCCAGCTTCCCCAGCAGAGCCCTTCCTCTCTCCATCCATTGTCGTCGTCGGCCACAATGTGGGGCACAGAATCCTGGCTTGGTCAGTCACAGGACTCTGGCCCTGGAGAAGGGGGAGGGGCCTCGGGACTTAGGGAATTATTTCCAACAGTATGGTCTTAATCAAATGGCTGCTTCTGGGCATGACCTTGGCAATGGGTCTTGTGGCTTGTTTTCCCTTGAGTCCTCTTTATTTCTTCCTCCTGGCTCCCCAGCCTTTTTGTTGATCTGATGAACTCTCCAACATCTCCTAAGCAGTTTTTTCTGCTTAGGTTACTGTCTTGCTTGCAGCCAGGAACTGTGACTGATGTGTATCTGAAGAAGATCTCTTGGGTTGCTGGGGACAGGAAAGGTCAGGACAGAGGAGAAGGTGGCCTTGATTAGGTAATGAGGGTGATAGTAACAGAAAATCTTGTGCAGAGATGAATATCCAGGCATAGGTAAAAGCACCTCTCTGAATGGGGAAGGAAATCACAGCTATGAAGACCATGCCATTTTCCTTCACACAAGAATTCCAAAGTCATTCTTTGCCTGCAACCAAAGTATATTCAGTTACAATTTTGGTAAAAACAAGGCAACTGTTTAACAAGCTCCCTTACTTGTTTTTCCATTTACAACAGATACTGAGAAAGGTATAAGAAATAGAAGTGAGATAGGAAGAGCAGCACTCTTAGAGGCAATTAATTCTTCATACTTTTGCATCTATTTGAAAGCAGTCCTGTAATTCAACTCAGCGCAAAGATGCACATTCAGAATGATAACCCTCACCAGCAGTTGTAAGTACTCTGAGAGATATGCTTTGTTTGGCTTGCATAGCATTAAAAAATGACTTAGTTGTAGGGGCGCCTGGGTGGCTCAGTCATTAAGCGTCTGCCTTCGGCTCAGGTCATGATCCCAGGATCCTGGGATCGAGCCCCGCATCGGGCTCCCTGCTCGGCCGGAAGCCTGCTTCTCCCTCTCCCACTCCCCTTGCTTGTGTTCCCTCTCTTGCTATGTCTCTCTCTCTCTGTGTCAAATAAATAAAATCTTTAAAAAAAAAAAATGACTTAGTTGTCAACATCAACAAATAGGAAGACTAGATTTCATTGTGAAAATCCTTAGCTTTTCTGTTTAAGAATTTTGAGCAGCATCCTTTAAAAGGGAAATGAGTACTCCCCATTTTACCACAGTCCCCATCATTCCTTCTTGTCTCTTTCACCTGATATGTATTTATGTTACCTGCTTAATCCCATGAGTATTTAATTTTGAGATTCCCCAGCAACATCAACAAAAGTTTAAATTCTGTTCCATGGATGTTTAAAAAGATGAGACCATGAATGAAAATGTTGGAGATACTGCCATTAATTTTACTAACATACTAATATGGTAGGAATTAAACTTCAGTATCCTACTCCTAATAAATACAGAGGAGATAAGTATTGCTCTGTGGCTATATTTATTCCCTGAATAATTATTTATGAGAAGATATTTTTTATAATCTAAAACAGGGAAATGAACATGTCATCACATGAGGCAGATTTGGAGACAGGCAAACATCATTGTTTTTGCAATTTGGAAAGAAAATTACGATTATTATTTTTGGAAATAATCCAAGGGTTGTTCTGGTCTTTCTTTTCTCACCAATATTTAACTTCCTTGATGCCTGGCTGGTACTTCTTTTGATTTTTCACATCGTTTTGTACTTTTCTGCATTGTTAGAAGTGTTCACATTCATATGAACTTTACAGATACAAGATAGCTCTTTAAAACATCAAGCATTACGGGAAAGGTGAGATTGCTGGGAGATTTTGTGGATCACTGTAGAGGTTTCAGGTGGAAAAAATTAGATCTCTCTTTCTGATCAACTCCTTAAGTGGGCACTGGGGAACTGAAACATTAATTTTTGGGTGATAAGAGATTGCTTTGAAGTCAGAGTCATATTTGGTGCTATTGTGGGTGGTGGGTGGTGGGTAAATGGACTAGCCACTAGTTTCCAAATTCAGGATGAAACCTCTCTTCCGATCCCTATCTAAAGGCCCTACATGATCTAATTCTTGCCCGCCTCTCTGACTCTTCTACCTTCTCCTGTCATGACTCATTAAACATAATTTTTACTTAACCCCCCACCCCGTTTTTAGAACATATCAATGTGTGGGACTGGGATTAGGGTGAAGCAAGTAAAGCACCACCTTAAAATTTTATTCCTCACCCCCATCCTTCACCTCTACCCCTGCCCTTGCCTTAAATTCTGTCCCCCAGTAAGTCACTTGCTTCGAGTACAAAATTTAAGTGTGTGTGTGGGAGGGAGGGGGGTACAGAAAGTAATCAAGAGAAATAATATTGTAATGCAGTATTTAAAAAAAAAAATTAAAGTGGAGGCAAAAGGAAAATGTGGATCCTTATACACATTTTAATGTATTTTTAACACTTAATTTTTTCCAAAACCTTAAAGTAGTTGAAAATCTATTGAATAATTGAAACGTAGGTATATTAAAACTCATAACTTTAATATAATTTTGGACACATTACTTATACTATTAACAGAATTTATTATAATTTGACTTTTCTGCTCTAATGGAAGCAAAATCATGGATGCTGTTGTCAAGGTCCACTCCTTTATTTACCTTGTAAAAATTGCCATATTTGACAATTTCTCTTTTCTAAGTACCTATCTTAAATAAATTTGAGCGAGGGGAATGAAAACTTAATATGGCCTCTGAGAGGGGGAAGGATACTTGCCCATCTTGGTTCTGAACAAACCGATGCAATGAGGCAGTGGTCTTGTGGCGATCAACTAGCACCGTGATTCCTGTAGAGCCCATGTGGGAGGACTTGGCTTGAAGTCTGTTAGTCAAGAAGGCTTAGTGATTCTGAATTCCACAGCTTGGTAGACTAAACACAGCCAGTCACAGATAACACTTTATCAGGGCAGAGTTGCCTCTGGAGAAGCCGATCAGAAGGCTGCTCCCATAGAGCAGGCAGCTTGCTCCTGAGAGAAAGGGTACAAATGAGTTGAACAGGAGCAATTGTTCTGCCTAAATTTACCACTCAGATTCCCTGCACTCACTCCAGGGCAAAGAGAATGGAGAATGGAGAGATGCTGAAGATGACACCAAATGAGCTGCTTTTGCAGGAAGGAATATCAAGAGTAGAGAAGAAGGAATCCCCACTAAAGCAGACAAAGCATATTCTACCCCAGGATATTTGCATCCACTGGCTTCTCTGCCTGAACCCTCTTTCTCTATGTCTTCACACAGCTGGCTGCTTCTCAGAATTTCAGTCAAAGCTCAGTTGTTGCTCCTCAGGGAGGCCTCGTCCTGACCACTTTAATATTGCTCACCTGTTCCCAGGTAGACCTTGTGTGTTTTAATTTATGGAATATGTTTCTAAAGTTCTGTTATCAGTACCAACTGAGTTCCATAATGGCAGTAACCGTGCCTGGCTGTTGAGCACCTTAGACTGACTCTAGCCCACAGTAAGCAGGCATCTTAGGTTGGGTTTTCCAGATGCAGAGCCTGGGATGAGTTTTCTTAGGCAAGTGCTTCATTGAGGTGGTGTCCCAGAGAGAAGCTAGAGAACCGGGACAGTCCCAGGGAAGCCAGAACTGTTGGCCACCTAGCCTCAGGCTAATCCCATGGGGAGCTCTGGAGCATGAATGGCATCACACAGTTGTCCCACTTGGAAGCCAGCAGACTGGGTCCTCACCCCACTGCCCCAGGATGAGTCAGTCATTGACAAGAGAGGAGCTCCCGTGAGCTGAGGGCGATTCTCAGAGAAGGGTACAATTGTGAGCAATTAGCAGGGCATTAGTACATTTCTTGGAAAAGAGGGTCTATGTGAGCCAGCCACACAGTAATGTACACGTTCCTAAGTGTGCAATAAATCTCTGGTCAGCGGATGAATGAAATATATGAAATTTACAATCTCATCCCATGTTAATCAAAGTGACCCAACGGTTGTTTTGCATTTAGGACTTTGTGTGGCTGAGATGGTATCATTTCCTCAAGCTCTTCTACCATATATCTTGGTGATATCTTATGCGTTACAACCAGAACATTCCCTGCCTCCACAGTTCTTCTCTCTTGTTTGTGTATATGCAAAGTTTATGACTTGCTGATTCAGAGTCCCTCAGTCTGTTAATACATGCTGGGGGTAAGTTAGGGGCTTTGAGAGAATGTGCTAACTTCTTAATGAATCCAGAATGCCTTGTAGAAGATCTTGGTTCTATTCCAATGTGACGAATGGTATCCTGGTGTGTAATAGAGACGTTCTTGCCACAGCTTCTACACGACAGTGGAAAAGTTGTAAAGAGGCAGGTAATCAATTGGTCTTTTCTGTTTAATTCCAATTGACTTATTTTGGGCTCCTTCCACTTGCTACTTAAATTCAAATTCCATTTAAATAACCAAGTAATTCTAAATACTGAGTGTATCTATCTGCATTTGTATGTGCTATTTATATGTATATATGCACATGTGAGTGTGTGTATATATAAATATATGTGTGGATATATAAAACCTCCCACCTTTAGACAAGATTAATGGCAGTTTAGAAACAATGTATAAAGCAACAGGATTGTAAAAGGAATAGAAAAAGGAGGAAATACTAACATCCACCGTCATCAACACAAAAGGAAGGGAGCGGGTGATGAGTTTGATATAAAAATGTATATTATCAAATCCTATATGCTTGTTAGATAGGATGAGGCCCAGGTTTCTCTATAGGCATCTAACATAAGGGAAACACAGGCTATAAGGCATCTTATAAAGCTTCTGACAAAGGGAAATTATATTTTTTATAGCACTAGGATAAAGGCAAACTAAATTTCTATGAAAGGTACTAGCATTCTTGAGTTGAAGGAAAGGCAAATGTCTCATGAGAGTCTTCATATGATCTATACGCAATATTGTTCATAGGTATTGCTGTATTGTAATATACATGTTCTTGAAAAACGTCACAGAATTACTCAGTAAAAATAATGGGACTTTGGGGGAAAATAATATTAGACAAACCACTCAAACCATGCAAGTATGTAATCGTGACAATAATAAAAATCATACTAATCCTAAAACAACAAATATGAGCACAAAGATATTACTTCTTAATAAAGAAATAGTACAGTAAGTATAGGACTTTATATCTTGGATGAAAAGTAAACTCATTGGAAGAGAGTGTGAAGGAAGTGTTGAAGCTGCAAAATTAAATGAATAGACAAACACGTAAAGAGTGGAAAGAATCATGCAAGAATCATTTTCAAGACAAACTCCAAGGTCAACGAAGTGTAGAGAATAACTCGAAGTGAACAGATATCATCTCTCCCACCCCAACTGGCTCTTTGTAGTCCAGATAGGGTTAAGTGGCACCCACGCCCAGAAGGCTATGTTGACATCATCTCTTTATTTCCAGGTCGCCTAGGAGCTAATTTACATCACAGAAGCAGGCACTTAGGGAGAAGAGACTGCTTAATTTTTTTTATTTTTTAAAGATTTTATTTATTTATTTGACCAAGAAGAGACACAGCGACAGAGGGAACACAAGCAGGTGGAGTGGGAGAGGGAGAAGCAGGCTTCCCGCCAAGCAGGGACCCCGATGTGGGGCTCGATCCCAGAACCCTGGGATCATGACCTGAGCTGAAGGCAGACGCTTAATGACTGAGCCACCCAGGCGCCCAGGACTGCTATTTTAACAGGACATTACATGTGGGTGTTTTAAAGAGCCCTGAACCAACCACCTTTCCGAAACATTTTAGAAACTGAATCAGCACACATTTTGTTTGTTTTTGCACAAATAACTCATAATTTAAATTACCTTGTTTGTGTTTCCTTGTGTGGTACTCAATTTGCCATTTACGAATCTACATAATAGATATTCTACTAAATGACAAGTTCACTAATGTTTGGCAATTAGCAAAGGGAGGTGCTTTTCATAATGGAAAGTACCGTGTTTTCTGATTTTTAAAAAAATTCATCGATAGGATTTGGCTGTTCCCGTCTGAATATGAATTGGTGAACTAGGTCGGGAGTGGAATACTATTTTTCTCAAAAACTGCACTATTTATAGTGGGGCTTTCTGAGTATTTCACACTGCTATACTTGTATCACAATATTGTTAAGATAAATAACAGGAAATAAAACACTATCAACTTGAGTAGGTTTATCATGAGTTTTTGGATAAGAGTTTAGAATGCAGTAGGTTTTTGGCAAGTTTTCTCCCTAACAAGTAAAGACTGATCCTCAGGAAAAATCAAGGTTACTATATTATATGGGCCATTCCGTTAATAGCACTTGAGGAAAAACGAAAATGGGCTGCTAGTCTAAATGTAAATGGCATACCCAATTTAGAAATAAATGGCCGAAGGATTGAAGAACTATTGGAATATATGTCTGCCTTGTGTTTGGCCATTCAATCCAATATTATGAAGTAAGTGCTAGGATTTACTAGTGGCACTTATCATTTTATGACTATGTGGGAGCTCTGCGATATTATTTTTGTGTCCCTTAGAGGGAGAAAATGCACAGAACCTGCAGAAATACAAATAGAGAGATGTTACAAGAACAAAAAGAGGAGATTATCAAGCAGTGGCCAATAACTTAAGACTGCTAGTATTTTCCCCTTGAAATCAAGTTAGTTCAGTGATGCCATGCCGCATATGTTAAATTTATAAATCTGTGTCAGTTTAAGGTTCAACAAGATTTTTATGGTTGTTGTTTTCTTTCTCCCTTGAACAAATTTCTCCTGAGAATTTATTTCCGAGATTGCAGAGAAATAGCAATCTGCCAATCACTGGCTGACTTGATCAGTGTAGACAACTGTGTCCTCAAGAAATTTTTAATCCACTCGGGATTGAGCAGTTGGGAGTATGGAAATTGGGGTTTGGAGTTAAGTATACGCCCTCCCCCCCGCTATATTCCTTTGACAAATGTCATTTAAGGAAATGATCCCGAAGTGTGACTTTGTCCTGTACATTAAGGGGTGGGGGACAAAATTATGACTGAAACCCTCGTTTCTGAAATCTGGCTGTCTGAGTTCTAATGCTGGCTTCATCTTGTAGGAATGTGCTAAATCTCTACCAGCCACAGCTCCTGCTGCAGACCAGGGATGACTGGATAAGACAAGGCACATAATACCCCTGATAGAGCCCCTAGTGCCTCCCAGGGAACTCAGTACATCTTGGCTTCCTAAATTATCACTGCTGTTATTACACTATCTTTAAACCCAGGCTATGGCAAGATTGATTTATTCTTTCAGAGCAGTGGAAGCTACCCCTTGGCATGTAGATACTAAGGGTAACAAATATCATCATTGATCTAAAGCCTAGAATTTCTTCACCACTCATTTGTGTGTATCTGAATGGGTCTGCATGACCCTGCAACCAGACGTGAGCAGGGGCAATTTGCATACGAGTTTCTGCTGTTGAAAACCATTTTGGCAGCAAATTCTATATGAAATTGTCACCATCATAGTAGGTCGAACAGAGACAGATTCACGGGATATTAGAGAGCATCTCAGAGTCTGCTTAGATGCTGCCACTGTTTTGAATGGCATAGGGAAGGATCTACGCTTGTTTGTGAATGGATTCAAATGTTTGATTCAGTAAAGACAATCAACTGCTGTTCTTTTTTGAAAAAAAAATTAAACTTGTCTCCGGGTAGGATTGGTTTAATCTAGATGGAGTGCAGAGCTTCCCTGTTATTTGGTGTACAAAAATCCAGCCTCAGTTCTAGAAACAGTACAGGCCACCAAAGTGAAAGAGGCAATTTGGAGATAGATAAGTACCATATTTCATTTTGATTAATTAAAAGAAATCATAGCATGGTGCTTTATATTTTAATATTTTGGAATGAATGCATTTAAAAAAATAGCCTACCTCTGTAATTGGCTGGATTGATCATTATTTCCTTTCAGATGAAGATAGGTTCTGGGAGATTTGTTGTTTCAAAACAAGCGCATACTAGTAATTACATGTGTGAGTTAAGTAAATTTTTTTTTTTTCCAAAGGAGAGGCATTAAAATTATCTTTAAATTCTTCTTTGCAGATTGCTCTCAGCCCCCCACAGTGTTTTCTTTGTATTTTCAATACCCTCAGTGGTGGCCGATTTTATCCTTTTATTTTTTTTTTTTAATTTTATTTATTTGTTTATTTGACAGAGACACAGTGAGAGAGGGAACACAAGCAGGGGGAGTGGGAGAGGGAGAAGCAGGCTTCCCGCTGAGCAGAGAACCTGATGCGGGGCTCGATCCCAGGATCCCGGAACCATGACCTGAGCCGAAGGCAGATGCCCAACGACTGAGCCACCCAGGCGCCCCCGATTTTATCCTTTTAGTGCAGGTAACCACTGTCTTACAGAGAGCATCTGTCCCCCGCCCCATTAAATTAACCTAGCATAGTCCAGTGTGGTTGAACTCAAACATCCGCCATCTTCATGTGGCAGGCAGAGCTATCTGTTTAGCACATAATCATTCTCCATTCTTCTTTCCTAAGGGAATCCTAGTTTCACTCAGGGCAACAACATACAGCTAGAGACTCCCTTCTCCCGGCTCCCTTGCAGCTAGAGCTGGGCACATGCTGCAGGTCCACTGACATGTGAGTAGCGGTCTAGTGGATGTTTCTTGGAAATCCTTTATTTTCCTAAAAAAAACTTACAGAAGCTGGTGAAGCCCCTCTCTTCTTCTCCTTGTTGTGAATGCTGCTGTGACAAGGTAAAGACAATAGGCTGAGCATGGCGGCAAAGAAAGACAGAAAGTCCCTGCATTCCTGATGACATTATTTAGCAGCTGCTGAAGCAATGCCAGCAATCACATTATCTCCAGGCTTCCTATCATGTCAGAGAAAAAGAAATCCCTATTTGTTTAACCCACCATGCACCAGTTATTGTTTCTTGCAGCTTACCTAGCTAGCCACATTCCTACAAGCACAGCTATTAAGCTGAGCATTATGAGAGAAAATCAACCATTGTGATTGGTCTCGATTTTAACTCGTGCTTATAAAGCAGACAAGGTCACACTTTTCATCCTATGATTCTTCTCTTTTCTTTCTCTCCCTCCCTCCCTTCCTCCCTGCTTGCTTGCTTGCCTTCCTTCCTCCCTTCTTCCTTCCTCCCCCTTCCTTCCTTCCTTTCTTCCTTCCTTCCTTCCTTCCTTTTCTTTCTCTCTTGTCTTATACCCTTTAGTCACTATCTTCTCTCTACCACATGAAAAAGTCACTCAAACTTCATTCAGAACATGGGACCCCTCAGGAACATTCTCTATCCCTATATCCTCCACCACATCTGTCTCTCCCTGCATCACTACTCACCATCCTTAACCGGCCACAGGAAAAGATATGCTCCTGCATCTCTCAAAGGGAGTACTTCCATTGTTGCTCTGCACCTGCATCTTGTCTGTCCTTCACCATGATGTTGCTCCTTTCTCTTCTCTTCTTTCTTCCACATCTTCAATTTATCTCTTGATTCTAGAACACTACATCAAAAATAAAAACATTCTAGTACTTTTCATCATCATAAAAACTTGCCTTGACTGTCTCTTTCTTTTAGCTTCTGACCCATTTCTCTGCTCTCCTTTCCAGACAAATAATTGGATGATACTTTATTAATAGTGTCTCCATTTTCCAAAGTCATTGGCAGCCCACTACAATCCTGATTATCTTCCTACCAGCACGCTAAAACTCATCTTTTCCAGGTCATCAGTCTTTGTGTAGACAAATCCATTGAATGGTATTTTTTTTAACCTATTGGCAACGTTTGGTACAGCTCACCAAACTTTCCCTGAACTTCTTTCTTGATTGTCTGTTTGGTTGTTTTTTTTGTGTGTGTGTGTGCGTTTTTTTAACAATGTATCCTCAGATTTTCTTTCTTCCTTCCTTACTATCTGCTTTCTGTTTTTTTCCATTCTCGCATGGTCTCTCAAAAGTTACAATTCCTTAAGACTAAATTTTGGACCATCTTTCTTGTGTGTCTATATTTCTCCCCAAATAGTGAAAATGTACTCTGCCTATGCCCTCTCCTCTGAGCTCCAGATGCATTGAAATACCCATCTGACATAAGGTGGGTATCTAATAGGCATCCCACACATAACACATCCACACAAAATGATGAGCCCCTCTTCTGACTCTCTTTGCTTCCAGTCCTTTCTATCTCAGAAAGTGTCATCATCATCACCCAGTTATTAAAGCTAGAAATGTGGAAGTCATACTTGATATTCCCTTTTCTTAATTCTCTGCATCCAATCTATCAGCCAGTCCTCTTAGTTCTGTCTTTAGAACCTACCTTGGATACCTGCTTTACTTGGACTTATCACACAACATCCGTAACATTCTTTCAAAAATAAAGCACTCATCATAAGAGCTAAAATTGAAAAGAATGACAATACCGATTGGCGGTGAGACATAAAGCAATGAGGTCTCACACACTGTTAGCACAAGTTTTAACTGGTGAAACAACTTGGGGAGGAAGAGGCATTGCCTATTAAACTGAAGGTATGCCACAGTTCTATTGCTAAAGGCCTGTCAGTCAGCAAGAATGAGTGTATGTTTGCACCAGGAAACATGTACACAAATGTTTATATCAGCAGATCCAAAAAACAACCCAGTGGACATCTATAGTAGAATGGACACAAACATGAAATTGAAGGTAAACATAAATGGAATGCTATAGAGAATAAAAGTGAATAACTTAAACCTACATGTAACAACATACATGAATTTTCAAAATTATATTTAAATTGTATCAATAATACTTCTTGTGGGTTTTTTTTTTAAGTTTATTTATTTAATTTAAGTAATCTCTGTACCCAACATGGGGCTTGAACTCAGTCCCCGAGATCAAGAGTCACATGCTCTTCCCACTGAGCCAGCCAGGCACCCCCCCGGACCAATAATACTTAGCAAAATAAGCCAGACACAAATTGATACAAAGAACAATTTCACTGAAGTTTAAAAACCTGGAAAGCTGAGCTGTAGTATTTAGCAATTCATACTTCGTGGGAAAAGTATAATGGAAAGCAAGAAAATTATTACTATAAACGTGAAACTATCATTTACCACAGAGGGAGGGAAGGTAGCTTTGAGTGATAAGGGGTAGGCAGGGGGTTCTGGGGTGCTGGCAAGGTTCTATTTTTTGTCTCGCATTTGATTTGACAACTGCACACCTTATAACAATCTATACCTTACACCTTTCTGTATGTGCATTATGTTACAACAAAATATACAAATAACTTCCCTGAATGAAACCAGCCTGTGCAGGACGAAATCCAGATGCCTCTGTGTCCACAAGACTCCGCAGGAGCTGGCTGGACTGCTTTGCAACCTCACCTCCCAGCTCTTTGCTGCTTGTTAACCACACTGATGCTCACCTGCTTGCTGAGAGTTCCTTGAACACACCAAGCTCTCTGCTAGCTCATGGCCTCTTTACCTGCTGCTTCCTCATAAAGAAAGCCCTCCTCTGGCTTTTGTTTAGTGAGCTTCCTCTCCTTCGAAGTATCAGGTTAAAATGTCATCTCTTCACAGAAAAGATCCTCTGTAAAGGTTCTCCCTTCTATGCTCTGGCATTACCACCTGTTTGTTTCCTTTGTGCCTAGCACAATTTGTGTTTCTTTCGGTGCTACTGACTAATTTGCTGACTAGATATATTTCAGCTCTGCTGGAGGTCCTAGGACGGCAGAGATCTTTCTTTGTTGTTTCTTTATCATCGTGATCCCAGTGCTTGGCAGACAGTATGCTTGGTTATGCAGGAAGAAAATCCACGGACTGGACTTGAGGAAGATACCATATTTGTTGACCTGATTGAGGAATATTAACTATTAAATGAGTAAGCACTTTCTCCTCTGGTTCGTGAAGTGGCTGTAAGCAATTAAAAACTTGGTTTTTTCCCTGCTCTCTTTCCACACACACAAATACCGTATTGAAAAATGACCCCATTCTAGTCACAAGTGTGCTGTCTTCCAAGGTGACTGTATGGAAGAGATGATGCCTCAGTGATTATTCAACTCTTGGTTTGAATGAGGGATGGTTAGAGCTAGAAGATACTTTAGGGACCACATAGTAAATAAGGAAACTGAGGCACGGAGAGGTGAGATAGTTTCTTCACCGCAGAAGGGAAAGGCGGGTTTTATTTGCCTTAAGGAAAGGGCACCATTTGTCCTCAGGACCACGTTCAGGTGACTGACATCTGCCTGAGGGGTGTGATGCTCAGAGCCCAGGATCCCTCCAAATCTTGCACCTTCAGACACTGCCCTGGCCTCTTTGCCAGAGTGGTCATCTAAGTTCCCAATCTCTCCGCAAATTACAAAAGCACAGGAGCTTTGTCAATCTACATAAAACATCTGAATGCTAATGAAATGGCCCAGCACATTAATTAGATAGTCAATAGATCATTCAGTCTTAACAGCTCAGTTCTCTTCTCTTCATTTATTTTTCAAACAATAGAGGTGCAACGCATTAGGAATGAAATCAGAATACCAATTAATTCCAGTTCAGTACATTTCCAAACAAGTTTTTGTAACCACACACCAGAAATATTTAAAAAATACTTTCATAATATTAAACTTTACCTCTTTTACTTCTAATCCAAAACCAGGAAAAAGACATTGATTCTGTTTACACATCTACTCTAAAGAGATTTCCATAGAAGTGGATCAGCAACACTAAGCCAATAAAACATGAATTTCAGGAAGAACAAAATCATTTGCCCACGTTAATTAGTCATCAGAACTGATAACTGGTATGAAATGTCTATAAATTTAAATGGAGGGGATGCCAATTTTGTTACAAAATAAGATTATAAAATTCAACAGTCAAATTTTATAGGACTTCTTTCGGGCTAGATAATGTAGTCCAAAACTCATTAAGAAAGTGTTTTTTTTGCTAAAGGCAGAAAGTTTAGCATGAAATATCAGAGTGTTAAGTTATTTATTCATTCCAGAAATCACTGGGAACCTTTTTGGAGGAAAAAAAAAATCACTGACATTCATTTTTTTTTTTTTCCTGTTTAATCAACCTGCAATCAACTGACTATCATTTTTTTTCTTATGTTATGTTAATCCCCATACATTACATCATTAGTTTTTGATGTAGTGTTCCATGATTCATTGTTTGCATATAACGCCCAGTGCTCCATGCAGAACGTGCCCTCTTTAATACCCATCACCAGGCTAACCCATCCTCCCACCTCCCTCCCCTCTAGAACCCTCAGTTTGTTTTTCAGAGTCCATAGTTCAACTGACTATCATTAAAAGAGAGTATGAAAGATCAAAACTAACTAAATAAAAAGTAACGTGTAAGACAAGATTTGGAGACAGTTTTGAGATTGCTGGTTCATTTCATTGCTTTGCTGTTGCTGATTAGGGTAGTATTTCCAGGCTTAAGCCACATTCCCAAAGAAGCTTATATACTGACACGTGTCAAAAACAAAATTACTAAAGAAGTTGTTTTGTTTTTCCTAAACTATACACATTTGATTGTTTAATTCCTATTGAGGATCTGAACAGTGATATAGATGTTTTTCATCATAGTATTGTGATGTTGTTTTATATTGTTCGCAGATGATTTGAGAACTACAAAAAAAAAAAAAACACAAAGAAAAATAAACATTGCCTATAAATCTATCACCAAACATTTTGTTATATTTCCTGTAGTCTATTTGTCCATGCCAACTTAGTGTACATATTTTATTGTATATATACATATTTGATATGATTATATAGTTTATAAATATTAGACAATCTCATACTTTAAAAATAATAGGCTTTATTGAGGTGTCATTTACATGAAATAAAATTCAGTCATTTTTAATTCTGAATCATTCTTCATTCCTTAAAGTAGCCCTGTTTGGTAGTGGTTTATCATCTTTAATATACTATAAAATATAATTTGCCAAGTTTTGTTAGGAGTTTTGCATCTGTATTTATGGGTGAATTGGATCTGTACTTTTCTTATTTTTTCTATGTCAGGTTTTCCATAGAGATTTTATTTGGAGAATCTTTTAAAAAATTCTAGAAGAGCACATATAATTGGGGTCAATATTCTTGGGAATGAGAAATTAAAACCAAAAAAAATTAAACTCATGTGGGCCCAGAATTGTTATATTACTGTATATGTATGTACAAATCATGGGTGTGTGAATGTGCGTGTGTAAAAACTTAATGAGCAGTAACAGAAAAAAATGTTTCTCAAATTTCCAAAATTGAGTTTTCATAAATCTCTGTGAATTTTGTTTGTTTGCATTATCCTTTTAATGATTAGTGAATGAAAACACTATATTCAAATTTATTAGAACAAAGTTGCATGTTATGTTGTTTTGTTTTTTTATAAATGTTTTTGTAACATTTATAAGCTCCTACATATTTAATTTTGCTTTTAACTTAAGTTCCTTTGACTTTTCTATTCCTCTTTTTTGACTGGAAAGAGAACTTCTTTAATGGTTGTTTTGAAGTCATCTCTTAAGCTTATAGGTCATGGATTTCTTTATTTAATACACCAATCAGCCATTGTTTTTATTCCTTGTTTTGTTTTCTTTAGATAGTTCATTCTTTTTCAATCATCCTCCATTTATAACACAACCATATAAAGCCATAATATACCTCTGAATATCCTGTTCATGAATTTTTTTTTTTTAAAGATTTTATTTATTTGACAGAGAGAGAGACAGTGAGAGCAGGAACACAAGTAGTGGGGGTGGGAGAGGGAGAAGCAGGCTCACCGATGAGCAGGGAGCCGGATGTGGGGCTCGATTCCAGGACCCTGGGACCATGAACTGAGCTGAAGGCAGACGCTTAACGACTGAGCCACCCAGGTGCCCCCTGTTCATGAAATTTTTTAAAAAATCTTTTTTCTAAGTATTATATATATTATATTAAAAATTAGTCAATGACTGTCACATACTCTTCACCTAGATTCACTAGTTAATAACATTTTCCACTTCTTTCTCACTCCCTCTTGTGCTCTCTCTCCCTATTTGCTTTTGCTGAACAATTTGTAATTTGCAGACATCATGATCCTTCTTGACCAATGTCATCACCTTGTATTTTCAAAGTAAAAGGACATTCTCTTACATAAATCTAGGCGCATTTATCAAATTCAGGATATTTAACATTGTTTAAATTTCATTATCTAACATATACTCCATATTCAAATATTTAAAATCATGTCCCAAAGCACAAATTTGTATGTTAAATTTCTGTAACTTTCTATAAGCAGTATTTTTTTCTAGCTCTAAGATCTGACCCAGGGCCATGTATTTCCTGTCACTGTTGTGTCTCTTTAGTTTCTTTTAATTAATACTTTTTCAACCTTTTGTTACTTTTCTTGATATGGGCAATGTTGAGGAATATAAGTTAGCTGTTTTGTAGAGTTCCCCTAATTTGGGTTTTTCTGATTTTTCCCTGCAATTGGATTCAGGCAGTACATTTTTAGCAGGGATACTTACAAGTGATGTTGTGTTCTTCTCAGTGTATTAAATCAGAAGGTACAAGATGTCCATTTGAGTCAATTTTTATTAGATTACATTTGCTCACTTCTAGGTAGTATCTGCCAGATTTCTGCACTATGAAGTTACCTCCTTCCTCCATTTGTAATTACTAAATAATCTATGGGAAGATACTTTAAATTGTGTGAGTATCCTGTTCACAGCAAGGGTTTTAAATCTCTACTGCTGATTTTTGCCTATTATTGCTCTAGTCCTTGCAAAATAGTGAACTTTTAACTCTTTCATTACTTCAACATTTATTAGTTAGTGGTATGAGTATTCTACTGGGAAACAAGTAGACAAACAAAAACCCGAATTCAAAAGCCCTCCCTTCTTCCTTAATGAATGTGTATACTCCCATCCAGTATAGTTGCATGGGTTCATTTTTATTTAGTATGTGACTGCTGTCATTATTTATTGAAATGCCCCCAAATTTCCAGATTTGATATCAAGCTGTCTCTTATGAACTTTTGGCATGTTCTCATCAGTTTTTCAACACTTCTTACATCTTGGCACAGAAATATGTTCAAAAATCTCCTTATTTCTCTGTCCTGGCCATTTTTGGGCATACTGATATGTAGCAAATTATATAGTTGTCAACACATGTATACATTTATGTATATGTGGAATCTTCAATTCATGAGGATGCTTCTAATTCCAGTTTAGAACCTTAAGAATCTTTTAGGATCTAGGAAGGGAGAAAAGAACAAGACAAAATGAGATCTGCATTTTGGGTAGAGATGCCGTTCATAGGAGTGTCTGTCTACCTTTCATTGGACAGAATTGGGATGCATGCAAGGAGGGGTTAGGAAATAATACTTTTTTGTAGATGACTATAATGCCTACTTAGACAAAATGAGGGTTCTGTTAATTAAAAAAAATAGTAACTATTGGGGTGCCTGGGTGGCTCCGTCGGTTAAGCGTCTGATTTCAGCTCAGGTCATGATCTCAGGGTCGTGAGATAGAGCCCCATGTGGGGCTCTGTGCTCAGCGGGGAGTCTGCTTGAGATTCTCTCCCTCTGCCCCTCTCCCTGCTCACGCTGTCTCTAAAAAAATAACTACATAAATACATAAAGTAAATCTTTAAAAAAAATAGTAACTATAGGGGCGCCTGGGTGGCTCAGTCATTGAGCGTCTGCCTTCAGCTCAGATCATGATCCCGGGGTCCTGGGATCGAGCCCCGCATCGGGCTCCCTGCTCGGTGGGAAGCCTGCTTCTCCCTCTCCCACTCCCCCTGCTTGTGTTCCCTCTCTCGCTGTCTCTCTCTCTCTGTCAAATAAATAAAATCTTAAAAAATAAAAATAAAAAAAATAAAAAAATAGTAACTATAGAAATGAATATTTGGTTGGCACCTAGCAATGGTTGCTACAATGTGACATATCAACCAGCAGGAGAACATGCACGTTGTTATGCTCTCTTAATTCCAGAATAACATTAGTGCTCAACCCCTCATGCTTGAAGAGGAGCACAGTCTCCTCCTTTAGTTTCAATTTATAGTATCCTAACACTCATCTTTTTTTTTACTTTAAATAAATATAAATACAGTGAGAACATTGAAAAGTCCCAAGTGAATATTTTTGTGTTTATAAAGTAGTTGATAAGACAGCTAATGTAGCACACTCCTTTGCCTGTACAAAGGATGAGGTCTAAACCTTAAGTACACATCAGGTCCAAGAAGGGGTTTTGGGATACTGTCACTATGGCTTCTGCTTCACAGATTATCCTAACACGTGCCCTCATCCATACTCAGTTCTCATTTTCATGTCTGGTTATGCTTTGTTCTGACTCTTTCTTGCTTTCCCAAGCCTTAATTCATCATCCTCTGAATTAGGCAATTATGCTCAAAAGAAACCTACTTTTAGGAAGAATAGCTTCATTCCTAAAAGATCTTATAAATGATCTCAATCTGACCCATATAAAACTGCAATCCAAAGAGGTCACTATATTTCTATGAATAGAAGGGACTCTTTTCTGCTTTCCTGCCATGAAATGTCTACCAATATGGCCTCTGGGGGTATACCATTGAGTCTTTGACTTATGGTTTGGAGAATAAGGTTAAAAAACCAATGGGATAAAGCAGATACATGCTAGAGAACCACTTTTCAATCTTGTGAGAGTATTGACTTACAAACTGATCATTGGTGGAACCCCATTTTTCTCTTAGAGAAAAATCACAACACATTTTCTGAGTCTGTGGGGAGAAGGTGCCAAGAGGAACTTGTCATATTATCTGAAGCAGACCCATCAATTGTGTTCAATCCAAGACACAGTTTGTCTAATTCCCTCCCTAAACACATGTGTATTATAAGGAAGGAAATCGTGTAAAATGATTTGGACTAGATGGAAAAGCATAACTCTTTCTTTTTGCCAGAAAAATAATTCCCTTTTGAGATTGTTTTTGTTTTAAGAAAATTTTGAAGATATAAAATGTCTCCACTCTGTTCGGTTGGGTCTCAATTACTGTATATTCAGCTGTCATGGGCCCTGGAATACTATTCCAGGGGCTAGTAACTCTTTTTGGTACTTTGGACTTGGCCATAATTTGACTGCCCTGTGGTCATGGTCATCTAAAGATTAATGCTACTAGGTTCAAACATTGAAACTCTAGTTTGGCTAGATATTTGCCATATACCTATCTAGCCTAAGATGACTTCATTAAAGACAGAAAATTTAGCTCCACTATTCTTTTTTTTTACTGTTATGTTAATCCCCATGCATTACATCATTAGTTTTAGATGTAGTGTTCCATGATTCATTGTTTGTGCATAACACCCAGTGCTCCATGCAGAACGTGCCCTCTTTAATACCCATCACCAGGCTAACCCATCCTCCCACCCCCCTCCCCTCTAGAGCCCTGTTTGTTTTTCAGAGTCCATCGTCTCTCATGGTTCATCTCCCCCTCCGATTTCCCCCCCCTTCATTCTTCCCCTCCTGCTATCTTCTCCTTCTTTTTTTTTTTTTCTTAACATATATTGCATTATTTGTTTCAGAGGTACAGATCTGAGATTCAACAGTCTTGCACAATTCACAGCGCTTACCAGAGCACATACCCTCCCCAGTGTCTATCACCCAGTCACCCCATCCCTCCCACCCCACCCCTCAGTCCAGCAACCCTCAGTTTGTTTTCTGAGATTAAGAATTCCTCATATCAGTGAGGTCATATGATACATGTCTTTCTCTGTTTGACTTATTTCACTCAGCATAATACCCTCCAGTTCCATCCACGTTGTTGCAAATGGCAAGATCTCATTCCTTTTGATGGCTGCATAATATTCCATTGTGTATATATACCACATCTTCTTTATCCATTCATCTGTCGATGGACATCTTGGCTCTTTCCACAGTTTGGCTATTGTGGACATTGCTGCTATAAACATTGGGGTGCACGTACCCCTTCGGATCCCTACATTTGTATCTTTGGGGTAAATACCCAGCAGTGCAATTGCTGGATCGTATGGTTAGCTCCACTATTCTAATATAGCATTAAAAATATTGCAACTTGAGACTGGTCCAAAATTGTCTTCGTTTTGCTTGTCCAAAGACTTATGATAAAATAGTATTTTGTAAATGCTTGAATTCTATATAATCATGCATGGAGGCGAAGAGTGTTTCCCAAAGTGTGTTTTATGGAACCCTAGTTGCGTGAGATGCTCTATAGCATCTATAGGCAAGGATTCTGGAGACAAATTTGGGAAATGCTGCAGACCATGTCCCTCACTCGGGTATTCATATTTGCAAAGTTCTAGAGAAATCTTTATGTTTGAATTAGTCTAGTATTTGCCCCAGAGCTCTATGATCACAAAATATTTTTTTTACATTCTTTTGCAGAACAGCCTATGGAAAATGCACACATTGTGATGTTTTTAAGGCTTGTCGTTCCTACCTTAGCTCAAATAGAGACCAAGTACAATTTCTGTAGCTAAATAGTTATCCAAAACATTTAGACATGTAAAAAATAGCCATCATCTGTTCACACAAACTTAACTGCTTAGTTTCCTCACTGTTCTCAAACACAACCTCTGTGTTTAATCCTGCCTTGCCCACCTGAAACCATTGCTAAAATAATATAGATGTTCCCTATAAGCTAATTGTCTTCAATCCAGCCTCTGAAACGTCCTGACACGAATCAGTTCTCCCTCTTGCCCTACAACCAGCCAACCTAATTTCTCATTATTCTTCCAAACAGACCACTTTACTCTGCTCCATTCACCTCTTGCATATATACTGCTAATTTCCAACCCCCCAGAGTTTGTTCTTTCTACCTCGAATGTTCTACTTATAACTGCCATGCCCCTTGACCCACTCAGAGCTTTCTCCTTCATTTCAGTGGCCATTTTATAGTGGATCCTGCTCAGCATTCATCCCCTATCTTCACAGAAGTCCAGTTTTCCTTTGAAATGCCCTTTCTTTCTTACGCTTGGTCCATTGTGTTTTGGGGAAGTGATCAGTTCCCAGCTTATGGGATTATAGTTGGCCCATCGGGGTCACAGTGATTGGTTTGGTTTAATATGTGATGCTTCTGATCCAGTAAGAATTACCTCCAGACTTTTTCTGGAATTATAGGGAGGAGAAAGGTTCCCACTTCTCTTTACTCCCCACGTTCAGATAGGCTTTGTTAGTCCCAGAGAGTATGAGGCTGCAGTTGCTGGTGAGCAGCTTACCACCACATTAAGACAATTTGTCTAAGAATGAAGCCCTTGTGGAGGAAAAGCAGAGTCAAGAAATGGAGAAATACCGGCAATCCTGTATCCAGCTGTGCCTAAAGGAAACCCATGTACTTTCCAGTAGCTTGAATTATGTTCAGTTAGGTTTCTGCCATTTGCAGCTAAAGGAAGACAAATTAACCTGAACATCGACTTTGGAACAGACCCTCTACTAGTTATGACTTTGTAACAGACCCTCTACTAGTTATGTTCATATCAGCGACTTACCCAAACGCTGTATTTTTTAGCCTGGACAACGATTGTGTGTGGCCAGCATGATTATTCATTGTTGGAGACTGAATGTTTCAAAGCCTGCCTATACCATCCTTCTCCCTGTGCCTAGCTTTTCTATTCTTTTACTGATAAATTTGTCTGTCTTGATTTTAAAATGCATTTTCCAATTTTTTTGTGTACCCTCATATTTATCAGTACCGCAAACCAACACAGATGTGGAAAGGATCAAAATGTGTTGTATAATGCACAGCATCCTGCATGGAGATGTTTTTTGCTTGTGCACTGGCCAGTGCATTTTGCTGTCCAAACCCACAGCCCAGAACCTGATAACACTGTTAGCCTTGAGACATCATAAGCCGAGTCCAACCAGGTTGGAGCATATCGCGGACATCATGGATAGAAATCCTTCCATGCAGACGATTTTGGTCATTTTCAGCCCAGTGGAGGGAGCTGGTTTGACACTAGAGACAGAGCTAGAGCGGGTAGGATACATCTCATAAAATAGACATTTCTCCTCCTTCATGCCTTATGCAAAGCCAGGAAACTGGTTTTATTTCCAATTTGGTAACACAAAGGAACAGGGTGCTAATCTCTCAAATGAAGATGGAAATATTTTTCCTACTGACTGGCTTCGCAGCACGGTTTCTAAGTGAACTGTCCTCAGGGAAGCAGCCCAGGATATAATTTTGCTGTCACAAAAAAACCATTGCTTTGTATTTTAGTCAAATACATTTTATACTTTGACAGTTCCCTCTCTCTCTGTGTCTCTCTCTCTCTGTCTGTCTCTCTGTCTCTGTCTCTCTGCCTCCGTCTCTCAGCAATTTAAATGGAAGGGTTTCTTGGAGTGAAACTTCACATCTCAGTGCATGCTTTCTGCTCTTGCTCTTACTGATGAGCAGCTACAGTTGAAGAGATGCTAAAGGGCATTTGGCACCCCACCTCCTCCAGGCAAAGAAAACTGCTGTATGTTGTAAAGAAAATAAAATAATAGAAACAAGTATAATAATACAGAAAAGACCTCCCTTTTTTTCTTCCCCAAGGAAATAAAGAAGAGTACCTAATGATGAATACCTTCTTACATAAAATAGAAGTGGGGCGCCTGGGTGGCTCAGATGGTTAAGCATCTGCCTTCGGCTCAGGTCATGATCTCAGGGTCCTGGGATCGAGTCCCGCATCGGGTTCCCTGCTCAGTGCAGAGCCTGCTTCTCCCTCTCCCTCTGCCACTCCCTCTGCTTGTGCTCTTCTGTCTATCTCTCTGTCAAATAAATAAATAAAATCTTTGGGCGCCTGGGTGGCTCAGTTGGTTAAGCAACTGCCTTCGGCTCAGGTCATGGTCCTGGAGTCCCTGGATCGAGTCCCGCATCGGGCTCCCTGCTCGGCAGGGAGTCTGCTTCTCCCTCTGACCCTCCCCCCTCTCATGTGTTTGCTCTCTCTCATTCTCTCTCTCTCAAATAAATAAATAAATAAATCTTTAAAAAAAAAAAAAATAATAGAAGTGGAAGGGGGGGTGGGAAGAGACAGAGAAAGCGACTGCCTTCTTTGAAGTCCTTTCATATTTTCTTTTTTTTCTTCTTTTTCATATTTTATAATACGGGAGAATTATTTGTTAGGTTATTTTTAAGTGACATGGGGAGGGGAAAAGAACTTTGTGCAATATGTATTAGATAATATTTTCTTAATTTTTGAAGGCTTTAGGTAATTTTTCTTTCATACCAGAGAAGAATTTGATCTAAGACTCAGATTGCTTTTCTCTCAGGCTCACCTTTAATTTATGTCAACTTTTATTGGACCTGAACTATCAGGAATGATGGAATTAGCATTTCCTCACCTCATCCCTGTATCTAAATGTATAATAATTATGTTGCCCTACAAATCTGGCTTCCTGAAGTGATTACTGGATTACTGTCATCTTAAAAGTGTAATTCTGAGTCCAGTGCCTTATTTTTAGAGAGGAAAATCACTTCTCTGTGAAACTATAATATGGTAGAGGTGTGGATGGAGAAATAATATTAAATGCATTATGGATAGGCTGGACTGTAATAAAGCCAGGGAGGCTTCGTATTGTGAAAAACAGTGGGAAGTCCACCTAGATCAAAGCCTGGGTAATGGCAAACCCATTAATGGAGAAACCCACAGGGACCATAGTATAAACCTAAGCTAATACAAGGATGCCACTCACAGCCCCAGACCCTGTTTCCTGCTGTCTCTATTAGGAAGAAGTCAAAATGAGCCTTTTTCCTTCATTAGTAGATCTGACATCTAGACTGGATCCTTCCAGTTTTAAGGAGTGGGGCATGCACAGCTTATCCCGACTTTGACCTCCTCAAGGGCTCTGAACAGCTGGGGAAAAGCTGTTAGCCCCATTTCGCATTAGACATTGGACATGGTACATGGTACCTTTTTCCAGTGGCCCCTGCCTTGACCAAGAGCAGATGATTGCTCTGCTGGTTTCTCTTCTTGAAAAGAGTTTGGAGACCTTGTTTTCTAAAATTTTAAAGGTTTGTGATGCAAAGCCTAACAAGACAAGCATTGGGAGGAATTTTCCAAAGTAATTACCTAGGAATTGACCTGCAGCAAATATTTTCTCTATTTTTCTAGAGTGGATTGTGGGGAAGGGCAGAAAATGCTTCCTAAGACAAGTAACTTAGTGATCACTGTTAAAGACTCAGGATTGCCATTTCATCAATTTTCAGGGGACAAATATTAATACATTTTACTTGTGTGATGGTGACTAGAAGTTATGGCACGTGCCGATGTTCATGGTAACAATAAAGACAACCACAGATATGTTTAGGATAGTTATGATGATCTAGGTGTTGGGCTTTTAAATTTCATCTCACATGTTTTTCCTTTTCTTTTCTTTTCTTTTCTTTTTTAAAGATTTTATTTATTTATTTGACAGAGACACAGCGAGAGAGGGAACACAAGCAGGGGGAGTGGGAGAGGGAGAAGCAGGCTTCCTGCTGAGCAGGGAGCCCGATGCGGGGCTCGATCCCAGGACCCCGGAATCATGACCTGAGCCGAAGGCAGATGCCTAACGACTGAGCCACCCGGGTGCCCCTTGCATGTTTTTTCTAACAACCCTGCTAGGGAAGCCTTGTGATTTTTTCCTTATATAAGGACATGAGGTCTGAGGTTAAGTAAGTAACCAAAGTTCCCACAGCTGGTAAGTGGCAGACGTGATTGTCTGAGGATAAATCCTTATCATTAATCCCCATGTTACCCTGCTTTACGATGTGGGTTTCATAACAAGGACTAAAAATATATGTATGGATGTCAGACATTATAAAGAAATGAAAACTTTCTTCCTGTTTTCACAACTGATGATGGATTTTAAATTCTGACCTCCAGAGCTACTTAGGGAATGACCAACACGTTAAAAGAGGGATAGAGGATGTTTTCATTTTTTCTTAAGGAATCGTCCTAATTTCTGATGTTGGACTCAGACACAGTATTTTATTATAATGAGCAGGGAAGATGGATTAGTATTTGCAGAGATGCTGTTTTCATTGGGAGGGGAAATGGAGTCCCCCTGATGATCTTCTTCTTCTTTTTTTTTTTTAAAGATTTTATTTATTTATTTGAGAGAGAGAGAGAGAGAGTGCAAGCGAGAGAAAGAGCACCAGTGGGGAGGGGGGAGGGGCAGAGGGAGAGGGAGAAGCAGGCTCCCTGCTGAGCAGGGAGCCCGAAGTGGGGCTCAATCCTAGGACCCTGGGATTATGACCTGACCTGAAGGCAGATGTTTAACAGACTGAGCCACCCAGGTGCCCTACCCACCCCCCCAGTTAATCTTCTGACCGTACATTAGGAACATCCAGGTGAAAAGGTCTTACATTAGAGACAGGGCTGGTGTGGAGAGTCTAGCTTGCCTGGACACTGGAAAACGGAAGAAGAGACATTATCATTCAGGTTCAGTTGGGCATAATTCTGCTTGATCTCCCCATGATGAAGATGAGGCCCTCCTGGATAAGTTTAGCTCAAGAGCCAAAAGAGCCATGTAAACAGTCCCATGGCTTGGTAGCTCTTACACTTGCGTGAGCCTCAAAGTCACCTGGAGGGCTCCTTAACATATGGTGGCTGTTTCTCACCACCAAAGTTTCTGATTCTGTAGGTCTGGGCTGGGTCCCCAGAGTTTGTACTTCTAACAAGTGATATTAGATGCCGTTGGTCTGGGACCACACTTTGAGAACCACTGCTGAAGGAGATGCGGTCCGTACTCTGCACTCAACCCCTTGGATTCCTTAACCATGTTCCTGCACACCAATATCCGGTCCCATCACTAAGAACCTGTTCCAGCTGAATACAGGGAGAGTGGACTACCCCTGGGGTCAACCCTCAACCAATGACTGATGGTACCAAGGTCGGGCTGCCTTGTCCCCATTGCAGTGACTCAGATGTGACCTGCACTGGGTCAGATTTCCCTGCAGGACCGAATGAAGGTCACCTACCGTGGGACTTTGCTTGATAATTCCCTATTTCTTGGCTCCTTCCATTCCCAATCCAGTTTCCTCACTTGTCTACCTGTGTTTTCCAGGAACACTTCTTAGTGGATCATTTTCCCACTGATCTTCAGAGAACCCAACTTAAGACCTTAAGAGCATCATTTGTTCATGAGAGTTTTTCTGGATGGTGACATAAGCCTGGGTATTAAAGAGAGAGATACAGTAAGAGTTAGTGGGTGGCAGTGATGGTAGGAGGATGCGTGGGGCACCCAGGGCAATCAAGAAGCCACACACAGATAGGAGGCATCTGCTCCTTATCAGAGTCACATTTGCCAATCTGCAAACAATTCCAGTTTTGCATCAGAATGTAAACTTGAATTCAGGGATTCTTTTTCACTGTTTTGTTAACTGTTGTATTTTTAGGACTTAGAAAGGTCCAACATATAGATGGTGCTCAAATGTCTGCTGAATGAATACATTCTGAGATATCAAATAGCAAAAAGTGGTTAGAGAACAAAAACCATGTTTTCTGATGAAAAATTGGAAAGTTCTGTCATTGGGAATTTATACTAGGGCATGGGTGGCTCACCTCTAGTGAATCTTAGTGCCAGGATCCCCAAACCCTGCAACATGCTCTGATTCTGCAAAACCTTCAACACTGATTCTCCTAGCTCTTTTCCCTCTGTCTCTCTCTCGGTCTTTCTCTTTAGTCAATCGAACACTCTTGACCATGTACCACCAAGCAAGGTTTTAGTTTTCTTAACCACTTTGCAAATATTTGATGCTTAAATCCTATTCAATCAATAAATACTTGAATGTAATATATGGTGAGCACCTCTAAGGTCTGGGAATACAGCAGTTAACAGACAGTAAGGAAGAAACACTGACCTCAAGGAGTTTACATTCTGATGCAGAAGGAGGCCATCTACAGACTGACTAACATGACCTGCATGTAGGAAGAAAAGGACAAAACTTCAGGCTTTTAAAGATGTAAAGCTTTAGGTTAAAAAAATCCATTGAAAGTCTTTTTCTCTTATTTCAAAATAAAGGCACTTAAAGAAATAAAACACATTTATTTCTTTCAGCACATTCCCCAGGCAGGCCTTGGCATTTGCTCTTTGCTTCTTTTTTTTTTTAAGATTTTATTTATTTATTTGACAGAGAGAGCATGAGCAGGGGGAGGGGCAAAGGGAGAGGGAGAAGCAGACTCCCCGCTGAGCAGGGAGCCTGACATGGGACTCGATCCCAGGTCCCTGGGGTTATGACCTGAGCCAAACAGGCGCCCTGCTCTTTCCTTGTCTTAAGATGAGTTTGCAAACCTTCTCTTGGTTTTCTCTTCCCTTCATTCCAGCCATGCCCGCACAGAGGCTGTCCCTACTCACTAATTCTGCATTAGGTAATCTCTTCATGCCTTGCCTGTCTTTCACACAAACCTGTACATTTTTCTTCGGAGCACTTAACACTCTTTGAAGTCATCGTGATGTTTGTTTTGTTATTGGTTTATCCTGAGTCTTTGTCTTATGAATGGCCAAGACTTCATGACCTGGCACACAGTAGCTACTCAATAAATACTGATTGACTACACAACAGTATGGATTTACAAGTTGAAAAGGACGGTGTATATTAACTTTTGTGAAGTTAATATTTTTGCACATATAGGTTTGACCTGCTCCCTAAAAGTAGAGCGCCCCCCTGTGAACCCTTGCATACCCTGAAATGGTGCAAAGCAAAGAAGCAGTTACCCTTAAGTGAAAGCCAAAATCCTCTTCAGGTTTCTTTTGATTAGCAAAATCAGGTACTGACGTAGGTCTTTTATAAAAGTTGAAGTGGCGCAAAACGGACTTGAGGATAGCGGGGGATACCTGTAATTATTTTATAAAACTCATCTTTTCAGGCTGGATCAGTCATTTCTGTATACACGGACAGGGCCATCTGTTAATTTGCAGTTGTAATTGTTTCCGCAGATGGGTGTTAAATTATAGTCGTGACTGAGAAGACATGGCTGAACTCTTACCATCCTTTGCCAATGGCCTTTTTAGTGTTCAGTTTAGAGACCGGACCAATTATTCAGCTTAGAAGCCCCCACATAAATCAAATGAATTGTCTACAAGGACCGTTTCGAAGCAGTTTTGTTATGCCATGGAGGGTTTTTTTCAGGATTGAATTGTTTGAACTTCGAGGAACCCTGGGTGTCCCTGGTGCTATCAGCCCCAGGTGTCTGGAAGCCATGCTCCAGAGATTATAAAAGAGTATTTCTGGAGAAGGAATTTATGTGTTTACTGCATACACCACGGCTGTCTACTGGTCCCGTAACTGCTGCTGCAGAATATTCATCTGACTGTCTCTCTCTCTCTTTCTTCTTCTTCACAGAATCATTCCTCAAGCACATCACAGATTTTGGTCAAATTGTTTTTCACTGCCAATCAGACGGACGATAGGAATCAGTGTCAGTGATTTGTCCAGTTTTTGGCATTACGTATGCTGGCAATAAAAATCATGCCAGGCTACGCTTAGAATAGAATTTGCCATCTGTGATAAATGTCTACCAATTATTTTTCTTAATTTGGAGTTTGTCATCACTTTTGATAAAAGAAGGGCATCACAGCGTTTTCGAACCTAATGAGGAATTTAAAATACCCTTTGGCTTTATTAAAAAAAAAAAAAAGACATGCTGCTTAACAGAAGTTTTGGACATCTGTTGCTTTTGCCTGCTCAGATTTTATGTCCCATTCTAGAACTCCCCTTCAGGTTTTTCTTTTGTAGACCCACCCGTCCCTCATCCCACTCCATGTGATTCACGTGTGAATGACTCTCCTCGGTCTCCAGGTGTGGGTACCTGACCAAGCTGTCCAGTTAGCATGTTCTCATCCAGGACTACCCCTTCCGGTTCAGGGATGGGCCAGTGACCCAGGCTGGTCCCGTTAGCCTAAGCACCACCACGGTGTTTGCGGGAGCTTCTAAGAAGGAGGCATGCTCATTTTAATAGACCAAGAGCCGTGACCAGTGTGAGTCTGGAGCATGGGTAGCCATAAGATAGAAGGAAATGTAACATAACAGAACAAAGAGAAAAGCTAAAGATTGGGGGAGGGAGGGGGAGAAAGAAGAGGCTTTCAGATCAACTTCTCATAAGACTGTTTAAATCCTAGATCTATCTGGACTGAAGGGGAGGCCCAGCCTCCTAGACTGTTTCAATTATTTAATTTTTAAATCTATTTCAATTTACATTTCTGTCATTTGAACCCCCTAAATTGCTCCCTGCTAGAGGTGGATTTACCAAACCCAGAGGAAACTTTGTAATTCTTTAGAAGTGCCACATGAATTAGTCCTGGAATCCACATGTCCGGAGACCCAAAGTTTTTAGTTTAATTACACATTTTAAATGGACAATTTATGAATACGATTTCTTCACCGCCAAGCATGCCCATCTTTCTATAGAGAATTCCTGGAGCCACATTTGCCAGTAGCTTTTGACATCTCTTGCTCAAAGATGGGGCAAAACCAATATTGGGGAAGCTCAAACTGAAAAGGAGTTTGTATTTTTCACGTGCATTTCCAATTTATTTCCAGCTGAACTCAGAGGAGAGAAGAAGCAGATCACCCTATAATCTATTCAATTTCAATTTCAAAAGATACTGCTGCTGATCAAAGGATCCTCGTAGCGCATTTCCATAAAATGAATTTTGACAACTTTCCCCCAAATGTGTGTCTTACTTTAGCTTTTGATTTGAAAGGAAAAATGGAGGTTGGCAGGAAAGATAAATGAAAATGGTACTGACAGTGTTCAGGCCTCCAAACGGTCTGTCTTGGGATTTCTGCTGTTTTCTGAGGCAAGCCTTAACCTAGTATTTTTAATCTAGTATGTGGACTACTTCTTAACTCATGGTTTCTCTAGAAGAACCTTTATATTTCCCCAGAGTAATGGATGTCTCAAATGAACATCCCCTTTCCCCTCTCCCCAGTTTAGTCTCAGAGAGGTCAAGCCTACTGATCTCATTGTCTGGAAATCCTTTATATGTCTACTAAAATACATAAAATGCTCTTAGGTGTGATTACCTAGAATTCTGCATGAGCGTATGCTTCGGGTAATAGTCTAGAGAAGTCCACTGGATCAATATGCTTGGGCAGGCACCAACATCTGCCTTCCTTTTCAAAACATAACACTCCAAGTAGTAGCATATTAGTACCTTATATTTTTTTTATATTTTATTCTTTTAAAAATAGAACTCGATCCCTTCTTGATATCACCTGAAAGACATTTCTGGTCACCTACTTATTATCTGACACTTTCCCTCGCAAGTTCACAGCAAACTCGTCTTGGTTATATAAAAAGTCTGACTAGTTTGTGGTCCAGCTCGTGTGATTGCAAAGCAGGACAGGACCGCAAACTTAAATCAAAAAAAAATAAATGCACAGTGAATCAGATATAATTTTAATTTTTGAATAGTTTACTTCTGGCATAGTATTGAACAAATAGTAAATTATTTATGATAAATTTGCCAATAAATATTAAGTATTAGTAACAGAACATAGACTCTATCTTGCAGTAGTTCAAATCCATTTATTAACTTGAAATTTCCTGCTTTTTGACATTGCTTCTCCAAAATTCAGAACTCCTGTTCTCTGAGGCTAAGCTCAGGCAGCATGTAGAATTGATTAAAGTGATTTGTTTACTCCAAACCTTACCTCCTCCAGAGGTGTTAAACTTTCAATAGAACATTTAATAAAATGTAGAAATGTTTAAAAATTAAATGGAAAAATATTAATGAAACACAAGTTATAAAACAGTATTATAATAGGATTACAATTTTTGTTTGAACAGATATAGATAATTATATTGCAAAAATGACCCAAAGCAAAAGCCCAAAATATTAACAGGATGGTAGGCTGGATGGTTGGTTATCTTCATGTATTTCTTATGTGATTATATAAAACTAGTAACTATTACCTTTAAAAAGAAGAATTCTGATAGAAACCTAGTGAGCCCAAATGAATACATAATATTCATTCATTTGATTATTGGGTGCTTTGATCATTCAAAGCTGGAATTGTTCCAGAAGGGATTGAATATAGAACTTCTAGTAGGAAGGGATGGACACCTTCTAGAATACATTGCCTGTCCCAACTGTATCCCTTGCCTACCCAGCCCCACATGTATCAGTTATTATTTCAGTTTCTGTGTATCAGGAAGCTAGGCAGAGCTTAGCTGGTGTCTCTACTTCAGAGTGTCTCATAAAACAGTAATCAAGGTGTTGGTTGAAGCTATGGATTTCTCAAGGCTGGCTTGGGGGAAGATCTGCTTCCAGGTTCACTTACCTGGCAGGTCTTAGAAAATTCATTATGAAGCTGACTCTTGGGACTCTTGGCAGGTCTCAGATTCTCTGTCTGTTAGCTGGATTCATCCATTCCAGGCATGTGAGCCTCTCCGTAGAGCTACTCACAGCATGGAAACTTGCTTCCCTCCCACTCCAAGTGAGGCGGGGAGAGGGAGAAACAAAGAAGGAGAGAGGGAAATGCAAGTCATGGGCTTTCTGCAGCGACATCCCATAACTTTGCCGTGTTCTATTTGTTAGAAGGGAATCAGCAGGTCCAGTCCACACCAGAGATGAGAGGATGACACACAGGTGTGACTACCAGGAGATGGGGATTCCTGGGGCCCATGTCAGAGGCTGTCTGCCCCCCCAACTGAGAGATGAGCTTGGAATCAGACAGACCTGTGTTTTCGTTCTGCTTCTAGTACTGATTAGCTGTGTGCTTTCCTCAAGTTTCTTAGGATGGCAAGTAACTTAGCCTTAGTTAGCTCATGTATTAAACATGGATACAATAACTCCTCCCTCCCAAGCTTGTCGTAGTAATGATGCACAGTGACAACATGACACCGGAAGCCCCTTGCACAACGCCTAGCACATAGTAAGTGCTCAGTCACGTTAAAGTTGCATAGCAGGTACCCGCTGTCCAATCTGGCCGTGTCTTCTGTGTCCCATTAATAAGAGCGTAGGAGCTTTGGTGATTCTGTCTGAGTTTGAATCCAGGCTTTGAATCCATTTATTAAATGGGGAAAGTAAGGATCACAGAATGTTTGTGAGGATCAAATAAAATAAATGTATAATGAGTGTAGCAGATGCCTGGCCGATGATAAGTGATCGCTATGTGACAACTCGTATTTATATTACAATTATTATTCGATGAAAATTATTAAAGAAAGCAGCCATGAACATGATAAGTGTGGGCTTTGGCAAAAGAATATTGAAAACCTGCTTTGAGGAACTCAGTCACCCCCAGGGTGTCTTCCGCTGGCTATCTCTTCCCAAAGCACTAGCTCAGAAATTGCTGGCTCCATTTAAGGAAGTGATACTGTGATTAATTTGGGAAAAACATGGACAGGAAAACCAGACTTGGACCATGAGCCATAGAGGCAGAGGGAAGTAGAGAGAAATAGTGATTATTCGTTGGGGAAATGCAGAGTGAACAGCGGAAGGAAGGAAATAAAGGGAACGGAAGCAGTTGCTCAAGATCACAGTGTGACAGAGCTGCGTGTGGGTTGGCAGGAGAGAGAGGGCGTGTTGAAAAGTTCTCAGCTCTTCCTGGTAATTAATCCCTAATTCTGTTTGAATTTGTCTACTTAGGGTGAAAAACAAGACAAAACAAAACCAAACCCACCTCTGCAATGGGGATGGAACGAATGTTCCATTCCTATTATCCGAGGCAAAGAAAGTGAAAAAAAAAAAAAAAAGATGTGATTTGAAACAAGAATTGTAAATTATGTTCTTGGTTTCTTGTTTATGCTTTTCCTCTCCACTTTCTGAGCCCTCAACCTTTTGTCCCACCCCATCTAAACCGCTACCTCTGAAAACGTGCTTTGTCCTAGACAACATATTGATAAATTCGCATGCGTCTTTGAAAACAATTTCTCACTTGTGCCACACTGTCAGGCTTGTCCAGGATCGAGGGAAGACCTTCTGGGGCTCTGAAAATGAACCCGGTTAAGCTGCACCGTTTCAACCCCACCTCTCGCAATGATCACCTGGAAACAAGTGTGGTGGGGGTGCGGTCTGGAATATTAAGGAAGAGGATTTCAAGCCTGTGTTTTTCTTTGCCCAGGCTTGGTGACCAGGATGGCGTCCCCTTTTGATTATCCATGTTCACCATCCCCTTATACACAGCAGGGGCTGAGCTATTGGAAATGGGGCTCAGGAGGAAAGAGAGAGGGACAAAGTGGATTTCTGTCAACCACACTAGGGAATCACCTTAAACACAGAGAACGGGGGTTAGTGTAGCCACTCAGGATAGTCGGTAAGTGGTGCGTCTGTCCTTACATCCTACAGCGCTGGGCACGGTGGTAAGTGGGAGTAGGCCTGCGGTTTATTTATTGCTGTACCGTAGTGAGCTGGTTTCTTTGAGACTCTGAAACTCTAAATTCAACCAAGAAGGGTCATTACTGATTCTGTCCCACCTCCCTTGCCTGTGTGTATGGTTTGGCTTTGAACTTTTCGTCAAATGCATAAAATAAAAATGGAAGCAGCAAAGCAGAGGGGATTCACACACAGCCTCTGCAGCTGGGCTGTGGGTTTAAAGCCGGCTCCTCCACTTACCTGGGGTAACTTTCCTGATGGTTCTGTGCCTCAGCTGTCTCATTCTGTGGTATAGGCATGCTAATTAATAGAGTTGTGCGCTTAGTGTTTTAATTAATAGAAAGAACAGTGTTGATGCCATAATAAAGGTCCAGTCAGTGTTGGTTTCTGTTGTTTGGATTTGAACCACAATTTCCATTTTGTGCCATCAATAAACAGTTTGAAAGAGTTTCTCCTTAGATACCAGAGGCTCTTGGCAGAATTGAATTCTAATAATAGCTCTGGTTTTCAGGGTTTTTTTGGTGTGTGTGTGTGTGTGTTTGTTTTTTTGTTTTTTGTTTTGTATTTACAAACCATTTCCTGTACATTCTGGTATGTATTAGTATATTTGGACTTGTTTCTGTCATAGTGATTTTTGGCATCAGTCTGGTCCCATTTTTTTGAGATATATTTATTTGAGAGAGAGAGAGAGGGAAAGCAGAGGGAGAGAAAGAATCTCAAGTAGAATGCATTGAGCCTAGAGCCTGATGCGGGGCTCCATCTCATGACCCTGAGATCATGACCTGAGCCAAAACCAAGAGTCAGATGCTAAACAGACCATGCCCGGTCTGGTTCCAATTTTTATAAGCTTTTTCGTTTTCCTTGTTTCTGCCATTGACAAAATATGTCATTATGTCATTTTTCTAATGTTTTTGTGTGTCTTTCATATTGGAAGTTATATATTCTATTCTGATTCAAAATGTAATATCATAGTCCCTGCTGAATAATTAAAGGAATTTATAATATTTAAACTCTGATTATACTCTTAACAAAAATAGGCCTTTGTTCAGGGTGTTATTTTCATCACTTACCCAGTAAATTAGACATTATTGTTATTGCTTTACATTGAATGTTTGTTTAAGTATACCTGCCTTTATCCATTTTTGTATTCATTCTTTTTGCACTTCAGACCTTCCTTCTGGGAGATAACTTAAAGCATAATGTGGTGTTTTTAAGTATACTCTTTAGAATTTTCTTTAATAAAAGCCTGCTTACAGTAAAATTTCCTTGTTTTTGTTTATATAAAAATGACTTTATTTCAACTTCTGTTCTTGAAATATAATTTTACATGGTATGGGCTACCTCAGTTGAGAGTTAGCTTCTTTGTTTCTTTGTAAGATTCTGGTTGCTGTGGAGAAGCTGTCAGAATAATTCCTTCCTTGATCTGGATCTGTCTTCTTACTCTGACTGCTAAGGCAATCTTCTCTTCATGTTTAGGTGTCTTCAGTTTCCCTATACTGTGTCTAAGTGGGATTTCTTTGCATTTACTTGCTCTGATAGCTTCCATTCGTTCGAGGATACGTTATCATCTCTCAAAACACTTTTGCCCACTTTTCCCTCTGTTCTGTCCTTCTGGGGCTCAGATTAAATATATTTTAACCTCTTTTTCATAATTTTTACCCCTGGCTTGCATTTTGAGTAATTATTTCAGATTTTCCTCTTCCCTAGTCCTTTTGCTTTGTTTGTTTTAGTTCTGACTAATTTGCTGTATAACCACTCTTTTCCCCTCTCAATTCCAATGACTTTTTTCAATTTTTAAAAGTCTTATATTTTGGGGGTGCCTATGTGGCTCAGTCGTTAAGCGTCTGCCTTCGGCTCAGGTCATGATCTCAGGGTCCTGGGATCGAGCCCCGCATCGGGCTCCCTGCTCAGCGGGAAGCCTGCTTCTCCCTCTCCCACTCCCCCTGCTTGTGTTCCCTCTCTTGCTGTGTCTCTCTCTGTCAAATAAATAAAATCTTTAAAAAAAGATAAAAAATAAAAGTCTTATATTTTTTCCTTTCTATTCTGATTCTGCTTGGCGATGTCTGATTCTCTTACTGGTCTATTCTTTCTATTATTCATATATTTAAGCTTTTTGCAAAGTGGTTTTTTTTTTTTTTTTTTTTGCTTTTTCTTAAATTTTAATTCCAGTATAATTAATATAGAGTATTAAATTAATTTCAGGTGGGGTGCCTGGATGGCATAGTCGGTTGAGCCTCTGACTCTTGGTTTTGGCTCAAGTTGTAATCTCTGTGTCATGAGATTGAGTATGGGGTTGGGCTCTATGCCCAATGTGGAGTCTGCTTAGGTTTCTCTCTCCCTCTCCCTCTGTCCCTACCTCCTCCAAATAAATAAATCTTAAAAAAAAAAAAAAAAAAAAGATAGTTTCAGGTTTACAATACAGTAATTCAAAAATTGAATATATTACTCAGTCCTCATCAAGGTTAAGTGTACTCTTAATCCTCTTCATCTGTTTCACTCATTCTCCCTCCTATCTCCCCTCTGGTTACCATCAGTTTGTTCTCTATAGTTTAGAGTCTGTTTTTTGTTTTGTCTCTTTTTTCCTTTGTTTATTTGTTTTGTTTCTTAAATTCCACATATAGGTGAAATCATATGGTATTTGTCTTTCTCTGACTGGTTTATATTGCTTAGCATTATACTCTCTAGACCCATCCATGTTGTTGTAAATGGCAAGATTTCATTCTTTTTTTATGGCTGAGTAATATTCCATTATATATACATACATATACACACACTCCTCAGATTTTTTTATCCATTCATCTATTGGTGGACACTGGACACTTGGGCTGTTTCCATAATTTGGCTATTGTAAATAATGCCACATTAAGCATAGAGGTGCATATATCCTGCAAAGTTATTTTATGATATATTTCATAATTGTATTCTGTGACATTCTTGGAGGCCAGTTCTGCTGTTTATAATTTGTACTGACATTTATCCTTGTGGTTTGTTTGTTTTTTTCATATTTTGTGGTCTTTGATTGTAAACTCATATATGATTGATCTTAAACTGTGGGAAATTTGGGCTTAATTCAAGGACATATTTTTTCAGAGAGGATTTGAGCTCCTAAGTCAGAGCTTCTCTAGCTCATCCTTTTGTTTTGTTTTTCTCTCTGCTTTCAATTTCAAGCCCTGAAAATGGGAAGCAATTCAAGGGGAAAAAATGAAATTAATTTATGCTAAAATGAATATGGCTAATAACTTAACCATGTGCTGCTTATCCATCATTCTTTCATCCATTCTTTTAGTAAATACTTGACTATCTCCTATGTAGCAGGCACTAGACCAGGTGCAGGATCCACAGTGGCAAATAAAACAGATGTGTTCTATTGTACAGCAAGATGAATCACAAGGCATAAGCTAAAAGTGTTCTTTTAGGGTATGGAGAAAGTTTAATTCATAGTTTCATGATGTAAAGAATTCCTACTGTGCCTATAAGTATTAATCTGTATCATTGTGCACAATTTTATGGTCTAGAGACAAGGTCCTATCATGTTATTTTGAATAGAAGCCATAAGTGATGGGGTACAGTGAGAAAATCTGGCTTGAGACCCACATCTCCCACTTTCTAGCTCTGAGATCTTTGGTCCATCCTTTAATCTCTCCAGTTCTGTTTTCATAGCTAAACAGTAAAGATAATAACACCTATCTTACAGGATTGCTGCAAGGACAAAATTAGATAAGTAATGTAGTTTTATGTGATGGCATGAAAAGGTAGATGAGATTCCTTTTCTTTTCCCCCAGAGTTGTTCCCATGCATAAGATTTTCCCAGGCAAGTAGTTGGGCATAACCCACTTCCACAAACTCCTGCAGATATCACAGGGCGATCGTGTGCTTTCACGTCAGAGTCACTGTGACTTAGAAATCTTATCATCTCTTCAGAGCTATCAGATCCACTTGAAATTGCAGATTGAATGGGGAAAGGAGAGAGGACTTGATGGGTAAGTGCACAAAGTTTAGATACTTTATGATGAAGAAATAATCATTGAGATCTGATTTGTACCATCTTCATTTTTTCCTGCAACCAAAACAGTAACAAGAACAATAAGATAAAACAATGAGGGGCACCTGGGTGGCTCAGTCGGTTAAGCATCTGTCTTCAGCTCAGGTCATGATCCTGGGGTCCTGGGATCAAGCCCTGCTTTGAGCCCCACATCGGCCTCCTTGCTCAGTGGGGAGCCTGCTTCTCCCTCTGCTGTTCCCCCTGCTTGTGCTCTCTCTCTCTCTCTCAAATAAATAAATAAATAAAATCTTAAAAAAAAAAAAACAATTCAGCAAAAGGAACAAGATGTTGCTTGGACAAGACAGGTAAACAGGATAAAAGGAAAAATATAAGTAAGATCCACTTTAAAAAAATTCCAGTGCACTAGCTTAATATCTGATATATTATAGGCACACAAAGTATGTTTGCTGAGCAGAAAAGTGAAGCAAATGGGAACCACTTCTGGTCCACATCTTTTATTTTAATTTATATTTTATTATTTTTTTTGTATCATAAGGAGTCAGTGTAACATATAATTTGTTACGAGCCTGGGCTTTGGACTGGAGCGCACCTTAGGTAAACATTGGCTGTGTGAATTAGCCTCTCTAAGGCTCAGATCCCCCCTCAGGAGACACAGACACAGTACCTATTCATACACTTGTCAAGTTTAAGAGAGATCGTGTTTGGATCCTGCTTACCTTCTTGGTCTTCTTGTCTTTATTCTTTATTTCCTACCACCACCACCCTAATCATCATCACTACTGTTACTAATCCCACATTTTTTGAAATTAAGAAGTCTTCTTGTGTCTAGGTAGTCAGGTATTTGACTATGAGAATATTGACTGAATGAGAGTCATTTTTTTAATGTTCAAGTTTATGTAAACAAGGGAAACAACTTTTACGATAGAATTTTCCCTAAGAGGAAAGAGGAAAGAATAAAGGCATGTGAGTTCTGTAACCTCAAATAGTTAGAAAGACAGTTGTGCCCAGTGCCATCACTCTGACTAGAGCCCCGAGTCATGTGCTTGAGGAAAAGAGCAGATGATGTGCTCTTAGCCAATTATCGAACTTTATTTTGCTGAATGGGGCACCGAAGAACGAAGATTAAGAGATGGATTTTTTTTTTTCCTTAGGCCATTTTAGGAAGGGAAAGGAGAGAGATGAGGTTGTTAAAGAGAAGAAAGTCATTGGGGAAAAAAAAGATACATTTTTATGAGAAATTCAATCATATATTTTGCCTTGGAGTGTGTATTGTAATTCTTTTCCCTGCCTCCCCACAAAATCTTTAGTAAAATACTTATTTCTGGTGCCTTATAGATTCTTAAACACCTTGATCCAGTTAATTTCTTTGTCTTTCTGATAATACTTCAATAAAGAGTATAAGAATCTGACAACATTTAAAAATTAAGGCAATTAGGCATAGCATAACATACTGAGTTGTTCAATCACTATATTATATGCTTAAAACCGATGTAACGTTGTGTGTCAACTCTACTTCAATGAAAAAAAAAGGCAATTTAAAATAATATAAAAATTGAGAATGTAATGAACTTGTAAGTTGGTGGGAACGGAGAGGGGAAGTGGAGCCCTTGAGAATTCAGGGAATCTCGAGCTCAGTGGAAATTCAACTTTGATGCCAGAATCCTAAAAATGTTCCAGTACAATCTCCAAAATCTGAGCCTCAAGTTTTAGTGTTAAAAAGCTATGTTTGTACCATGTCATCCCTCCATCTTCCCATGCCCAAATGAAAATTCATCTCAAGACATTGACTCAAATTTGGTTAAAGTAATTATGGTTGAATCAAACTTATTTTTTTTAAATTTTTTATTGTTATGTTAATCACCATACATTACATCATTAGTTTTTGATGTAGTGTTCCATGATTCATTGTTTGTATATAACACCCAGTGCTCCATGCAGAACGTGCCCTCTTTAATACCCATCACCAGGCTAACCCATCCTCCCACCTCCCTCCCCTCTAGAACCCTCAGTTTGTTTTTCAGAGTCCATTGTCTCTCATGGTTCGTCTCCCCCTCCGATTTTCCCCCGTTCATTCTACCCCTCCTGCTATCTTCTTCTTCTTTCTTTTTTTTCTTAACATATATTACATTATTTGTTTCAGAGGTACAAATCTGTGATTCAACAGTCTTGCACAATTCACAGCACTCACCATAGCACATACCCTCCCCAATGTCTATCACCCAGCCACCCCATCCCTCCCACCCCCCACCACTCCAGCAACCCTCAGTTTGTTTCCTGAGATTAAGAATTCCTCATATCAGTGAGGTCATATGATACATGTCTTTCTTTGATTGACTTATTTCGCTCAGCATAACACCCTCCAGTTCCATCCACGTCATTGCAAATGGCAAGATCTCATTCCTTTTGATGGCTCCATAATATTCCAT
>NW_022589753.1:7340301-7376328 GCF_004348235.1 Phoca vitulina | reverse complement strand
TAATATTCCATTGTGTATATGTATATATATATATATATATATATATATATATATATATATATATATCACATCTTCTTTATCCATTCATCTGTCGATGGACATCTTGGCTCTTTCCACAGTTTGGCTGTGGACATTGCTGCTATAAACATCGAGGTGCACGTACCCCATCAGATCCCTACGTTTGTATCTTTGGGGTAAATACCCAGTAGTGCAATTGCCGGGTCGTGGGGTGGATCTATTTTCAACTTTTTGAGGAACCTCCATACTGTTTTCCAGAGTGGTTGCACCAGCTTGCATTCCCATCAACAGTGTAGGAGGGTTCCCCTTTCTCCGCATCCCCGCCAACATCTGTCCTTTCCTGACTTGTTAATTTTAGCCATTCTGACTGGTGTGAGGTGGTATCTCATTGAGGTTCTGATTGGATTTCCCTGATGCCGAGCGATGTTGAGCACTTTTTCATGTGTCTGTTGGCCATTTGGATGTCTTCTTTGGAAAAATGTCTGTTCATGTCTTCTGCCCATTTCTTGATTGGATCATTTGTTCTTTGGGTGTTGAGTTTCATAAGTTCTTTATAGATTTTGGATACTAGCCCTTTATCTGATATGTCATTTGCAAATATCTTCTCCCATTCTGTCAGTTGTCTTTTGGTTTGGTTGACTGTTTCCTTTGCTGTGCAAAAGCTTTTTATCTTGATGAAGTCCCAATAGTTCCTTTTTGCCCTTGCTTCCCTTGCCTTTGGCGATATTTCTAGGAAGAAGTTGCTGCAGCTGAGGTCGAAGCGGTTGCTGCCTGTGTTCTCCCTTAGGACGTTGATGGACTCCTGTCTCACATTTAGGTCTTTCAACCATTTGGAGTCTATGTTTGTGTGTGGTGTAAGGAAATGGTCCAGTTTCATTCTTCTGCATGTGGCTGTCCAATTTTCCCAACACCACTTGTTGAAGAGACTGTCTTTTTTCCATTGGACATTCTTTGCTGCTTTGTCGAAGATTAGTTGACCATAGAGTTGAGGGTCCATTTCTGGGCTCTCTATTTTGTTCCATTGATCTATGTGTCTGTTTTTGTGCCAGTAGCATACTGTCTTGATGATGACAGCTTTGTAATAGAGCTGGAAGTCCGGAATTGTGATGCCGCCAGCTTTGCTTTTCTTTTTCAACATTCCTCTGGCTATCCGGGGTCTTTTCTGGTTCCATACAAATTTTAGGATTATTTGTTCCATTTCTTTGAAAAAAGTGGATGGTATTTTGATGGGGATTGCATTGAATGTGTAGATTGCTCTAGGTAGGATTGACATCTTCACAATATTTGTTCTTCCAATCCATGAGCATGGAACGTTTTTCCATTTCTTTGTGTCTTCCTCAATTTCTTTCATGAGTATTTTATAGTTTTCTGAGTACAGATCCTTTGCCTCTTTGGTTAGATTTATTTCTAGGTATCTTATGGTTTTGGGTACAATTGTAAATGGGATCGACTCCTTAAGTTCTCTTTCTTCTGTCTTGTTGTTGGTGTATAGGAATGCCACTGATTTCTGTGCATTGATTTTATATCCTGCCACTTGACTGAATTCCTGTATGAGTTCTAGCAGTTTTGGGGTGGAGTCTTTTGGGTTTTGCACATAAAGTATCGTATCATCTGCAAACAGTGAGAGTTTGACTTCTTCTTTGCCGATTTGGATGCCTTTGATTTCTTTTTGTTGTCTGATTGCTGTGGCTAGGACTTCTAATACTATGTTGAATAGCAGTGGTGATAGTGGACATCCCTGCCGCGTTCCTGACCTTAGGGGGAAAGCTCTCAGTTTTTCCCCATTGAGAATGATATTCGCTGTGGGTTTTTCATAGATGGCTTTTATGATATTGAGGTACGTCCCCTCTATCCCTATACTCTGAAGAGTTTGATCAAGAAAGGATGCTGTACTTTGTCAAATGCTTTTTCTGCATCTATTGAGAGGATCATATGATTCTTGTTCTTTCTTTTGTTAATGTGTTGTATCATGTTGATTGATTTGCAGATGTTGAACCAACCTTGCAGCCCAGGGATAAATTCCACTTGGTCGTGGTGAATAATCCTTTTAATGTACTGTTGGATCCTATTGGCTAGTATTTTGGTGAGAATTTTTGCATCCATGTTGATCAAGGATATTGGTCTGTAATTCTCCTTTTTCATGGGGTCTTTGTCTGGTTTTGGGATCAAGGTAATGGTGGCCTCATAAAATGAGTTTGGACGTTTTCCTTCCATTTCTATTTTTTGGAACAGTTTCAGAAGAATAGGTATTAATTCTTCTTTAAATGTTTGGTAGAATTCCCCTGGGAAGCCATCTGGCCCTGGGCTTTTGTTTTTTGGGAGAGTTTTGATGACTGCTTCAATTTCCTTAGTGGTTATAGGTCTGTTCAGGTTTTCTATTTCTTCCTGGTTCAGTTTTGGTAGCTGATACATCTCTAGAAATGCATCCATTGCTTCCAGATTATCTAATTTGCTGGCATAGAGTTGCTCATAATTTGTTCTTATAATTGTAGTTCTTTGCTATTGGTTGTGATCTCTCCTCTTTCATTCATGATTTTGTTGATTTGGGTCATTTCTCTTTTCTTTTTGATAAGTCTGGCCAGGGGTTTATCAATCTTATTAATTCTTTCAAAGAACCAGCTCCTAGTTTTGTTGATCTGTTCTACTGTTCTTTTGGTTTCTATTTCATTGATTTCTTCTCTGATCTTTACTATTTCTCTTCTCCTGCTGGCTTTAGGCTTTATTTGCTGTTCTTTCTCCAGCTCCTTTAGGTGTAAGGTTAGGTTGTGTATTTGTTTCTTGAGAAAGGCTTGTATTGCTATGTACTTTCCTCAGGACTGCCTTTGCTGTATCCCAAAGATTTTGAACAGTTGTGTTTTCATTTTCATTGGTTTCCATGAATTTTTTTAATTCTTCTTTAATTTCCTGGTTGACCCATTCATTCTTCAGTAGGATGCTCTTTAGCCTCCATGTATTTGAGTTCTTTCCGACTTTCCTCTTGGGATTGAGTTCTAGTTTCAAAGCATTGTGGTCTGAAAATAGGCAGGGGATGATCCCAATCTTCTGGTACCGGTTGAGACCTGATTTATGACCTAGGATGTGATCTATTCTGGAGAATGTTCCATGGGCACTAGAGAAGAATGTGTATTCCGTTGCTTTGGGATGGAATGTTCTGAATATGTCTGTGAAGTCCATTTGGTCCAGTGTGTCATTTAAAGTCTTTATTTCCTTGTTGATCTTTTGCTTAGACGATCTGTCCATTTCAGTGAGGGGGGTGTTAAAGTCCCCCACTATTATTGTATTGTTGTCGATGTGTTTCTTTGCTTTTGTTATTAATTGCCTTATATAATTGGCTGCTCCCATGTTAGGGGCATAGATATTTACAATTGTTAGATCTTCTTGTTGGATAGATCCTTTAAGTAGGATATAGTGTCCTTCCTCATCTCTTATTACAGTCTTTGGTTTAAAATCTAATTTGTCTGATATAAGGATTTGCACCCCAGCTTTCTTTTGGTGTCCATTAGCATGGTAAATGGTTTTCCACCCCCTCACTTTCAATCTGGGGGTGTCTTTGGGTCTAAAATGAGTCTCTTGCAGACAGCATATCGATGGGTCTTGTTTTTTAATCCAATCTGGATAGCCTGTGTCTTTTGATTGGGGCATTTAGCCCATTTACATTCAGGGTAACTATTGAAAGATAGGAATTTAGTGCCATTGTATTGCCTGTAAGGTGACTGTTACTGTATATTGTCTGTGTTCCTTTCTGGTCTATGTTGCTTTTAGGCTCTCTCTTTGCTTAGAGGACCCCTTTCAATATTTGTTGTAGGGCTGGTTTCGTGTTTGCAAATTCCTTTAGTTTTTGTTTGTCCTGGAAGCTTTTTATCTCTCCTTCTATTTTCAATGACAGCCTAGCTGGATATAATATTCCTGGCTGCATATTTTTCTCATTTAGTGCTCTGAATATATCCTGCCAGTCCTTTCTGGCCTGCCAGGTCTCTGTAGATAGGTCTGTTGCCAATCTAATGTTTCTACCATTGTAGGTTACATATCTCTTCTCCCGAGCTGCTTTCAGGATTTTCTCTTTGTCTCTGAGACTTATAAGTTTTACCATTAGATGTTGGGGTGTTGACCTATTTTTATTGATTTTGAGAGGGGTTCTCTGTGCCTCCTGGATTTTGATGCCTGTTTCCTTCCCCAAATTAGGGAAGTTCTCTGCTATAATTTGCTCCAAAATACCTTCTGCCCCTCTCTCTCTTTCTTCTTCTTCTGGGATCCCAATTATTCTAATGTTGTTTCGTCTTATGTATTGCTTATCTCTAGAATTCTGCCCTCGTGATCCAGTAGTTGTTTATCTCTCTTTTTCTCAGCTTCTTTATTTTCCATCATTTGGTCTTCTATATCAGTGATTCCCTCTTCTGCCTCATTTATCCTAACAGTTAGCGCCCCCATTTTTGATTGCACCTCATTAATAGCCTTTTTGATTTCAACTTGGTTAGATTTTAGTTCTTTTATTTCTCCAGAAAGCGTTTCTCTAATAACTTCCATGCTTTTCTGAAGCCCAGCTAGTATCTTTAAAATCATGATTCTGAACTCTAGGTCCGACATCGTACTAGTGTACGTATTGAGTAGGTCCCTGGCAGTCGGTACTGCTTCTTGTTCTTTTTGTTGAGGTGATTTTTTCCATCTTGTCATTTTGTCCAGAGGAGAATAGATGAATGAGGGAACAAAATGCTAACAGGGTAACAACGTCCCCAGAAAGTATACTCTAAACAAATCAGAAAAGACCTTCCAGAAAGTGGTCACTTTTCTGTTCGGAGAGTTGTTGCTATTCTTTCCTTCAGTCTCCTGTTGAGTTCGTAGGTGTTCAGAATGGTTTGATCCCTATCCAGCTGAATTCCTGAGACCAGACAAAATCCAGGTCTCCTACTCCTCCGCCATCTTGCTCTGCCCCCACTCAAACTTATTTTTTACCAGGTGCTAAGAAATGAGCTATTTTATATGTATAACCTCATTGTCTTAAAAAAAAAAAACTATTATTATCTTCATATTATAGATGAGAAAGAAACTGAGTCTCCGAGAAGATAAGCAATTTTCCCATAGGGAGAGTGGGAAATCAAGCCAGGCCAGTCTTCTAAACCCCGTAAATACCATATTTCAGGGTTCCTTGGTTTCTCAATTCAAACCCAAGGGGAAAAGGATGAATTTTAAAGCAAACAGAAGAGAGGGATTTTTAATTCCGAAGGTAAAGGAGTAGGCACAAATGTCTGATGGGTTTATAGTATGAGTTTTTGGAAATAGATGTAATTTGAAATGCAATTAAAGGAATCTGTGAATGAAATGAGAAGAGAATTGGAAATAATGTTTTCTGTAGAACTCCAGTTGTGCATAACAATGTCATGGCTAAATGCCCATCTGATAAAGAGGTTTTAATTAAACTAAATAATTTATTATCCATTATACTTCAATGAATTAAAAAGGATATAATCTAAGATGCTTTATTTCTCTGAAACAGGATTGAATACCACAAATTCAGCACATCATGTGTTCTCAAGCGAGAAAATGTCCAGATTAATAAAATGTAGGGGAGATAATAATTAATTTCCATTATATTTTAACCCTTGGCAAATTCATCCAAATACTTTTCCCCGTGCCAGAGCTAGACATTGCTTTTTCTTGGAAGGAAACTGCATGAAAATGAGTTCTTTGTAGGGAAATTTTAAAAATTAAACATGAACTGGTGACATAATTAATTCATTGAGAGAAAGATACCCCTGGGGGTGCCTGGGTGGCTCAGTCGTTAAGTGTCTGCCTTCAGCTCAGGTCATGATCCCAGGGTCCTGGGATCGAGCCCTGCATTGGGCTCCCTGCTCAGCGGGATGCCTGCTTCTCCCTCTCCCACTCACCCTGCTTGTGTTCCCCTCTCCCTGTGTCTTTCTCTATCAAATAAATAAATAAAATCTTAAAAAAAAAAAGATACCCCTGTGTATTTCATATATATGCACATGCATGCACCTTTATATAGAGATTGCCTGTATATAATTTCTCATATATATACTCACATACACGTATTATTCACATATTTATGTAGGTAAGTGAATATATATTCATACAGACTCACCAAAACCACATATGGTTTCTCAGTTTTATACACTTCTGTTTTTAAATGCTTAAATATTTCTAGTTGTTGCATATTCAATAAAAGGCATGTATAAGAAAAGACTTAAGTGAAATATAAAGGGTTAATTTAAACAGTACTGAAATTTTTCTTCCTAATTTCTCTCCTTGCCATTCCTTTTCATAAAGAAAACCACCATTAATAATTTATGGGATTCATTTCAGAAAAAAAAAAATTCAAACTGGTATATAGTGTTATATGTATTTTTATCTCTGCATATTGTATTTCTTTTAAATGCTCTTTTTTAAAAAAAATTATTTATTTATTTGAGAGAGAGAGAGAGAGAGTGGGAGTGGGGGGAGGAGCAGAGAGACTCTTCAAGCAGACTCACCGCGGAGCATGGAGCCTGCCGCGAGACTCCATCTCATGACCCTGAGATCATGACGTGAGCCAAAACCAAGAGTTGGTTGCTTGACCGACGGAGCACCCAGGTGCCCCTATTTCTTTTAAGTGTTCTTAAATGAGATCATATCACATACATTATTTTGACCCTTACTTTGTTCACTTACAAGTTTTCCACTTCAACACCCATAAACACAGCTTGTTCTTTTTAACAGTTTATTTTTTAGGAATAGAAACTCTAGTTTATAGATGTCTTCTGTGCATGAGTATTTTATTTCAAATAATTTCCAGATATTTGCTATTAAAAATAGTGTTATAATGCATATCTTTGTGAGATTTATTAATAATAATTTTAAGCAGTAGAATCATTGAATGATAAGATATGGGCATTTGAAATGTTGATCATTATTGCCAACTTGATATCCAGAAAACGTTTACTAATTTACACTCACTGACAATGTTTTCCTACTCCTTAATCACTAATGGGTGTATATCCTCACTGCTTAACAGACAATTATTTAATCAAGTTGAGTGTTGCAAAATTTTATAAGAATATTCACAACAGTGTTTCCTTAAAAGAGAAAGCCATTTTTGAGTACTTGAGAGAAATGCAATTTTGAAAAATTGATTTTCTTACAGCTTTTCGGGATTATAGTATTCTTCCGAGTATACGATTAATTAGTATCCTAGCTAGAAATATGGCTAATTGGAGGAAAGATAATTTTTAAAGGTATTTACAGCATTTTCCCTGATAATAAAAACCAGTCTAAGTCATTACTAAAATGTAAAAAATACAGAAAAGCACAAAAGTGAAAAACACCCGTAATTCTGTTTTTGAGGGGTATATATTTTTAAAAGAATAAAAGTATATTCTTTGCTTGAGTAATGATAGGCTCATAATTTTGTGTATCTTTCTGTTTTTCTTTTCTCCTGTGTCAGACGCTTTGTATCTATTTACCTATCTAGCCAAACAACAGATACATAACAGGTATTTATATGTGTGTATACACACCTATCTTACACTTATTCCCATTTGCATAGATTAAAGGTGACGTAAGACAGTAAGATCTGATTTTTGTTCTGTATCATAATTTTTAAGTGTACTTTGATTAAATTATTTCCACTGGTAGATAGTAACACCCAAATCTTCCGATGTCTCTCAGAATTTTAATTCTAATTCAAGTGAAATGTAGGAAAACAAGATGACTTCTGAGAGGTTCTCTGTGGACTTGTGTCCCTTCTTTCTCAGCCTTTATTTCAGGAACATGGTCTTCTGCAGTTCTTGCTAACTATTCATCATCAGGAGTACTACGGCATCTCTGTGAAAGAAAAAGGGATGCACTCAAATAGGAATCTCAGAAGGCATGATTATTCATATCAGTTACCGTGGTGGTTTACTAGCTTATCAACATATAATCCTTAAAATGCAGCACCTGCCTTTCACTCTGGTTCCCTCTTCTTTCCTTGAATGATAGTAGATACATCATGAAGGAGGATCTTTAAACTCTTTATGTTTATTCTTCATTTTTATACACAATTTGAGGACTTTACCTCTCATTTCACAATGGCACTCATGTCATTGCAATGAAACCAGGTTAACCTCTGTTCTACAGTCTTTTGTTCAACCTCGTTCAAAATGTTCTGTCCCTCAGAAAATTCTCAAGATTATTTCCAAGATAACATACTGGTTTGACCTGTCACATTTGTTGTAAATTTACTGTAGATAGACCCACTGAGAGAAAAGTAGAGGAACGGTAAATATTTTGTATTTCTTTATGAAACGTTTACTTCTAAATTTATAATTTATCAGTTGGAACAATGCCTAGGTAGGAAGAGAGGACAAGGAGGTGAGAGGTAAAAGTATGGCATTTGTAAACAGGAACGCTATTTCTCAAAAGTAAATGAGAGCTCAGCCTGAGAGATGCCATAGCTACAGAAAGAAACTTTGCTATTGGACAATCTGAGTCACGCGCTCAAGTCAAGACACTTAGGCGCTTAGGTGCCCGTCCCTTTTTCTAACTCACAGATGTAAAGAAAAAGAGGGATTATGTTCTGTCTTGTTTATTTCATCCCTTGGTTGCTCAAAAAGTTAGAGAGTTTACTTTAAAGACTAAAAACACAAACACTGAAGGAATCTAAATTCCATGTGTGGGAGAAGAGCTTTCACCATGAAAATGCAGTCTATTCAGAATCTTCTCAAAATGTGAATTTTAGGCTTAGCTGATAAGATAAATGGAAAATGTACCAAAGTTTAGAGTTGTTTTGCTTTACTTTTTATCTTAATTAAAAAATAAAGTAATATGTGAATGCAATTTTGTCATTAAGATTCAAATATTGCTATATATGATTACATATAATAATATGGTACAGTTAGTGCTGTTTTTTTATTTCTGTGACGCTGAAGATGGTGATCTCTCTTTGCACACCTGTGCTATATGACTTGGAGAGATTTTTAGAAGCAGTATTTGTCGCGGAAGGAATTAGCATGAAAATTTTGTTAGTTACCGACACATTGCCTTCCAAAAAGGCTTTACTGTTTACAATGACTCATTTGTATCAGAATAGCCAGTTTCCCCACACCATTGCCAATTTCCAGTCATTTATTTTTTGGCCAACTTGATGACAAAACATCCAGTTGTTACTTTATCTTATACATTTTAAATTATGTATGAAAGAGGATTTTTTTTTTTTTTTACATTTTCAGTTTCTTCAGTAAATAAATATTAAATCAGAGTCAAATACTGAATGCTTGGAAGTGGACACTCTGGAAGGCCAAAAAGACGGAGATAGAGCTACTCTCCCAGGGAACTCTGCCCTTGCTCTGTCTTCTCTCCACCAGATGAGGTTGTGGGCTTGTTGAATTTGCTTCAAGAACCAGAAAAGCTGAAATCTATTTAGTTGTCTGTTTGTCTCTTCCTGTACCAGTATTACACTGCTTGCTTTGCTATTATTTTATAAAATGTGAAGCTATCTGCAGTCTTTATGCATTTCAAGTTATATTTTCTGTTCTTTGGATATTGGACTTTATAATTAGCTAAAAATGTTCAAAAATAATCTATTTTGATGTTTATTGGGATGAATTTGAATACATAGTTTGGTGACATAATTGACATCGATAAAACAGTGAGCCTTCCCAGGTAAAGACGTGAGTTTTCTCTCTGCTTATTTAGGTCTCTTCTAGTAAAGGTTTATTGTTTTCATTGTTATAGCATAGTACAGTGCTTGCTAGATTTTGTATATGTATTTAATGTGTCTATTTGCAGTGGTAATTATTTGCATTGCCTTTTTAAATTGTTATTGCTGATATGAAGAAAATTTATGGATATGTTATTGAACTTATTAACTGAAAGAGTCTTTTAGTTATTTCCCTTTTATGTCAAATTAATCAAACATCTCATCTGTAAAAGTGATACCTTTATCTTTTATTTATTTTTCTTGCCTTATTGCATTTACTTTAGGTCTCTGGAAAACTGATTATTATGATATATAACACATATGGGAAAATCTATGTAACCAAAGCTCTGGCTAGTAAGCACAATGGGTTCCAGAATCTGAGTAGACCCAAATGTTCTTATCCCCAATAACTATGCCCTTCTGTCTCCTAAAGATGATCATTATCATGACTTTTATGCAGTGGTATGCTGATAAATGTCTAACAACAATTTTTCCAGAAAAAAAAAACAGAACAAAAACTCAGATTTGTAGTGTTTGCTGATATCAATAATGTAAATATTCCTACTATTGCCCATTTCATGCTATCAACACATATTTGGGTTGAGATGCCCCAGTCAGCAATCCAGATGCAGCCTGGGCTAGCTCCAGCACACCACTGTGATTATGGTAATCCTTTCAATTATTCATGCCTTTACTATTTAAGTATACATCTCTAAAAACCTGAAGTTTAGTTGAGCCCTCTTTTCTTTATATAATTGGAATAATATAGAGATTTTTTTGATCAATATTTTGTGTGTGTATTTCACCAGTATAGTCTAGAGTAACTATAAGTTGACCATTTTCATGGATGTATAGAGTACCAGTGCATAATTGTATCTCAATTCACTTGGACATTTAGATTGTTTCCACTTTAAGGATATTAAAAATAATAGGAACTAGAGGGTATTATGCTAAGTGAAACAAGTAATTCAGAGAAATATAATTATCATATGACCTCACTCATATGTGGAATTTAATAAACAAAACAGAGGATCATAGGGGAAGGGAGGGAAAAATAAAACAAGACAAAATCAGAGAGGGAGACAAACCATAAGAGACTTAATCATAGGAAACAAACTGAGGGTTGTGGAGGGAGGGGGGGTGGGGGATGGGGTAACTGGGGGATGGACATTAAGGAGGGCACTTGATGGAATGAGCACTGGGTATTACATAAGACTGATGAATCACTGAACTCTGCCTCTGAAACTAATAATACACTATATGTTAACTGAACTTAAAAAATTTAAAAAAATAATAGTGAACATTCTCTTGGAGCTATACTTCTGGTTGTATTTCTAGGTAGTAGGGTAAGTTGCACCTTAAACTTACATGGACTATGCAGAAGTTTTTTCTAAAGTAGTTTACCAAATTATATTCCCTCCCACTGTGTATGATATTTTATTTTGCTCTGGGTTATCAGTTGTTATTGTCAGTCTAATTTTTAAGTGACACCATTTGTTTGGTTAGCAAATGAAATTGTGGACAACTGACATCTTTAATTTTTGCCATCCTGTTGTTATTTTAATGTTGCATTGCAAAAAAGTGAGTTTTTTAAAAAAAATCAGGAAATAGAACAAGAAGAAGGTAATTTCTATCTATTGAACACCAGCTGTGTGTTGACATTTTTTTTTTACAACTCTATCAGTTTTTTTTAAAACTACTTTTTTGAGATATAATTGACTTACAAAGAGCTGTGTGTATTTAATGTATACAACTTGACAAATTTGGAGATAAGTATATACCAGTGAAACCATCAGCACAATCAGTCCCATCAACTTATCCTTTATCTCTCAAAGTTTCATCCCTCCCTCTTTATATTTTTGTGATAAAAATACTTAACATAAGATCTATTCTTTTAAAACATTTTTAAGTATACAATACAGAATTATTAACTGTAGGCACGATGGTGTACAGTAAATCTTTAGGACTTATTCATCTTGCTTAACTGAAACTTTGTACCCTCTGTCAGATCATTTAGTGTTCTCTCTTAATAGAGAGTGTATAGATAGTTCATTGTATTTTAAAGTCTATTGCCTGTTCTTAATTACATATTTTCTCTCTCTCTCTCTCTTTTTTTTTTTTTTTTGCCATTTGAATTTTCTTTGTTTTTGAACTGCCTGTTCCTCTCTTCCATGTTTCTTCTTAGTTGCCTTTTTACTTATTTTGGAGATATTTTCCCACAATGTAGATATGAGCTCTTTGCCAGTTATATGAATTGCTTGACTTTTAAATGTGGTGCCTTTTCGTTAATATACATTCTTTTTTTAAAAGATTTATTTATTTACTTTAGAAAGAGAGAGAGTACAAGTAGGGGGATGGGCAGAGGGAGAGAATCCTCAAGTAGACTCCCCACTAAGCATGGAGCCAGACATGGGGCTCCATCCCAGGACCCCGAGATCATGACCTGAACTGAAATCAAGGGTCAGACATTTAACCAACTGAGCCACCCAGACACCCCTCATTAATACACATTCTTAAGTTTCCCTTTATTGTTGACGATTTTTGTATTTTTAAAAGAAATCTATTCCTAATCAAAGCAGGAAAACTCACAGTGGAAGCTGAAAATTAATATTGGAGATTGAAGAAAGGATGACTTTTCTTAGGTACAGTAGAATATTAGGTAATAATGCAGAAGCTAAACAATGTACCTAACCAATTTGAGGATACTGCTCATGAGATTTTTAACAGAATATTGAAAAAGTACCAGTTGGCTTCTTTTAGCTGCACATAATAAACATGGGAAGGAAGAGATGAAGTAAGGTAGGAATTACTTAGTTTTCAAGCAGAATTAGAGAACATATGGAAAGCCCTGGGAAGTTTCTCTGGCTGGAAGAACATCCTTATAGACTCTGGGTAAAGATCAAATCAAACTTTAGCTCTAAGACCCTTTGTTAAGACCTCAGAAAGATTTAAAGGGGTGTCTCTCCATTAGACAAAATGGCTCTAGAAAATCTCAAGGTATTTATAACATGAAAGCCTGATATACCCAAAGCAGAAAGACTCATCTCATAAAATGGCTGGGGGGCATATTATTGGGGCATTAAGTGGATCCCAGTAAGATTACTAAAAAAAAAAAAAAAAAAACCCACAGAATTTTTAAGAGAATTATATAGGCAGAGCACTGTCAACTTGAAGTAAAAGTAATAAAGGCGTTTCAAAATGAAGAGAGGCTTTCAACTTTTTTATAGGTAGAAAAAAGGCAAAAGCTTCAGTTTAACATTTTTAAAAAAGGGTTCAGGAAGCCCTCCAAGTGAGCAGAATTAGGCCATAATCAAAGAACGTTTCCTAACCCTGGAGTATGGGATATTAGTGGCAAGTTCCTAGCAGATTTCAAGATTGTTATGGATTAGTTACTAGTGATTTATTTTCTATTATTTCCCATTTTGAATGGATATGTATAGTGTTACTTGGGTATGCAAGACACATATATTTTTAGTGAACAGATCTCTGGAACAAGAAGCTCTGCAATTATGGAAATTGATTTCTATCTGGACTTAATTTAGGTCAGACCCTGGACTTCAAGATTGAGCCCCATTCTGTGATAGGGGTAAGGCTCTTGGAAGTCCTGGGTATTAGCATATTTTGATGCGTAAGTGGTATAGAAATATTTTTTGGCCAAAGGGACCACAACATTAGACAGTTTAATGTCCATAAATACCTTCACTCTGAGTCTCCATGCCCATTTAGAATGTGACCTTGCTATTCTTCTACCCAGGAGTCATTTCTTTGTCCATAACCTTACTTTGAGTTTGGTCATGTGATGTGATTTGGCCAATGAACGATCAGTGTTTGACACAGATGCATGGGCATTAGGGTGTGTCCACTTGCAAACCGGCTGCTACATAACAAAGTATACACTCTCTTGTTGGTGGGGACCTGTGGGGAAGAAGTGCTGGGGAATGAGGGAGCCCTGAAGAAGGACCAGAGTCTCTGGGTGATAGCCATCATTAAAAGGCAAATGTGAGAGGGATGCCAACCTTCCTGCTAAACACAGGCTATGAGAAACCCCAGAAGATACTACGTGGAGCAAAATCATCACCCAGCTGTGCTCATCCAACCCGTGGGAAATCATGCATTGTTACTGTTTTAAGTCACTAATTTTGGGTCCATCTGTTAACACAGCAATAGCTACTGATACACATACCATTTCTGAAGTTAAGATGATTCAATATCATTGACTAATTATTCTCTTTAATCCTTTTACAAATTGATTTCAATTCAAAACAACCTTTCAAAGGAATGTTCGGCACTCAAGAAAATTATTCTAAAGTTCTTCTGAAAGTGTAGACCTGAGAGGGTATTCATTTGTGAAAAATCGTAAGTAAAAATAGTGTGCTGATGTTCTTTCTAATCATATTTATAAAGCTGTACTTATATTCTAAAATGTACAAAACGTGAAAAAAAATCCATTTCAGAAATGCAACATAAATGATATTCAACATGAAACCATTCATTCAACAAATATATACTGAACATCTGTTCTGTAATAAAATTATATTAAAATTCTTTAAACCCATTCCTGACCTAGTTTGGAGGCCCTGGCTAGAACCTGGTTGGTTCCCTTTCTTGAGAAGCTAATTAAGGACAAACTATACCCCCTTCCCCTGTGAGGCTTCCATACTCCAGGACCACTGGAGTCCTAACATCCCTGGGGCAAAACTAGGGACAGTCCCTCTGCCCCAGTACTCTAAACATTTTTTAAATTACCCTGTCCCCAAGAGACAAACTTAGCTAACTCCAGTGTTTGCCGTAAATAAGCTACCTCCTAGAACTCCATCTTAGGATTGCTCCATCTTCAGGTGCAACCCCCTGCATGGCCCTGCCTGGCGGCCTTCTTCCCTTTAGAGTGGTCAGTAATAGAGGGTTCTACTCTCCATCTACCCAAGTGTTAGCATGCTGTGTCCCTCCACCAGAAGAATTTTTCTAATTTATAAAACAGGGGACCTGGGTGGCTCAGTGCGTTAAGTGTCTGGCTCAGTTCGTGATCCTGGGGTCCTGGGATCGAGTCCCACATTGGGCTCCCTGCTCAGCAGGGAGCTTGTTTCCCCCTCTCCCTCTGCCCCTTCGCCCTGTTTGTGCTCTCTCTCTCGTCCTCTCTCTTGTGCATGCTCTCTGTCTCTCTCTTTCAAATAAATGAAATCTTTTAAAAAAGTCTTTAAAAATAAAGTTTATAAAACAGTTACTTGTGAGAAATTTTTGCATGTGCTGGAAATAGAATGTGGAATAAGCAAACAAAATGCCCTTCCCTCAAGTAGCTTTTCTTTATGGATTTTGAGATAAGACAAAACCTGGGGTGCATATTTGTATCATATGTTACAGAAAAAAATTTTTTATTCTTTATATGTATACAATTATAAACTGATCCAAAAAATATAAATATGCTAAAAGGAAATTGAAAATCCCAATGACATCATTGACAAAGTAAAATTTCAAGATTCAAAGATCACAGGGAAAAAGGTTAATAAAAGTAGTGCAAGTGGAAATTTTCATGTATTTTTTTCTACTAAGTTGGCCATTATTATAAAGAATAATACAAACCATATGCAACTTTTTTAATTAAAAAAATATTAAAGCAGAGCACAAAGGTGCATTTTAGGTCAACTGAGTCCTTTTTACCAGAAGTGGAAGAATGATAAAAATTACATAAAGGAGAATTGGGACTGCCAGCCCATAAAAGCTAAGACATAAAGAACTAATAAGGCAAAAGGTTCTGTCTGCATTTTCTCGGACAGGTGAACAGATGTAGCTGTGAGCTGCACTATGAAACTTAACTGGAATGCATGTGCACCAACCGGTATTCTTTTTTTCACTGTTCATTACCCTTGTAATTATAGTATTGACTGAAAGCTTAGTTTAATTTGTATCAATTATCCAAAGACCATTTCAATACACTTTTCTTTGCCTTCTTGATCAAAGCTTGCCTGAGAATGTTTTAAGTATGTCTGCCCTTGAATTTCATTGAAGTTGTTGTGAACTGAGTGCCAAGTGAATCCTGCTGATCTGATGATGGTTCTTGGTTCTCTATGCAAATGATTTATTTTTTTCCCCCAAGCTTCTAATGAATTTTAACTTTTCCTCAGAGTAACTTTTTTCAGAATTTAATGGATACTGTGAAAACAAGTCAATATCTTAGTAGATATATTTGGAATAACAAACTACATTTTTTCTCTATTAAGAGCTAGCTTGTGAGTGAATCTTCAAAAAATTCTGGTTTGCTTAATTCCAAAAAGAAAGAAGAGTCAATAAAACCAAAATTTTTTTTTATTATTTATTGTCTGTCAATCTCATAATCCTTTCACCAGAATTTCTTATTTAAGCCTTATGGTAAACTTAAAGAAAGTAGACACATTTTATGGATGTGGAAATTAAGGCTCAGGTTAGTGAAATCACTTATCCCTGGTCATTCAGTAAGTGATGGGTGGAGAATTGCATCTGATCTCAAAGCCAGTATTCCTTTGAATTTTCCATGTCATTTAAGGTATTTTACTTGGAGAGGTATTGCAATCACTCAAGTAACTAGTTAGGAGGCAGGAGATCGCATTCAAGGATTCCAGACAATGGGCCAAACTCTTAAAAAGTAGGCAAGTTTTAGTCACAATCTAGCATGATCAGCCCAGATGCATCTGTATTGAAACCACGGAATGGAAGTGGGGTGCGAAGATGAAATTCAGTAATAGAAGCAGGTGAGTTAATGCCATTAAGCACAATTGGCTCTAGGCCAATTTAGCTGGGTTTCTTTTTTTTTTTTAAAGATTTTATTTATTTATTTGACAGAGAGAGAGATAGCGAGAGCAGGAACACAAGCAGGGGGAATGGGAGAGGGAGAAGCAGGCTTCCCGCCAAACAGGGAGCCCGATGTGGGACTCGATCCCAGGACCCTGGGATCATGACCTGAGCCGAAGGCAGACGCTTAACGACTGAGCAACCCAGGCGCCCTTAGCTGGGTTTCTAATAGGGAAAAACTGGGTGTACTTGGCAGAAGAACCATTTAGAAACAGAGATAGACTTTGGTTAGAGATTCAGTCTTGGACCAGGGTCAGTATGGTTCACAAGGCACCTGACCTATGTACGGGTCTATGGACATATGTAACAGAACTTATGCCTTAATCCAAATGGATAGTGTATTAGTGTGTGTGTGTGTGTGTGTGTGTGTGAATCCAGTGTAACAAAGTACCACAAATTTAGTGCCTTAAAGCAGCCTCCATTAATTATCTCACAGTTTGTGTGGGTCAAGAGTCCAGGCACACCTGGACATCAGGTGCCACCAGGCTGCAGTCCAAGTGTCAGCTGGGCTGTGTTCTCCTCTGGAGGCTTACTGGAGAAGTAGCACCTTCCAAACTCACTCAAGCTGCCCCAGAATGACTTTCCGTGGCATTGTGGGAGTGAGAACCTCACTTCTCTTGCCAGTGCCACCTTCTGCCCTTAGAGGAGATTCGCAGTTCCATGACCCATGGCAGACTCCCACTGAGCAGGGAGCCCACCTTGGGGCTTGGTCCCAGGACCTGGGGATCATGACCTGAGCCCAAGGCAGATGCTTAACTGACTGAGCCACCCAGGTACCCAAAGAATTTTTCCGTTTAAAGATGTGTTCTAACATCATAATTTTGATATTCCATATGAGTTATTTCATGCTTTTAAGAGTTCAGTTCAGTCAGTAATGACAGCTGGAAATATATTTTAGCTAATACCAAAAAAATCCACTATTTTCTTGAAGTGGTCATTTTATACTGATTAGAGTAAGTTAGAAGCTTACATGTTACCTTCACTATTGAATTTGTTTCTATCCCACATCAATGTAATGTCTGAGAATGAAGAGGTAGGATATAAGAGCTTATTTACTGCAACTGGCGTTTCTTACTACTTCTTTGTTAGCCCAGTAAAATTTATAAGTAGAGAATGTTATTGTCATTGAAAATGAAAACCACCCTTAGAAAAGGTATTTTTCCACAATTATTGAGGATTGAAAATGCATACTCTCTGCACTGATGTGTACATACTTTTATGGTGTGTGGAATCATGTGCAGTGAATTAGTTATAACTTGTGATTTCTCCCTCTGTTATTAACATGGTCAAGGGTATTGTCAAAAAGCCTATCCAAAGGGATGGCTTCTCTCTCTTCTCTCCTTCAGGAAGGACATTGCATGACACTTTCCAATTTGTGTGACAAGACCCAACTTCCAGTTCTCCCTTGTCCGTGACTTCCGATATTATTACTTGAGCACAAAATATATTTAAGGGACAAAGTGAAAACAGACATCGTAATAAGATGTGAAGCTTTCAAAAAAAATCAATGAGAAAATAAGTCTGTGTGTAGAATCCAACAGCAGTTCATCTGCTTTAAATAATTTTGTCTCTACCTCTCTTGAGTCCAAACATCTACATGCAATTATACTGGATATTCTACTGATATACAAGGGTATAAGGACAGGAAAAATAAAGATCTTTCTACCAGGATATAGATTATTTTCTGACAGCTTTTCATAGTATTTGAGCTTTTTTTAGCCATTATTTATATCGTTTCTTTTCTTTGAAAAACTGTGAATACTTCTAAATGATGCAGAAACTACCAAGAGGATTTTTTTAAACAGCACCATAAAACAGAATACAAAGTAACTATTTCTAAAGTGTTTTTAATTAGAAAAATATATTCCAAGTGCCTTTTTGCTTTTCTTTAGAAAAACTTGTAGTGTAGGTATAAGGAGCCTAAGCAGGTATATATTCTCTTTTACTTAAGCCCTCTATTGGAGGCACTGGATGTTTTCCATTTTTCTTTCCATATTCACTCTTGACTTGGCTCCATCCTTAGAGAGAATGACATGTGATTACATAAAAGTCTTCTAGGGAGATGGAGTAGATAAACTTTTTCCTATTTGACCTTGCTAAACACAACTAAAAACCCCAGATATTATATATGAAACACGTGTAAGAATCTGAAACATGGAAAAAAGAAGACAGATTGGCTAGCGACCTTGTGCCAGGACAAACAAGGGGGTAAGTTCCATGGTTTTCCTTTTGCCTCATCTATCCCAGACTTGTGACCAGTATTTCTGTTAGGAAAAAAAAATAGGAGAAAATCTTTAGGAATAGGACCAGGCAAAGAATTTTTAGTCGACACCAAAAGCACACTTTCTAAAAGGAAAAAAAATGATAAATTGGATTTGTAAAAATTAAAAACTTTTCTGAAATCTCCTGTTAAGAGGATAAAAAGGCAAGATACCGTGAGAACGTATTTATTGACTTTGAGAAATTACATATTGACAAAAGACTAGTGTCTAGAACACATGAAGAACTCTTAAAACTCAAGGGTAAAGAACTATAAGCCCAACAGAAAAATAAGAAGAGACATGAGGAGACTGTTCTCTGAAGAGGGAATACGATAGGCACATGTGACCATGCTCAACTTCATTAGTCATTATGGTACCACAGACAATTATCCTTGTACTACATACACAGTGGAATAAAATTTTAAAAATAATACAAAATAAAACACCAAATGCTGGTGAGGATGTGGAGATATCATTCATTCATTGCTGGTGGGATGTAATTGGTACAGCCATTGTAGAAAAAAGTCTGGCAGTGGCTTAAAAAATACTAAGTTTGAAACCATCATACAACTCAACCTCTGCACCACTGGCATTTATTCCAGAGAAATGAGCATTTACATTCACATAAAAACCTATACACAAGTGTTTATAATAGTTTTACTTCTAATAACCTAACACTAAAAAACACAGACGTCCTTTAATAGATGAATGGTTAAACAGACTGTGATAATCGTATAACATGGAATACTCAGTAATAAAAAGAAATGGTTTATTGTTACATGCAATAACCTAAATGAATCTCCAGAGAATTTGCAGAGTGAAAAAGCCAATCCCAGTGGTTAGGTACAATATGACTCCATTTATATATCAGTCTTTTTTTTTTTAAGATTTTATTTATTTATTTGAGAGAGAGAGAGCACAAGCAAGTGGAGAGGCAGAGGGAGAGGGAGAAGCAGGCTCCCTGCTGAGCAGGAAGCCCAATGCGGGGCTCGATCCCAGGACCCCAGGATCATGACCTGAGCCAAAGGCAGATGCTTAACCAACTGAGCCATCCAGGCTCCTCTATATCAGTCTTAAAATAACAGAATTATAGAAATAGAGAATAGAGGAGTAGTTGCCAGGGCTTCATGTACTGGGTGAGAGGTGAGAGGGAAGTGGATACAGAGTATAAAACAGCAACATTAGGGATCTTTGTGGTGATGGAAATATTCTGCTTCTTGAGTGTCAATATATTGTTTTTGAAACTTACAAATTTAAAGTTTTGTAAAATTTTACCATTGGGGAAACTGGGTAAAGGATACATGGTCTCTCTCTCTATTATTTCTTACAATTGCATGTGAATCTAGAATTATCTTAAAATGAGAAGGTATAAAAGGCATCTTCCTTGTCCTCTAGCTTCTTTTTAGTTCAGCTACTGGGGAACCTAAGAAGATTATAACAGAGGGGAGAATTCAGCGGAGGGAGTGTTTATTTCCCTTGGTGCCCTGCATGCTCCCATCATCTGGCTCTCCTGTTCTAGGCAGTCTTCTTTCCATGATGCCTTCTAGCTGGTCTTGTGTATCCACTTCAATCCTTCGTCCATGTAGTTTGGCCTGGGGTAACACTTATTTTAACTAACCCTAGGATACTAGTGCGGTTTTCTATGCACTGCCCACAACTTCGTAAATAAATAGCTTTTAAACTCTCCTCTAATTATCTTAATCTGAGAGGGCTGTTTTCTGCTGGTATGCTGACTTACACAGACTCTAGGTTGTAGAACGTGGGGCATTGTGTGGAGTTACTCCCTGTGTATGTATATATGTATCAAGTGGCAGATCAAGTCTTTCCTGCCATGGACTTTCTGTTATAGCAGAAAGAAGGAAATCCACATGTGAATGAAGAAGGTAATTTCATATAAGGACATGAAGAAAATCCAACACCGTGATGAAATCAGAAGCAATAGTAGACATGGTCTGCTTTAGATACTGTGGTTTGTTTACACTTCTCGGAGCAGGTGATATTGGAGTGGAGCCTTGAATTATGTAAAGAATCCCACTGTGCCAAGATCTAGGGCGGAAATTTTGGAGTGTTTGAGCAAGGAAGGCCAAGGTCACTTCAACATATTGACTAAGGAGAATGAAAGTGGAAGCTGAGATCAAAGAGTTAGGCAGAGCCCCTGTGGGGTTTTTGTACCTATTTGTAACAGAACTTGGATTTTATTCAATTTGAAATGGGCAGTGATTAGAGTATTTCCTTCACTACCCATTCATTTAGACTACTATAAGCAAGGTTTTACAATGAAGAAGAGGGATTTTACTGAAGAAACATGGGCTTTAGGACTCCAGGAGCTCGAAGTTCATTGAAAGAGATAAGATGAATATACAAACAGCTACAATAGAAAGCTCTAGCTAATTTACATGATGATCAATTTCTTTCTAAAAAGAGCAAACCTTTGGGATTAGCCAACTTGTCTGTCACTTCCACATTCCAGCCTCGGAACAGCTACTCTGGTAAGAAGAAAAACAAAAATAAATGAAGACAAAAGAAAACACTCTTGGTAAACACCCTTAGTTGTTTAAAAGTTTTTTAATGTTTTTGTATTTTTAATGAAATGGAATCATTTTGGACACCAAAATGAAAAGGAAATTAATGGTGCCACAATTTCCCCCCTTTCTCTTCTGGACAACTCTTTTCCAGTATGATCAGGGCAAGAGGTATTCTGTGCCACTGCAGGGATCGGTCCAGATTTATTGAAATTTTGGGTAACATTTTCTCAAATTTCAGTCCTTGAATTGGACCAGTCTGTCCTGAGGATTCTGAATTTAAAAAAAAAAAAAAATGTGAACAAACTCCTGGCCTTATCTCTGGGAAGTCTTACTTCATTGGTCATTGTGTCAGGGAGGAGTGGTAAAAATTTAATTACGTCTCCCAGCTGACTTTAAAGTGCTCACGTGTAGAGAGTAGCATTTTAGGAAATAAAGTGACCAATAGCAATTGAAGTCAGGTATTTGAGATCAGCACACCTACCTTAATTTGTTCATGGCCTTTCTACACACTGGTCTCTTACCTGCAATGTCCTTTCTCCTCAAAGGGTCATGGCTCTGCAGAACTCAGGAAATGCATTCACAGAGAAAACCATGTTGTATACTGGGGCACCCTTCCCATTGTCCTGGAGTCCTCACCCCAGGTTAGGTTAAATATCCTAATACCCACTTTCCTAGCAACCACGACTTTTCTGTTATATTTATTAAAGTCATAATTAAATAATAATTTTTTTTTTGAGTTGCTACTTCAATAATTACTCTCTTTTCTGGGAATAGAAGGAGAGTTTAATCATTCAAGGCTTCATAATCCATGCATGGGAAGCTGGACTTTTCCTAAGGACAAAGGGAAGCTAATTAAAAAAAAAAAAATAGGTACAAGAGAGAAATGATGAGATTCCCATTCACAATATGTAACTTGGCTTGAGTTTGGGGAATGGAAAGGAAAGGAAGCAGGAGGGAGGTAATCAGAGGCAGGGAGGCCAGATGTATGTTTTCTCAGATTCCCTTGCAGCTAAACTGGGATCATGTAACTGGGTCCTCGCCAGTGAAGTAATGATGAGAGCCATTGGCAGTGTGACTCTTAAAAACACCTGCAGGCTCTTCAGTAACTCTCCTCCACAGCAGTGCTGGGGGCCGTGTGTTCCCGGTGGTATAGTTACAAGATGGACCCACCAACAGGCTTCGGGCTTTGGGTGAACAACAAATGACCTTGCATTAAGTCTGTGGTGGCAGCTAGTATTGTTCCCACGAATATAGGAGTCATCTCCTGTGGGAAGATATGAGACCATTCAGGGAAATAACGTAGAGAAAGAAGAACCTGAAAGACCCCAGTAGGAAGAGAAAGCAATCGTTCTGCAGTCAAGATGTGCTCAACTTACCCTTCCTACCTTAGAACCTCTTCCTTTGGGGGCACCTGGGTGGCTCAGTGGGTTAAGCGTCTGCCTTTGGCTCAGATCCTGATCTCAGCATCCTGGGATGGAGCCCTGTGTTGGGATCCCTGCTCAGTGGGGAACCTGTTTCTCCCTCTCTGTCTGCCCCTCCCCCCTGCTCATGCACTCTCTCAAATAAATAAATAAAATCTTTAAAAAAAAAAAAAAATAGAACCTCTTCCTTTGTCCTGTATGAGACCTTGGGAACCATTGCCTTGAAGTCAGGAGATGAGTTCGGATTCTGAGGTTTTTCACCTTCTGATATCACGGCTGCAAAGGACTTATCCCTTACTTAAACAAGGCACCCACCATCCCACTGAGACATGTTATTTGGACACAAAGCGTAAACTTGGCTCACTGCATGACCAAGCTTTGGCTTCATTTCTTCACAAGGCACTCCAACCCAGAACTACTTCCACCATCCACTACACCGCTCATTTTCCATCTGTTTCTATCCCTGAACAACCAGTAATATTCTATGTATAGTATGTATACTATAATTATTTTATTAATGTGTATCTTTTAAATTTCGTGAAGACAGGCCTGTATCTATATAGTTGATCTCTTTATATGCCACTTAGCACCATGTCTGAAATACAGTTGGCACTCAGTGGTTATTTCCTGAGTGAATAAATGAATGTAAAATGACTTAGTCTCAGGATTTTCTCATTCATGCTCATAAACTCTTCTTTCCAGAGTTGTGAAAGTTATTCTGGATATTCAGCAGATGTCTTTGTGTCTGTTGTTCAACACTGTTTCCCTCTAAGCCGTCGCTGATTTCCACCATATTTGCTGAGCATCCATTGGGTGTGACTATATCGGCCACTGTTGGAAGTATCTGTCTCCTGCTGGGCATCTCCTGCCTCTTTGCTGGCAGCCTGTGCTGATGAACGAACGCTCTGCAAGGCTCTGCCTTTAAATCTCAAAACTACAGAGATCCCCCCTCGGAGGAAGGGGAAATGCTGGGAGAGATCTCCCTTTCTCCCTTCTACTCAACTCCATTTTAGAAGGACACCAAAGGAGAGATTCTTGGGGTCCAGTGAACTATCTTGCCAATTTTCCTTGGAGCTTCCTAAGTTCCACAGGGCATAGACGTTAGTCCACTGGGGGCTGGGCCAGAAAACAGACTTGAGAGACACCAGTCCTTCTTCAAGCTTATCCCTCCTTTGCTCAGTGTTCAATTCTGGGGCCCACTAATTATGCCTTTATACTTCTGTGGGGATGAATTTCTCTTGGGAGGGTCTGCAGGCTCCCTACTCCCCAACACAGTTGAATCTTTTTTTTTTTTTCCAAAGATTTATTTATTTATTTGAGAGAGCGAGAATGAGAGAGAGAGAGAGAGAGTACATGAGAGGGGGGAGGGTCAGAGGGAGAAGCAGGCTCCCTGCTGAGCAGGGAGCCCGATGCGGGGCTCGATCCCAGGACTCCAGGATCATGACCTGAGCCGAAGGCAGTCGCTTAACCAACTGAGCCACCCAGGTGCCCCCCCAACACAGTTGAATTTTAGAAAGAATCTGTGACCCCTATTACACTTGAACCAAATGAAATATTTTTAATCAAGTATACCATGGTGCAGTTTTTCTAAGGATGTGGAAACTTGACCAGCTGCATCGGCATCTCCTGGGAACTTACTAGAAATGCAAATTCTGGGGCCGCCTCGGTGGCTCAGTTGGTTGAGCATCTGACTCTTGATTTTGGCTTAGGTCATGATCTCATGGTCATGAGATCGAGTCCTGTGTCAGGCTCAGGCGTAGATCGAGTCCTTTGCCGGCCTCGGGCTTAGCACTGAGTCTGCTTGTCCCTCTCCCTCCCCGTCTGCCCCTTCCCCACTCCCCACCCCTGCTCCTGTGCATGCATGGGCTCTCTCAAATAAATAAATAAATAAATAAATAAATAAATAAATAAAATCTTTAAAAAATGCACATTCTTAGACTCCACCCAAGACATGCTGAATCTGAATTTTAACAAGCCATCCAAGTGATGCTGAAGCATGCTACTATTTGAAAACAAGTGCAGTAACGCTTAATCTCCCTAAATAATCTTTTACCTCCCATGTAAAATGAAGATTGCAAGGATTATATTAAATAAAGCACATAGCAGTGCAATTAGCATGGGGTAATAGTGCTTGATATTTTTTGGCAAAAGAAAAAAAAAACCCACAGAAAAAACAAAGCATGTGTCTATGCCACAGACTTTGGTAGCAAATAGCACTGAGTCCCTTGGGCTGTCTGTCAGGAGGAGAGATCCACAGAGAGGAGCCAGAATTCATCCAGCAGGAAAGGAGCTACACATTTATCCCTGTATGTGCTAATCATAGCACCAAAGACTAAAGTAACATTTTCGTAAGGTAGAGGATTAAAAGAATGCGTAATTATGTCTCATAAAAGTACAGGAAAGGCAATATTAAAGACCTTTAAAGGGACAAATCTCAGCACGTTGCACTTTTATATATGAAAGTGATAGAGAGGCAGGTACAGAGCTGGGAACGGCAATGGTCCATAAGGCCGGTACTTTGATTAGAGCAAGGGCTACTGGAATCTAGTTAGGCATCCATTCTTTTCTCTTTCAATTTCATCCTTAAAAGTTGTATGGATCAGGCCAGCCCTGTTCACCAGTTCTCAACTACAAAGAGTTGCAAGATGGTATACCTCAAGACAGCCCATCTTTTTCAGTCATTTTGAAGGAAACTTCAGTGAACAAAGCAGATCTGTGAGCAGGAACATTTTTAATGCACAGTTAACAAAAGAAACCATCTTCACTACTGCATGGCCATTAAAAACATAGTATCAGTGGGATAGTGGATGTTAAGCATGGCTGCATGTGTGAGTATCACTGGCTGGTAAAAATAAATTGAACAGGAAAACACTAATGCTTTGCAAAACTGGAACAAAAATGAGCAAAGAATACAAATTGCTGGAGATAATGGTTGCCATGGCAATTGTTTGACCAGAACCCAAAATGTGATAACTCAGGTAAGAGTAATTGAAAATAAGAGCCCTTAGTAGACCTTCCCCACTATGATTTTTTTTTTCCTGCTGCAGGCTTGGCTCGTAGGACTAAGTATTCCTTCCTGGTCATATGGAAGCCCAGGTGTAATTTGTTAAACTGGGGGGAAGGCCATTTGCCTAAGACCCAGAGCAACAAGCAGTTTCTGAAACTGTGGTTGTTTGCTAAGCACACTGAACATTTCAAGGTGGAGTGATGTGGGTGGGTTGGCACGATTGTTCTGATACCCCACTCCCCACCACAATAATTGGGTTTCTTTTATTAAAAGGTGCAGGGTGGTGGGATTTTTTTTTTGGATCGGGGTCACAAAATGCTGGATCAGAAGAGACAGCAGCTTGGTTTTCTAACCTGTGAGTGACAGTCCATAGCCATTTCTTCTGTGTAATTACCCATCTGATTGAGAAGGAAGCGATGCTTACTGCATCATTTAAAAGAAATGTACCTGTTTGTAGAAAGGCAAGAATAACCCAGTTTGCAAGGGTCCATGGCGCTCCAACTTGCCTACACAGGCTCAAGGTTTTGGGTTTTATGTTTTTGTTTTTGTTTTTGTTTTCCCGTAATCAAATCACTCCGACTCTAGACTTTTCAAATCCAACTTTTTCACCTTTCAGCAGTCATTCTTTGGACCAGCTTGTAGTGTGAAAATAATTTTTTGGAGAAGAAAGCAAAAGAAAAGAAAAGAATTATATGGGAAGAGAAAGAGATTTTTGGAGGACAAGAGAAGTGTAGAAAATCATCTTCCTCTCTTAAATTCTGTAACCCTGTGTTTTAGGCTCTCTTCATCTTGCCTAGTTGGTTGGTGAGAAATGTAACATTTGCATTTCAAGGTAGACAAAGGCTTTCACTGATGGCCAGTAACCAGGGAAACTTAATGAGAAGTTACACTGTTTGGATTTGTAACAACTTGTTTTCTGTGGTAGCCAGACAGCAGAAGGCTTTGTGCACACAAACACAGAAAGTGCACTTCTTGTTAGGTACCACATCTAATTAGCTAGAACCCAAAAATCTTCTGCTAATGATATTTTTATGCCAGGAGAGTTTGAGAAATTCCACTTCACTTTGGATGTTTTAAAACAGTAGGAGTCACCGGGAGTTATACACATAAATAAAACAGTGAATGGGGATTGATGATTAGTGCTCAACATCACTGAATTCCTAGCATAAGGCTATGAAGTGGAGTATCAGTTTTCTCTTGCTGCCATAACAAATCACCACCAATGTAGCAGCTTGAAACCACACCCATTTATTATCTCACTGTTCTGTAAGTCTCGAGTCTCACACTAATGAGCGTCTCACTGGCTTCAAATCAGAGTGTGTGCAGGGCTGTGCTCCATAACGGACACTCTGTGGAAGAAATCGGATTTCACGTTCATGGAGGTTGTTGGCAAAATCCAGTTGTTTGTGGTTGTAGAACTGAGGTCCCATTTCCCCTCCTGGCTGTAAGCTGGGGCTGCCCTAAACTCCTGGAAGCCTGTCTCCCATGGTCCCTGCACATGCCCCCCACCCCCTGCAACTCTGAGTTAGCAACAGTGTGTCAAACCCTTCTCCCCATTGGAATCTCTCTGACTTCTTTGGCCACATCTCTCTGCAGCCAGCTAGAGACTCTTCTGCACTTCTAAGGGCTCATGATTGGGTCCACTCAGATAATCCATTATAATCTCACTAACTCAAGGTCATTGATCAGTGACTTTAATTATATCTGCCACGTCTATTTTGCCCCGAGACATAACACATCCACAGGTTTCAGGGATTAGAGGGTAGACATCTTGGGGGGGTGGGCACTGTTCTGCCCACCAAAAGTGGGTAGTGCTATCATCTCCATTTTCTAGGAGGAGGTGTTAATAAAGAGTGGTTAAGTAACCTGCCAGAAATAACACAACTAGCAAATGGCAGAGCCAGGATTTGAATGCTGTTTTGACTCTAGAAGCTACTTGTCAAGAACTATCCCATATTGTCTAAAAGTGAATAATTGGGGGCACCTGGGTGGCTCAGTCGGCTAAGCGTCTGCCTTCAGCTCAGGTCATGATCCCAGGGTCTGAGATGGAGCCCCGGATTGGGCTTCTTGCTCAGCAGGGAGCCTGCTTCTCCCTCTGCCTGCCGCTCCCGCTGCTTGCGCATGCTCTCTCTGACAAATAAATAAATAAAATCTTTAAAAAAAGAAATAAAAGTAAATAACTGATCATATTGGTGGAAGACTTAAGCATTTCATCTCTCTTGTCCCGAATGCCTTCCTCAGTGTGCAAGTCATTTTATAGTAAACTGGAAATTATATTATTTTTCAGAGAGAGTTTATTGGAAAAGTAATAGTGTTAAGCTCTGGAGGGCTATTAATTCATCACTCCTTTAAGAGATCTCCACCCAGTTAAATTGTTCAGATTGTTCTGGACACACATGGAGATCTTCAAACATGCTTCCAGGGCTCCTATAGTAGACTGCAGCATGACTCACTGCTTTCCTATTATTAAGGTTTTCACTCCTTTCCTGTTACAGAATTATTTTTCCCCTACCATTACCATGACTTTATGGTGAGTGGAGTATATTTCCTTATCACCGGGCTTGGCCAAATAACTTGCTTTGGCCATGGGAATATTAAGGTTAATGGTGCAAACAGGGTTTAAATATATTTGCACACGTGGCTTCTTCTCTTGTGTTCCCATGATCTACCATGAAAAGAACATGCCTTCATTACTAGTGGGAACGCAAACTGGGGTAGTCACTTTGGAAGATAGTTTGGCGGTTTCTTACAAAACAAAACATACTCTTACCATACAACCCAGTAATTATGCTCTTTGGTATTTGACCAAAGGAGTGGAAAATGTATGTCCACACAAAAACCTGCACATGGGTGTTTATAGTAGTTTTATTCATAATTGCCAAAACTTGTAAGCAACCAGATTTCTTCAGTAGCTGAATGGATAAACTGTGGTCCATCCAGACAATGGAATATTATTCAGTGCTAAAAAGAACTGAGCTATTAAGCCATACAAAGACCTGGAAGAAACTTAAATGCATATGAGTAAGTTAAACAAGCTTGTCTGGAAAGATTATGCACTGTATCATTCCAACCATATGATATTATGCAAAAGGAAACCTATGGAGACCATGAAAAGACCAGTGGTTGCCAGCAGTTGGAAGGTGGGGAAAGAGAAATAGATGGAACACAGAGGATTTTTAGGGCAGTGAAAATAACTATGTTTGATACTATATTGTTGGACACATGTCATTGTACATTTTGCCAAACCCATAAATTGTACAACACTGAGAGTGAACTGTATTGTAAGCTAGGGACTTCGCTTGGTTATGGTGTGTAGATATAGGTTCATTGATTGTAACAAATGTACCACTCTGGTGGTATGTTGATAACTGGGTAGACTGTCCATGTGTGAAGACAGGGAGTATATGGGAAATCCCTATACCTTCTTTTCTAGTTTCCTGTGAGCATAAAGCTGTTCTAAAGCAAAACAAAACAGAAAAATCAAGCTTTAAAAAAAAATCTGTGAAATGAGACCCGGAACTTTTTTAAAAGTCAGGGAAAGAGACTTCTTAAGAACTCAAAGATGATTGACAATATCTTTATTAAAAAAACAAACCAAAACCAAGCCAAAATAAAACAAAACTGTGTCCTGGGGAGCTGCTGGACCCTGAATAATGAAGATGCACAAGGTCTCTGCTCATCCTGTAGCCTAGAACCCAGCTCAGCCCAGTCCAGTCAATGAGCCAAACCCACTGACCTGCAAATCTGTAAGTGAGAAAAGAAAATACTTGTTTTTGTAAACCACTGAAATTTTGAGGCTATTTATAGTGTAAAAAAAAAAAAACTAAAAAAAATAAGTTTACCCTCTCTGAAGAGAAACTCCCACTTTTAATCTTCAGGATCTAAAAAGTCATGTGCTTTGGGAGGGAACCAACTGTGTTAACCCTATTCAAATCTCAAAGGTGTCCCAGTGTCTTGACATAATAATAAATTGTTCATAGGGATGATCCACATCCATTGGTGACTAAATAACCCAATCGAGTTCTGGAGATGTCAGTGTTGGTGCTGGGAGAGAAGCTCAGGTCAGAGAGACATCTCCTATAAATCTTTTGTAAGACGTAAATTTAAGTCATAATCTGCCATTTACTTTGTGGTCTTGACCAAGTTAGTTAAACCCTCTAACATGGAGAATATTACTACTTTGCCTCATTCAACTGATATGAGGATTAAATGAGAAAATTAATCTAAAGCATGTAGCACAATACCTGGTACATAGGAAGGGCTCAAATGTTCACTGTTAAATACCGACACTTGGTAAAAGGAAAGGTGGTGACATTTGTTAACTCCTTCATTTACTCATTCAGCCTCTGCCAAAGATACCACAGATTTTTTTGATTTTAAAGAAAGGTAATACTTTAAAAGTAAAATAATTGGTGGAGCAGCCTCAGACATGTGTTTGGGTCTTACAGAATCTGAAAGGAGATACTTTTTTAAATATTTTATTTATTTATTTGACAGAGAGAGAGAGAGAGAGCACAAGCAGGGAGAGGGAGAAGCAGGCTCCCCGCTGAGCAGGGAGCCTGATGCGGAACTCGATCCCAGGACCCTGGGATCATGACCTGAGCTGAAGGCAAATGCTTAACCAACTGAGCCATCTAGGCGCGCCAAAAGGAAATGTTTTTAAACAAGGAATAGATTCATCTATGTGAAAACCTCAAAAAATATGGAAAAAATGTGAATAATTAGCAAAATCATTCAACATATACTATTTTTATTTTAGTTTTTAAAGATTTATTTATTTATTTTAGAGAGAGAGAGAGAGCAAGAGAGTACAGGGGAAGGGGGAGAGGGAGATGGAGAGAGAATCTCTAGCAGACTTCCTGCTGAGCACAGAGCCCAATGACCCTGAGATCATGACCCCAGCTGAAATCAAGAGTTGGACGCTTAACCAACTGAGCCACCCAGGGACCCCTTTTTATTTTTTTTAAGAGATTTTATTTATTTATTTATTTTAGAGAGAGAGAGAGAGGGAGTGTGTGTGTGTAAGTGGGGAGAGGGGCAGAGGGAGAGAATCTCAAGCAGACTCCACACTGAGTGTGAAGCCCAATGCAGGGCTCCATCTCACGACCCTGAGATCATGACCTGAGCCAAAATCAAGAGTTGGAGGCTTAACTGACTGAGCTAGGCAGGCACCCCAACATATACTATTTTTAAAATGTAAAGCATTATATGTGTAAGTCAATTACTAGAAACATGGACATATGCTAATTAAAAACACACACACATCTTGACTTAGAATTCATATATAACAGGCTTGTCACAACCTGAATCGACTTGATGAGATTCAAGAGCATGTAGGCTCATTTGCCAAACCAATAAATTAGGCTCTCTTAACAGTATTTGCATTAGTCAATGAAGACCTCCTAAAAGAAAAATCATTCCTTGGAAAGAAAGATGTTATCAATTAGCTCTTGCTACATAACAAACCACTCTAGAACTCGGTAACCTGAAAGGACAAACATTTAGTTCTCAAGTCCCTAGGTTGACTAGGGATGGTTGGTCTAGAACAGCTTTACTCTTTGCTGTGGTTAGCTACAGGTTAACTTTGCTCAGCTTGGCTGTGGTCTTTCACAGGTCTGGAGCCTTGATTAGGATGAATAAACAGACTTAGCTTTATTCCACATGGTCTCTCATTTCCAGAAGGCTCTCCTGGATGTGTTCATATGGTAGTCTTGGGGATCGAAATAAAAACAGAAGTGTTAAAGACCTCTAGAAGACCAGGGTCAGAACCAGCAGATAGTCATTTCTACCACATTTTATTGATCTAATTCAGGACAGAATCATCTCAGATTCAAGGAGTGGGAAATACACTTTACCCTTGATGGGAAGAGCTACAAGGTCATGCTGAATAGGGCACGGATACAAGAAAGAGTGGAGAATTGAAAAAGAAATTGTGAGAAATTTATTATCAAACATCCAACCAAACTGGAGGTGGAATGGCTCATTGCTCAGCCCCACCATGGACTGTTGTCTTAGTTTTTGTGCTTGAGGGAAATTTAATAGGTTAAAAAATTGCTTTACTAAGACCTCTTTATGATTTGGGGTGAAGTATTTATATATCTGTATGAGAAAACCTAACTAAAAGGGGACTGAGCAGATAGACCTTCCCATCAGTAGATGGAACATCATGAGGCTCTGACTTACTAAGAATGGCAGAGAACACACTTGGTGCGGAACTTGGTTTCTCCGTGGTGCTGGTACCATGGAGAGAAGGTGGCAGCCTGTGATGTGCAGGCAGGGGCATTGGAGGTTGTAGTTCATCTGTGGGCTCTGGGAGCAGAGGCAGCAGAATGCAAAGTAATTAAAGGGAAGGTGCACAACCCTAGCTAATGGGTGTTTTTGTAAGTATATGTAAGAAATCCTCAGTGGAACCCCAGAAATCATTTTAAGATAAACTGTCAAAAGTAAAAGAAAAAAAACAGTTGATGATGCTGTAAGAAATGTAAATAGTGAGAATATTAACAACAACCAAAGACTTCCTTCTCTCCTCTCCTCCCTCCCTCATTGTTTCCTTCCATCTTTTGTTTCCTTTAACATCTTATGCACTTGAGACTTAAAACCTTTTAGAGGCATGCAGGTCATTTGTGGCTAGACAACTGGGCTGATGAACAATCCCAGTTTTCACTTTAAAAGGAAGAAGAATGGGGCATGGGTTGCATTTTTTACAAATGAGGATAAACTTGGCATTTGGCTGAATGTTAACATGCAGCTTCTTATCTCAATGAGAAAATATATTCCAGTTAATAAACAATGGCCATCATTGCATGATAGAGAGGCTACAGGAATGGAACCAGTAGTGATGATATCTTTATGGTCAGTTCTTAATCTTGCTCTAAGGATTGCAAGAACTTTAATTAATAGGTTGCGGGGATCCATTTCTTCTCATTTTGTATTCAGATTTTAGGTATGTATATATGTGTTGCCTAGGAAGAAGATTTATAGGTTTTATCAGGTTCTCAATAATCTTAATCTAACTTTTAAGCTTCAGATGATTTTTTAAAATACTAAACAAACAACAACAACAACAAAAGATTAAGGACCGCCGCTAGTCTCTGCTAATAAGTAATTTATAAGCTGTTTGCCTCTCCGTGTTTCAGTTTCGGTATCTGTGTAATGGAAGTATTATTCTTTAACTCAGAGAATTGTTAGGAAATGGTAAGTTGGAATCTATGGAAAAAATGTGTAGTATGTAAACTACATGCAGGAAGGTCTCGTGGACTCTCTGCTTCTCCATATCATGACCAGGCAGTCTAACTTTAATTGTATGTCAATCTCTACTTCAACTAGTTAAGTGCTGATGAGCTTCCAACGCAGAACATTCGGAGCCCAGCAAGCCTGTGGCTTGGAGTGCCTGAAATGTTCAATAATCACAGTATGATTTGATTTCTCCCTACTGGGTCTCTTTAAAGTTAGAAAGGTAAACATCCTGGGCTACTTTTTTTTCTCAGCTTAAACCTAATGGGGCCAGAGCCATCTTATTTTTATATGACATTGATAGCTCAGTGATAAGTTTTTTTGTTTTGTTTTTTTTTAGCAACTTAATTATTTTTAATGATTTACACGAGATAATTACTGTTGATATTCAGGTCTTTAGAACAAGGAAATATTCATTACCATGTCCAGTTTTATGTCTTCCATTGATGGAAAGCTTTTGCCAATGATCTGATGTCAGAGACTGGATGTGTCAAGGAAGGTGGGGGGAGATTAGACAAGCAGGGAGTAGAGATTTAAACATGAAGTAGACAAAGCACCCTTTAAAAAAGAAATTTGTACAGAAAAACAGATGATCTGAATGTGTTGTCCAACACTCTTGATTGAAAGTCAAAGAAACTGAATTCATTTGACTTAAGCCAAAAAAAAAAAAAAAAGGATTTATCAACCTATATGACCCAACAGTCCAATGTGGCTTAAGCTTCAGGGGGTGCTGGTTCCAGGGGATCTAAAGATTTTGAGAGACTGTATCTCGCTTCCTGTCTCTTGGCCTTGCTTCTCTATCTGCTGTTCCCTTCATAGGCCAGCTCGCTACACATGGGTCTCCCTGGCAGCTGCACACACGTATTATCTTGTAGCTTATATTCCTGGTGGAAGGTGAGCTCTTCCTGATTGTTTATTCTGAAGTCCTAGAATTCAGTCTTATTGTTTTGTCTTGGGTATCATACCCACGAAAGACTCAACTAATATACTCAAGAGATGGAACCCCCTGATGAACTAGATGTGGTCCGTGTACTCACAACCAGAGCTAGGGGGTAAGGTTAACCTATAGAAATTGCATGGTGTCCCACCCAAAAATCAAGGTTCTATTCTAAGGTAAATAGGCCAGTCCAAAACAAGAACTGCCTACCGCATTGTGCTTAAAAATTAGCCTGTATAAGTTATCTTGAACTTCTATTGAATCATCAAATACTGAGAATTGTTGGGACTCTGGGTCATCTATATCAAGTTTCTCTTTTCACAGATGTGAATTCTGAAGCAGAAAGGACTCCAGGGGCTTGTCTAGGGTTACCCAGTGAATGCTGGAACCAGGGAAGCGATCCAAGATTCAAACTTACACCATATTGTCTAGAGATAATGTGTGCATTTGTAGAAACATAGCTACTGTATTTTATCTTGGAGCAAATCTTCTCCCTTGCTTTCTCTTTCTGTCTGCCCTCTCTTCCTATACTATGTATTCATCGGAGACCTATTATAATCCTAATCTTCCACCCCAACTCTGATTTTTTTGTTTGTGTTTTTTGAGTTGTTGCACAAAGACACTTTTATTTGCAGCAAATAAGATCATGGAGAATGGTTTCCAAAGCTGTGACTCCCCAAAAGAGGATGAATGGATTCTTTGTGTGTAGGGTTAGGATGAATATTTAGATAGGGAAGCCTTGTTGTATGTAGAGGTGGGCATAAGGCTGTGCAGTTGTCTGAAGGAAACGTGCCTATACATACATTGTATGTTACATAAATGAGGCTGAGGCTCCTACTTGGGTGGAAATTTTAGGATTATAATGGGGAAAGGTGATTGCAGGCCACTCCAAATAGTAACTCAAGTTGGAAGGTGTCTCCATGGTACAGTTTGGGGATGACAACAGATATGTCCTCTCTGGCTCCAGTTATATTTCTTCATGTATCTTCCTTGTTCCAGGTCCTCTCACTTGGCTTTAGCTTCCATCATTTCTTTGGGTTGGATAACAAGAATGGAAAATTATGTCCAAATGAATAAAATGATAATGATGGCAACAGTAACAAAAAAATTAATCATGAAAATATCCGACTGCTCTCAGTAGACCAGGCATGGTGACTTGGGAAAAGTTCCATGGTGTCTCTTCCTTGTGATTTCCCTGAAGTAAACTGTTACTGTCTTTTATTTTCCAGTTAAGAAGTTGTCATTTGATTTATGTTTCAGTTGTATTGTGATATTTTTCTGACCATGGTAGAATCATGTTGGAAACGTCTATTGAATACATCATTTTTTTTCTGAAATTTTGAGTTTGAGGGAGAATGATATTCGTATTTACTTGTGGAACGGGGGGGGGACAAAAGAAGAGGACCAGGAGAAACTTTGATGCATTGTAATCAAAAAAGAAAGTGGGTTCAAAACAATTAGGGGCTCACAGTTCATTCTGGAGACTTCCCACAGGAAACAAATCGCTGGTCCACAGCTCCAAGATTCTTCAATCATGTCAAAATATATCCTGATTATCAGTAGTTGGGGTTGATTGGTACACTTTCTGGCTCTCCTGTTTAGCAGTTTTAGGAGAAAATGAAAGCAATATCAATGTAAAACCGTAGTACATTCATCAACTGAAAATTGCTCATCAAAAGCATTGTTGTGCTAATGATATTGTTGAAATGGATTTACTTGTCAAAAAGAAATATCTCCCTCTGAAACTGGGAAGTTGAGTCCTTTGATGAGGAATTTTAAGCAGGGAGATGCAGGGGAGCCCTAGCTGTGTGCCCACTCCCAATATCTGTTATTTTAAAACCTTTTAGTCCTATCTGTTCAGCCATGTTATGTCAAGTTCAAGAGGAATTCTAATTGTTTTCTCTCAGGCCTAAAATATATGATTATAATTCATCATGAAATATCAGTGGGTACCTGATTAATGGAAATTTGAACTCATGTTGTTTTGGGTTATGCGGCTTTCACGTATTCTGTACCTTAGTAATATTTTAAAGTGACTTTTCCCATTGCTGCTCTAAACATCGGGGTGCATGTACCCCTTCGGATCCCTACATTTGTATCTTTGGGGTAAATACCCAGTAGTGCAATTGCTGG